>NC_051162.1:75692085-76012084 GCF_013339745.2 Dermacentor silvarum | reverse complement strand
GTCAGTAGCATTAGAAACTGGATGGTAAATCACGCTGGCATCAGTGAAAATTCGTATCTTGCAAGATGCACGTAAGGGTAAGTCATTAATATAAATTAAACAGAGAAGAGGACCGAGAACTGATCCCTGCGGGACACCAGAAGTTACAGGGAGAAGAGTGAATGATTTGTCATTTATAGAAACTAGTAGCGATCAGTAAGGAATGCTTCGAGCCATTTGAGTACGTCACTGTGCAAGTTCAAAGAAGAAAGCTTTAGTAGTAATTGGCGGTGATAAACTTTGTCAAAGGCCTTTTCATAGTCCAAAAAATAGCGTCCGTTTGTTGGTTAGAGTCAACGTTTATATGCAAGTCGTGCAGAAACAAAGCTAGTTGCGTTTCGGTAGAGAAGCCCTTACGGAACCCATGCTGTGCCGAATGAAAAAAATGATTGGCGTCCAAGTGATTCATGATCAGGGAGTAGATGACATGTTCGATGATTTTGCACGGAAGGCTAGTTAGAGAGACTGGTCGATAATTTAGCAGTGTATTCCGATTAACAGACTTGTAGATGGGAACGACCTTCCCCACCTTCCAGTCGTGAGGCATGGAAGCTGTAGAAAGTGACTGCGAGGATATAATGATGAGAGAATATAATTAATATAATATAAAGACACAAAAATGATGAAGAAATATACTTTGTAATTGTTGCAGTTTAGAGTTTATATCATCTATACCTGCTGAGGATGAAAGTTTAACATTTTAAATGATGCGCAAAACACCATCAGGATAAAACACCACGCTCGGCATGCCAGAAGCTATGTTGCAGGGGACATTCCTTCCTTCAAGCAGGAAGGAGGCAACGTCACGAGCCGTCGCGGCTGGCAGAGCGGTCGTTTCTGCAAACCTCGTGAGGTGGTCTATCACCACAATGAACCAGCGATTGCCATCAGCTGTGTATGCCAGAGGCCCGTATTGACCCTTCTCGCGGAGCAGTTTGTTCTCGATAAAAGAGATGGCGCTTTCGGCGGTGCGCCATACGTTGCATCTGCGAAAGCGCTCGAATACGACACCAAAGGAATCAGATAGTGACCGCACCGCCGAACTTCACTGAATCAGCAACATGACAAGCCGCTCCTTCTATGTATTTGCCAAATAAAGAAAGACTTTTGCATTTCGATGGAGGCGAAATACAAAAACCGTCCGGGTGCTTGCGTTGTAGTGCACTTTAAAGAAACCCAGGTGGTCAAAATTACTCCAGAGCGCTCCAGTACGGCGTGCTGCATAATCAGAACTGGTTTTGGCACGTAAAACGTCTGAATGAAGAACAAGAGCAAAACACACTAATCCTGATTCAATTACTAAGCGGGAAGCTTGGATAGCGTGGAATACATTTTTAGCCTCGTTTTCAGAACAAACACCATATACGCTGCTCGCGCCGTTTGGACGAAGTTTAATGAGCTTCGAAAGTGCTTTTACAAGTCCTCTGAAGCTGTGGCCAAAGCTTTGTGTCGACTACAAAATCAGCGTCTACGATATCTCCCGAAACAGAGCAGTGGAGCGGCTCAGGAAACAGAGGTTTCCGGAGCCACAGCGGGTGTCATGTACTTACATCCATTGTAAACATGGAGGCAACGAAGGCCGCTCAGGCAAGCAATGGACGCGTCACAACGTAATAAAAATGACAGCGCCCACGAGATTGCCGCGAAAAGGGTCAAAAGGTCTATTACAACCCAGTCAAAGGGTCGCGAAGGGCACTGGAAAAGTTGCATTGGTCCAGAAGATTGGCAAGGGTCGGGCTTGCGGTATTGAAATGCGATGCAAGAGCGAATCTACTTTTGCACAAATGTGTACATGCCGTGCCGTTAAAGCCCATGACGTAGTCTGGTGTAGGTCTTAAAGAAACCAGCCTGTGCGCACTGAGAGTCGGCATGGAAAGCGGCGCATACATCAGCGCGGAGCTGCGAGGTATTACTAGCAGCCATTTTCGGCCTTACGGCGATAAACGAGTTAATCTATAAACTTGAAATCCAGGAGTCCTTGCGCTGCTCCAAAGCTATGTCGACAAAAGCTAATGGTGAAAGGGGGTCTTCTGGGAGGGAGAAATTGCCATTGTCGGCGTGGACAGGCGAGCGCCAAAGAGCATCGGCATCGGCGAGCTTCTTGGCTGAGCGGTAGACAACCCGGATGTACTCTTGGAGCCTCTGTGCCTACCGGGCTAGGCGGCAGCAGGAATCTTCAAGGGACGACAACTAACAAAGTGCGTGGTGATCGGTAACGACATCGAAGGGCCGGACACACAATTTCGTTGTGGCCCAGATGATGGCTAGCCATTCTTTTCCGTGACTGAATAATTCGCTTCGGCTCTCTTGAGAGTGCGGCTCGCGTAAGCAGCAATGTATTCTTGGTAGCCGGACTTTCCGGATACCAAGTAAATTTCCGGTTTCTTCTAACAACGATTTTTTCAAGGTACTCTACATAAACTCACATATTTTTTTGTCATTGCCTTTCCCGTTATAAATGTGCAACTACGCCTTGAATACTGTTTTGTTATAGGCTAATTATGAGTCGCTTGCTCTGTAATTCTGTTGATTATGTTTTACTGTGTGTAATTTCAGTGTTGAATAAGCTGTCCCGTTTAAAGCGCTCGGTTTATTGACTTGGGCATATTTTAATACTATATTACTACATTAGCGCATTTCTTACCTTATGTTTTATTGCGATAGCAATTATATGAACACTCCAAAGCGGATTTCTGCCATCGGCGTCGCCGTCGCCGTGAGGTTCCGTATGACGTCAACGGCGATGAAATCGTCCCCGCGCACCGGACGCTGTATGTGCGAGTGAAAGGGCGCGAGGGGCGCGCGCTTTCACAGGGAGCGAACGCACGTCGAAGAGCAAACGCGCGTTCTGCGCCGTGCTCCCTGAAGGGCTGCAGAATTAAGCGTCTCTTTCCTCCTTTCCATATATAGAGAGCAAACGCGACTTTTTCCGTCGCGCGAAAGCATGTGGGGGGGGGGGTGACGGAAGGGAGAGAGGGACGGGAGGCGACGTTTAGCTGCTGCACCAAATACATGCTTATATAAAAACGCCGCGCGCGTTCAGTGCGAACGCAGGCAAAGCGCCGACGGCGTCGACAACAGTTGTGCGCCTTGCTGGTGCTGCTGCATGTCCAAGTTTGTACAGCTGATAAAACTACTATCCTCCTTACTGCGTATAGCTGTCTACTATTTCGCTATCACAATTGATGCTTCGCGTTTCGGGTGAAACTGCGACAATTTTTTTGTACATGTATTCCCATATGTATTCTAACTATTGTATAAGTCATAGTCTATATTGTATAAGTCATAAGTCATTAATATAAGTCATAAGTATAAATCATAAGTGATAAGTCAGAGGTCTCTGTCCTACCTTGGCTGTCATTTCTGGAACGAAACCATAAATAAAGCACTAAATAACATCCTTGCAGGCGTTCTGGCACATTTTCATCAAGAACCGATGAACACGAAAATAACATCCGTCAACTAACATTTTCTAACCGGGAAATACCTGGTAAAACGCGAAATGCAGTATAACTGAAAAGATCCGGCCATTAGTCTTGATCTCAAAGAAAGTGATGGCCTGTTTTCGGTGCTACTATATACAATATTTCATTGTCAGTTTTAATGTTTCCTAGATTAGGATTTTCAGCGCTGTAAAAAAGAGGGAAGCTTCAGTAGAGTGCTTTTATGACAGGACAGTCCACAATGCGCAAAAGTATTGTGCATTGCCTTCTGGCGGTAACCTTGGAAATGTGCGAAAGCTGGTCGTAGTATCATTAACGACACCGATCATATTGGTTTTATAGTGGAGCACATCTAAATCTAAACTTATGCAGCTGTTACCGTCATGCGTCTGGGAGCGCCGTATGTCGCGGTCCGTATAATACCGCACCATGACAAAGGAAGCTTTGCAATAAAAGACGAGGCAACTCTATTTTTATTGCGATAGCAATTATATGGACACTCAAAAGCAGATTTCTGCTGTCGGCGTCGCCGTCGTCGTCGCCGTTGCAGTCGCCGTGGGGTTCCGTATGATGTCAATGGAGGTGAAATCGTCGCGATCGATAAGTGGTTCTTGAGGGAAAGGGAAAGGTTGGCGCTATCTTCTGCAGCCCTTGAGGGAGCAAGGCTCAGCGCCAACGGGGAGGGGTAAGTGGGAGCGAAAGAAGGGATAGGGTGGAGTCGCCATGGCTGGGCGAAGCAAAACCGGCAGGCATAGGCGGCACGTATCAGGCCGAGATGGAAGGCCTTGGTGTGCTGCAGAGTCTGCAGGGGTGTTGTGCCAGGCCGGTCAGGCCCGGGGTGGGGTGGGAGGCCGTGAGGCCTTCCCGCTTGTAGAAATGTCCTTAGAGGCGTGCGGAGAGCCCTGACGAGTCAAGGAACTCCACGACGCCTCGAAGTGCAGAAAGGTGGTGTCGGCCGGGGAAGAGGAGATCTTCCTCCTTGCCAGAGGGGAGGCCCAGGCGGCGGAACTCCTGCAGGAGTGGGCCCCGCTGCTGGAGGTACGCCGGGCAGACCAGCAGGAGATGTTCCATCGTCTCCGGCTCCCCGCAGGAGCTGCAGGCCGGGGACGTCGCTCGTCCCAGTCGGTAGCTGCGTGCTGCCGTCCAGCTGCAGCCGACGCGGAGCCGGAGAAGGAGCGAGGTCTCCCTGCGAGCCAGGCCTCGCTGGGGGAGTGGTCGTGGGGGGCATCCCAGTGCCACCCGTTTGTCTGGGTGGTGGGTCGCCAGGTGTCGCCGCAGCCTCAGTCCTGTGAAGTCGCCCTCCGTCACGGCCCGACTGAGGGGCACAGTGGTGTGGTGGGCGTCCTTCGCCAGGGTGTCGGCTGCCTCGTTGCCCGGGATACCTACGTGGGCGGGGATCCAGTGCAGGGACACCGGGTGGCCTGCGTCCTGCAGCGCTGTCAGCCGGGTAGACAGCAGTGCGACTCCAAGGCTGGCGCTTTCTGGCCTCTGCAGGCCGAGGAGGGCTGCCTTGGAGTCGCAGAGGATGGCCGCTGGTACCCCAGGAAGCTCCTCGGAGAGTAGGTCGACGGCCAGGTGGAGGCCTGCCACCTCCGCTGCAGTCGAGCTGGCGTGTCTGGGCAGTCGACACTGCCTGCTCTTCTGCAGGGCTGGTGCCGTGCAGGCCGCCGTGGCAGAGCCGGCGTCCGGTACCACCGAACCCTCGACGTACACCAGGAGGTGGTCTCCGAGGGTCTCGTCCAGGAGGCAGGCGGCCGTCTGCTGCAGGGCGCAAGCGGGCGAGCGCCTCTTCGAAATCCCGGGCAGCTCCGTGGCGATAGGGACAGGAGGCCTCTGCGGTGGGGGCAGTTGTACCGCATTCGGCGGTGGGTTGCCAACCACCTCCTCGTAGAGGCAGCACAGCTGACCCATCCTTGAGGAAGGCCGGGACTGGAGGCGACGCAGCAGGCCTCTGCCATCAGGAGCATGGTGGAGGCGGTCGACGTGCCTCAGCCCCTGCTGCAGGAAGAGGAGCGACAGGGGCCATGCTCCAGCCTCCGCAAGGGTAGCGGCAATCTGGGAGCTCCGGGGGACGCCCAGGCAGAGTCGGATGGCCGCCCGGTGCTGCAGCTCCAACTTTTCGAGGCGGCGTGGCGGCAGCGCCACCAGCGGGAGGGCGTACCGCAGGCGTGATGTGGCCGCCGCCTCGTAGAGCCGCAGGGCCCACTTCACCGAGCAGCCCTCTCCATGGGCAAGGAGCTGCGACACGGCCTTGCGGACCCTGATGGTCTGGGTCTGCATGGCCCCGACTGCCGGTAGCCAGGTTAGCCGGTGGTCGATACGCAGCCCAAGGTACGACACAGTCGTACTCCATGGGATGCGCACGCCTTCCAGCTGCAGCCGGGGAGCTGAGCGCCGTGCCGCTGCTCTCGGGTGGACGAGGAGGGCCACCGTCTTCCCCGTCGAAACCGAGAGTCCGATGCTTCCCAGGTAGGCGGCCGTGGTGTCCAGGGCTCTCTGGAGGGCCAGGCACACGTGGCGGCTTGACTGCGGCGGTCCCCGCACCCACAGGGCGATGTCATCCGCGTAGATGGAGCACTCCACCTTGTAGTGAGGGTCGGTCGGCAGTGCAGCAGGCAACCGGGCCAGGGCGAGGTTGAAGAGAAACGGGCTCACCACTGACCCTTGTGGTACGCCTGCTGCGACCGGACGGGGAGTGCTCCTTGCATGGCCCACGCGGACCCTGAGGGTGCGGTCGTTCAGGAACGATGACAGGAACCGCCGCAGGTTGCCGCCAATGCCCAGGAGGTCCAGAGCCTGCTGGACGACCGCATGTGGGAGGCCATCGAACGCCCCCTTGACGTCGATGAGGAGGAGCATGGCGAGGTCTCCGCTGGCCCTGGCGTCCTCCAGGGTGGAGACGACGTCTGCGATGGAGTCCGCAGTGCACCTTCGGCGCCGGAAGCCTGTCTGCTGGTCCGCGAGGAACCCGCAGGCGCGGGCCACCCATTCGAGCCGTGCCAGAGCAATGGCCTCCATCACCTTGCAGGCAGCGGAGGTGAGAGAGACCGGTCGGTATGAGGACAGCTCGTTAGCCGGCTTATTGCTCTTCAGAATGGGGGCCACGATGGCTGTGCGCCAGGCCTCCGGCACCTGTCCTGACCACCAGATGTTGTTGTAGCAGTCGAGCAGGCGTCGTTGCTCACTGGTGGCCAGGTTGCGGAGCATCTGGAGTGTCACTCCGTCTGCTCCCGGTGCACTGCGACGCTTGCCCCTCCTCAGGGCCGTCTGCAGCTCGTGGAGAGTCAGTGGGTCCTGGCAGATGGCCGCGATCTGGCTGGTCGCCCACTCCGGATGTAGCTCCAGCAGGCAGGTAGGCGGGTTGGCAGGGGGAAGTCCGACCGGCAGGATGGCCGCAGCGAGGGCAGCCGGGGGGGGGCGAAGTGGTCCGCTAGCAACTCCGCCAGGGCCGCCTCGCTGATGCCCAGCGAGATAGCCACCGCGAGGACGGGGTGGCGGTTGACCTTCCTGCCGGTCAGGGACTTTAGGAGGCGCCAGGCCAGGAGGCCCTTGGAACGGTTCTCGATGGTGGCGCAGAGGCTCCCCCAGCTCTGGCTCCTTCTGCGCCTGGCCTGTCGTCTGCAGCGGGCATCCGCTCTCCTGTATTCGGTCCAGTGCTCTGCATTGCCCGTCCGGATTGCTCGGCGCTCCACGCGTCGCCTGGACGCACGGAGGTTGAGCAGGAGCAGATCCGGGGCAGGAGTATCGGGCAGAGCAGAGCACTGGACTGTGGCTGCCTGGGCGCACTCCATGATGGCACTCAGGAGGTCACAGCCATCTTCCAACTCACTGCAGCGCTTCCTGAACAGGGACCAGTCTGTGACGTGGTATGTTCGTGACCTCGGCCTTCTCCCACACCCGGGGGTGATCAAGATGGGGAAGTGATCAGATCCCCAAGTGTCGGGAGTTGTAGCCCAGTCATAGGAGCGCTGCTCGGTGGTAAGGGAGAGGTCGATGGCTGTGCTCACCCCACGGCGGACGTACGTGGGTCCTCCTTTGTTGAGTACCACCAGGCCTGCTCGGCTGATGGCGTTGCAGAGGTCCCTGCCTCGGCGGGTGCACCTGCGGCTGCCCCAGTCGGTGTGGTGGGCGTTGAAGTCACCGCACAGGACTGCATGTCCGCCGAGGCGTGCTGCAAGCCGCAGCAGGCTGGAGGGGTCCCACTGTTGTCCAGGACGAACGTAGACGCTCGCCACGGTCGTGTCCTGTCTGTCAAGGCGTACCGTGACAGCACAGCACTCCATGGCGCCGCCCACGACGTCCGAGACTGGGGTCACCGAGTGGGCCAGGCTGCTGCGGACGTAGATGGCAGTCCTCGGCTTCCCCTTCTTGTGGGCACCCTCCAGGCAGGGAGCGTCCGTGCAGCTCTGCGTCGAGCAGGTGGTGGCGCCAGAGTAGCCCGTGTATCCCGGCAGCCGCAGGTCCTCGGCCACAGTGTACACCTCCTGCAGTGCGAGGACGTCGAAATCGCACCGCAGGAGGTGCGCGCACAGCTCTGCATGCCGCCGCCGCAGTGAGTAGGTGTTCCATTGGAGAACACTCGGGCGGCGACGGCATTTTCCAGCTGTGGCTGGTGAGGGATCAGCCATGCTGGTTGACTGTGGTCGGGACTGCCACTGCCTGCAGGCAGATGGCTCGGAGGGGGCTCTCGGCAGGCAGCATCTCCCCGATGGCCTTCAGGGCGAGCTGCAGGCTGGCAATGATCTGGTCCCGAGGGTCCGGGCCAGGCATTGCCAGTGATGCTGGGGCTGTGGTGGGCTCGCTCCCAGGGGTGGCAGGCGGCTGGCGTCGCTGCTTCCGTGGGGCCGGTGTGGGGGGCCGTCCGGGGGGGGGGCTGCCCTCTGCTGGGGCGCCTGTGGGAGGCCGGCCAGTGCCTGTGCATAAGACAGGCCCTGCACAGGCGTTGAGGTGGCCTTGGCCTGCAGGTTCTCCTCCCGGACACCAGCGCGGACTGCCCGGCGGGAGAGGGGAGCAGGGGCAGTTGCCAAGATGGTGGCCACCCTGCGTTCCTCCTGCCACCTGGGGCAGGCAGGAGTATTTGCGGGGTGGTGGCCACCACAGTTGCGGCAGTGGGCCGCGTTGGGGCAGCTGTCACCCTGCTCGTGAGACCTCCCACAATGACGGCAGCTGGATGGCGAGTCGCAGGAGGCAGCCACGTGCCCAAAGCGGCCACACTGCTGGCACTGCAGTGGACGCGGTCTGAACGGCCGCACCCTGAACCGCAGCTTGTAGAGGCTCACATGCTCAGGGGGGACCGGCCCCGCGAACCGGATGGTGATGGTGTCGGCCTCCCTGGTAGCAGCCAGCACTGGGACTCCCGACTCGATGGCCCCCAGCAGGTCCGCGTCTGCGGGGATGCCGTCGGCGCCGTGGACAAAACCAGTGCTCTTGCCTCGCTCGGCAGGCTGCCGGGCAGTCACCGGTATTCCCCGGAGCTCCATGGTGGCCAGCAGCTCCTCCAAGCACCTCTGGGTGGTGGCGTCGGCGGCCACGATGTTGCGCCTGTGATTGACTCTCACAGCGGCAACACCTGGCCGCGCTGAGAGCACCGCCGCAAGAGAGAGGCGTGGTGCTCCTCTGAAAGTGCCACCCACCACAGATGGGCGGAAGAGGGCCGTGCCAATGACCGCGGGGTCCACCGAGATGGCAGCACTCACTGGTGCCCTTGCGCGGCAGCGATCGGCCTTGGACAGCACCAGCTGGAAGCCCTCAGCTGGTGGTGCATGGGTGGATGGGGCCTCCTGTGCAGCAGCCTTTGCTGTGGGTGTGCCGGAGCCCGCCAGAGTGGGCCTCGGGGCCGGAGGGGCAGCAGGGGGGGAAGCCTGTTTGGGTGCAGAGCTTTTCCCCGCCTTCTTCTGCTTCTTCTTGTTATTCCCCTCCTGCCTCGGTAGAGTGTGGTGGGGGGGGGGGGATCCTTCAGGAACCTCGCCGCTGGGTGGGCGAGGCCGTGCTGCGTCGGACCGGCTGGGGCTGTGTCTGCTCGGGGATCGTGCCCGAGCCCCAACGGCACAGACTCGGGCGCGTCACGAGCATCCGCCGTAGCAGACGACGCAGCAGGGCTCGCGCCAGCCTCACCGGCAGCCGGAGGAGCGACCGTGTTGATGCGCGCGCCCTCCCTCGGGGAGAGCGCGAAGGAGGCAGCGGACGACTCGCCGGGCGTCCGAGGGGCGGCGCTGGTGGTCGAGGGGAGCACAGACTCGGGCACGCCTCTTTTGAAGTCAGAGAAGCACAAAGCAAAATTAGTTTTGAAGAAAGGCTCAGGAACATGGATGAAAATAAATGGGCGGCTAAAGTGCACAAGTATCTCTACATGAAAAGCGTGGACACAGAATGGAGGAAGAGGTCAAGGAAGTTGGCAACCAAGTACAGGATAATCGAAACTGTAAATAGACAACCAGGGGTCATCAGAAAGAAAGTGAGAGAAATAGAGACCGTGAATTGGATGCAAAGAATGGAAACGAAAAGGACAATGGAGATTTACAAGAATGAGAAGAAAGAAATTAGAAGGGAAAATCTGTACGATAACACAAAGGGCAGTGCCTTGCTATTTGAGGCTCGAGCCGGTTGCCTAAGGACGAAAACATATCGGAACAAATATTCGGAATTAGATGAGACATGTGTATGCTGCAGTAAAGATCCAGAGACCACTCAGCACATCCTAATGGAATGCGACGGGATCCACCCAGCGAGAACCGTAGGTAACGTGCAACTCCCAGAAGCGCTTGGGTTTAAAGTGGAAGGAAACATAAACAGATCAGCCGTAGAGATCAGCAAGAGACGATTAGAGTACTGGTGGAAAAAAAGTAGGGAAAAGATGGATGCGACCTGATCTCTTAAAATCATAGGCAGCGGTACAAGGTAAATTTTTGAAAAAGAAAAATAATGATAGGTATACAAAAATGCAAGATAAAGAACATGTATAGTATACCTGATTAAATCAAGCAGGCTAGGTGACTATTTGTCGCCGCCCCGTTTCAAAGGAGATGCCAATAAATCATCATCATCAGCAGCAGCAGGAGAGCCGGCGCAGCCGGCGGATCGGCGGGGGCGCCATCTCGTGCCGCGGGCGGTGACGAGGAGGCGGCTGAGTCCCCCGGGCGCCGGGAGATGGCGTCGCCGTCGTCCCTGCTCTCCGGGCAAGGTGGGGCGGTCGGCGGCGGCAGCTTGCGGCGACCGGTTTGCTCCTCCTCCTCGCTCTCTGCTTCGCGCATGCGTTTGCGCGAGGAGGAGGAGTCCATGGCCTCCTCGTCGTCGGATGGGGGCAGCGGGGTGCTCGCCATGGCAGCAATGGCGGCGTCCTGCTTCGAGGGGGGAAGGATCGCCTGCGGGGAAGGTATAGCCGGCGCCACGTGTGTCTCGGTGACGGCGGGCGTGGCCGCGGCGGCAGCTGCTTGGGTGGTGGTGGCCTGTTTCTTTATCCACGCGTCCACGATCTCGGCGGCGCGCACCTCTAGTTCGCCTCGCTCACGCGACGCTTGTAGCGCTTGTAGCGTCACGGGCACAAGGGTCGCGAGAGACGCGCTCGCACTTCGACGATGGCCTGCGCGCGGCGGGCGCTCTCCTGGCCTGCGGAAGCCCTCCATGCCACTCGGCTCCGCAGTCAACACGCGAACCGCGCGTCACAGGGGGCAAACACACTACACGCACGTCGCGCGCACAGCACCGACCACGCGATGCGCGCACGAGGCGGCACAGCCGGGGACGCGGCACAGATGTCGGGTTGGGCACGCCACTCGCGGAGCACAACACTGAAGTAAATCCACTCGTCGCACGATGCAAGCCCGCAGGGAACACACGAGGTTGCGCGTTGGGACGCGCGAATCGTGCGCGGCTGCAGGTGACGTCGCCGACGATGGTGAGCCACGCGGCTCGTGCAGCACACGCCGGGGCGATGTGCAGGCACGACCGCACGGGAGAAGAGCTAGGCGCGACTGGCCCGGTGGTGGTAAGTGGTTCTTGAGGGAAAGGGAAAGGTTGGCGCTATCTTCTGCAGCCCTTGAGGGAGCACGGCTCAGCGCCAACGGGGAGGGGTAAGTGGGAGCGAAAGAAGGGATAGAGTGGAGTCGCCATGGCTGGACGAAGCAAAACCGGCAGGCATAGGCGGCACGTATCAGGCCGAGATGGAAGGCCTTGGTGTGCTGCAGAGTCTGCAGGGGTGTTGTGCCAGGCCGGTCAGGCCCGGGGTGGGGTGGGAGGCCGTGAGGCCTTCCCGCTTGTAGAAATGTCCTTAGAGGCGTGCGGAGAGCCCTGACGAGTCAAGGAACTCCACGACGCCTCGAAGTGCAGAAAGGTGGTGTCGGCCGGGGAAGAGGAGATCTTCCTCCTTGCCAGAGGGGAGGCCCAGGCGGCGACCCGTCGCCGCGCGCCGAACGCTGTATGTGCGAGTGAAAGGGCGCGAGGGGCGCGCGCTTTCACGGGGAGTGAACGCACGGCGGAGAACAAACGCGCGTTCTGCGCCGTGCTCCCTTCAGGGCTGCAGAAGTAGGCGTCTCTTTCCTCCTTTACAATCACCATATATGTAGAGCAAACGCGCCTTCTTCCGACGCGCGAAATGCCGTGGAGGAGGGGCGGAGGGGGAGGGAAGGGAGGCAACGTTTAGCTGCGGCACCAAGTGCCTATTTATATCAGAGGCTCCGGCAACAGTCACCAACGCCGCACGCATTTTGAGCGAACGCGGGCAAAACGCCGACGGCGTCGACAACAGTTCTGCGTGCTGCTGATGCTGCTGCATGTTCAAGTTTATACAGCTGATAAAGCTAATATCATTACTCCGTATAGCTCTCTACAAATTTGCTATCGCAATTGATTCTTCGCCTTTCAGGTGAAACTGCGACAACTTTTTTTGCACTGGCTTTGAGAATAACAAATCTTTTGTCGAATTCAGCTTCCAGAGAAAATCTAGGCGTCGAGCTTTACTTCGACTCTGAAAAGAAAAGCTAGAAATATTTTTCGATTTGGTTAATAAGTGAAAAAATTGCCCGCCAATCCACCCTGTGAAGGTGGTTGGAAAGCGAAGCTTTTTACGCCACCCTCACGGTGACTGCGGCGCACTTGATATTTTGTACGTCAATGGGGACGTTGACGATTGGCCCTTTATCCCAAACTGTCCGCCTCCGTGAGAGAGACGTCGGATTGACATGAACGGAATCCTAGGTGCCACCAGACGTTCCTCTACTATGTTCCTCTCCTCTCCGCACATCTGCCTCTACTAGGCAGATGTGCGGGGATCAGAGGATATACGCATCCGTTAGTCTTGGAGAGTTGAGGCACTTTACCTTCGAGTAACGAGTCTTTGCAGGCACCACACACTTTAAAGTTCGCAACGTCGGCTCCCGAGAAGTTACTCGATAACACGCCGAGTGCACTTTTCTTCTTCGCTGCATTACTAACGTTCGCGATGCACGTTAGATCGTGTTGAAACCACAGTCGATCGCACACGGAGCAAGTGAACCCAAACTCTACGTCGAGAAATTTCTTCTTAAATTTAGAATTAGCTCCCTTGAACTTGGTCAAATGATCAGTGTGGTACTTGCGCCATTTCGCAGCGTTCTCCGCTTCGCGCCTCTCGTCGTCCTCGCGGCGGGCGCTCCTCTTGCGTTCGGCGTCTCTGACGACGTATGTTGGGTCCTGCTGCCTGGCCTGACGCACACGTCCCGCTTCTCTAGCGGCATTTGCTGGGTCCTGCTGCCTGGCATGACGCATACGTTCGGCATCTTGTGCGAGAGCTGCTAGGTTTTGCCTACGACGCTGTTGAGCGAGACGATTTTGTTCTTTCCGCCGAGCCTTATATTCACGCTCTTCTTCTGCCGTCTTTACTTTCCGTGGTCTACCCATAGTGGGGTAGTCTAGAAAATGAACCGAAGCAGTTACTCGGCTGGAAGGGTTTCAAATGACGTCAACCCTCTTTCAAGCAGCTGCATAAGCTTTGCAACAGCTACAATCTAATCTTACGGACCGTGCCGAGCCTGTTTCCGTTGTTTGCCCGCAGCCGTTATCATCCATCATGTTGGCTCATCACTTTGAAGCTTGTTTTTGTGGTTTTTCTTGCGAAAACGACTGCTTAGTTGTACGCTGAATGCCTGAATTCAAGTAAGCTATACGGCTATACCTGCAATTGTTAGCGGTTCGTCGGGATCGTTTTCTGATTACAACGAAGGACACGACAGAACCCTTGGCTGGTAGAGCTTCGCTTTAAAATTGCGGCTGAACCCTACTCACAATGACTGTCGACGGTAATGCATTAGCATTGACTTGATACAGCGATACTACTTGTATTGCCATCGTCAAAACCAGTGATGTAGGTCACGTGTATTCCAGAGGGATCCCACTTTCGCGCTTCCTTAAGAATGCTCGGCGCCATCTGGCACCGACGCCACGAAATTGCGTATGGCCTCCAAGATGCACGGCACGCCAGTGGGTGCGAACGCCATGAAATGCGTCATGCGGCAAATGGGCTGCTCTCCCGCTCGTCTTCCTTAGGGAGCCTACATAAAACGGCGCTTGCATGTAGGCTCCCTATTCTTCCTGGACGCGCTGCGCCACCTGGTGCGCCGCAACGTCTAACCTCCGAGACCAGAAGCGGGGCTCGCCGGTTCCTGCTAAGGCTGACAATTGTTCGTCCACTTGCTGCACAGTCAGTGGCGCATAATTAGGGGCCAAAATTTGCGAGAGGTTCTTTGAAGAGTGCCGCATGCCAGTGCATTCGTGGCGCAGCTCCCAGAGCGTTGGCGTGGTATAGGCGTTCATTGAAAGCGGCACATACTCGGTGTATCTGCGGCAAAGCATGCACATTGGGTATGTTCGGCGCCTATTTTATTGCGCACGCGATGTTGGGCTATGTTGCTTTACGCTGTGTATGCGTGTCCTTTCGCGAAATGTACGATTGCTACGCGTTTGTGGCGCTCTGCATGGTTGCGTTCTTTATACCTTGTATTTAGGGAGACGGGCAAACATCTTGAACTGTGGAAAAATAATGTGGGTGTAGAGGAGGCTCCTTGCTTGAACAGCTGGGGGGCCACTAACATGAAGATTCTTGTACAGGTTTCGTAATTGGTGACTGCGAACCCTCCGGTGACTGCAAATGTTTGGGACGATGCACCAGGGAATAAAAAACATGGCCCCGCTGGCCCGAACAAGTGTTGTGTGCTAACCTCGAGCTCGTACGCACCGTCGGCTCGGCGGAAATACGGCCGCCCTATGGGTGGTTGTGTTCCACATTGCATCTCTGCGTTATTTCTTGTGAATAAATATTGCCTTTAAGATTCATCTCTGTTCGCTTCCATCCATCCGAAGCCTCCAGCGAACTTATCGCACTCCTCATTTGCTTAGACCGCCTCCGGTGGTGCGTTTCGGACGCCCAAGTGCACCCATACCTCGAGAGGTAGGAATATGAACAAAGATAATACGGTTATATAAGCTAAATAAAAGAGAGTCCGACGTTACTTTTTAAACATTGCATTTCAGTTTATTGTGTTTTACTACTTGACGAGGCTTCGAAGAAGAAGAACGTAAACTTTATTATCAGATCGATAAGATTTGAGTCCGGCGTATTTTTAGTGGGTCTGGGCACCCACCGCGGACGCGGTTCCGAGACCTTGTCTCGAAGCGGCTTCCTCGGCTCGCTGGACGGCCCAGAGCTGTACTGTCAGGTGCGAGCTGAGCAGTGCGGTCTTCCAACGCGAGCGGAGGCTGGCGATGGAAGAGACGGAGGTGTCGGCACTGCCCGAATTGTTTGTTATGTCCTGACATTCCCATAACATGTGATTAAGTGTGGCAACCTCGCCACAGGATGTGCATCTGTTTGTAGTGTACTTGTCTGGATACATGGCGTGCATGAGTCTTGGGTCTATCTAAGCATCAGTTTGTAATTGCCTGTAGTGTACTGCTTGCGCCTTGTCTAACCTAGCGTGAGGGAATGGGTATACGCGTCTCAGTAACTGGTAGTGTGTCGTGATGTCGTCGAACCTGGTCAAACGATCCTCCCACGCCCAGACGTTTGCAGTACCCTGCGGGGGCTCTTCCTCCGATGATGCTCGGTGAGTGAGACCTCGACCAACGCGGTGAGCCGCTTCGTTGGGGGTGCTCAGTCCAGTGTGTGCCGGAATCCATAGCAAGTGCCTTCGGTTATCGACGTCGGCCTCTCCCTGGTGTATGGGATGTCGCTTGAGTATGTGATACGCCTCTTGCAATATGCGCCCATTTGATAAATTGCGAATTGTCGTTTGCGAATCGCAGATCACCTATGTAGCCTTGGTTTGTGTAAGGGCCAGTGCTATGGCCGCTTCCTCAGCCGCTTCGGCATATGTCGTGTTCACGGCTTCGAAGAATGACATTTCACTTCTCTGCATCAGTATACGTTTACAACTCTGAACAGATCACCGTTTTTTAGACCAAAATATTAATAATGACATAATGACGCTGAAAATGTGGGCGTACTTCCTTTGCGTATATCACAACAGCATCTTCTTGCTTACAAAGTCATTCCGTCGTATTGACTTCTCAGTTTACATATGCAGGTCTCCGTGTGAGTTCCCTGCCATCATATATATGCAAAATATCAATCGTAGGTAAAACCAATAAAATATTTATTCTTGTTAGAGAATACAAATACACGTCAAGGTGAACATGAGGAAGAAATACACAAATCATTAGGAACTTTGCGTAATCGTTACGCCAGCATAAATGAGGCATTCGGCGTTCTAAATGCCGGCCCTTTTAGATTTCCCGAACCATATTTATTACATTGTGCTCATCTTTTCTCCAATTGTTCGCTTGTTGTGTGGACGGTTTCAAGAGCCGCAACTTCTTGACGTTTGTTTTACCGTTCACTGTCCTGGGCAACTCGTCAAGAAACACGACTCCACCGTACAGGTGTTTGTAGTACGTTGTCTGGCCTGCAAGAATTTTTCAGAATAAATCAAACGCGTTCTGCTTGTCTGCTATTGAATGAAACAGCTCGAATAACACAACACTATGCTTACAATACCACAATACAATAGCGGTATGCTATATTGATCAACTAGTATAGAAGAATGAGTGCTACCGAAAGTAGAAACTTCAAAACCCAGAGCCCTAACTATTGAGTATTAGGGCGTAGCATAGCAAATAGACAATAGTGAAACCAAAAACAGAAACAAAAGCAGGACAAAAGCACAAAACTTAGACTGCAATGGCCTTCGAGCTCAAGGAATGCAGATCTATAGGACTCATCACACAATTGTAACGATTGTAGCAATGGGTGGATGGCTGGAAAAAATGTAGCAGTTTCGCCCGAAAGACGAAGCATCGATTGCGATAGCAAATTAGTAATTCGGAGTAGGGATAGTAGTTTTATCGGCTGCATAAACTTGGACATATTCGCCTACTAACTGAATTAACAATCGTGGTGTCAGCGCGCACAAGCAAACATGAATAGATCACACTGAACGACCGCAGACAACGATTGTCAAAACGCTGGCAGCAAGCGGAGCCGCCGCAGCGGGCGAAGGTTCGCGCGGTGTATCGCTTCAGCGGAAACTGAGCGGCGAATGCACAGCGCATACAAAGATCAGAGCCGTGTGGAGATAAGAGACGGCGCGGGCGAGCGCCACCGCCGGGCAAAGTGCAGAGGAGTTGTGCAGAGGAGTTGTTAGCAGAGCAGAAGCTGCGCCCCCCCTACCTCCCGCGCTGCCTTCCCGCTTTCTTGCTTTTGCGTGGGAGATTGAGTGGCCAGTTCCCCTTGCGCCCGGTTGCAAGGTAAGCATTTGGTGAAGCAGCACAGCGTCGCCCCGCCTCCCTCCCTCCCTCCCATACCCCCACGGTCTTTCGCGCGACAGTCGCGTTTGCTTTCCGCCGTGCGTTCGCTCTCCGTGATAGCGCGCGTCCCCCGCGCGCTTTCGCTCGCGCATACGGCGCACGGCGACGATTTTATCGCCCTTGGAATCTATACGGAACCTCACGGCGACGGCGACGGCGACGACTAAGGCGATGGCAGAAATCCGGTTGAAGTGTCCATATAATTGCTATCGCAATAATAGAATTTATTGAAGTGCTGCAGATCGTGACTCATCCCGAAGCGGGCCGCTCCCACGTAGGTACCCTCAGGCCAAGTCTCTCGGCCGCATTGCGGGCCGGCTGGACAGCCCAGATTTGGTCAGGAAGAAGCAGGCTGCGGAGGACCGCATCCCACCTGGCTTCGTCGTTCCCGTTGATAGAGTGTGATCGGGCGCACTGCCAGAGCATAAGTTCTAACGTGTCTATCGCCCCACATTCGCAGCCAGAAGCGTCCGTATACGTATCATATATATATATATATATATATATATATATATATATATATAATGAGTATCCGTATAAGTATCACCATATTATTGCGCCATGCGAGGGTAGACTCGCATGGCGCAATAATATGATGCGCCTTCCTGCCGCAATGCTGCCGTTTGCATGAATACGATGCGCTATAATTGCGATGCGCGATTGTCGCATTCAGGTAATCGTGCCTAGGGATGCTTGTAGGCGTGATTTTATGTCGTTTTCTAGGTCTGGGCGTGCCAACGGAAATAATTACCACAGTCGATGACACTGTGTACATCGTTCGAGGTCAGGCAACAGCTGTCATTTCACATGATGTCCTGAAAAAATGTCACAGTTTCGCCCTAAGGGCGAAGCAATGAATGCGATAGCAACACAGCAATGTCATACGAAGTAAGGTGAGCGGCTTTGGTAGCAACAACACGCAGAACTGTTGTCGACGCCATCGGCGTTTTGCCCGCGTTAGCTCAAAATGCGTGCGGCGTTGGTGACTGTTGCTGGAGCCTCTGATATAAATAGGCACTTGGTGCCGCAGCTAAACGTCGCCTCCCTTCCCTCCCCCTCCCCCACGGCCTCTCGCGCGTCTGAAGAAGGCGCGTTTGCTCTACATATATGGTGATTGTAAAGGAGAAAAGAGACGCCTACTTCTGCAGCCCTTAAGCGAGCACGGCGCAGAACGCGCGTTTGTTCTCCGCCGTGCGTTCACTCCCCGTGAAAGACGCGTCCCTCGCGCCCTTTCACTCGCACATACAGCGTTCGGCGCGCGGCGACGATTTCATCTCCAAATGACGTCATACGGAACCTCACGGCGACGGCGACGGCGACGCCGACGGCAGAAATCTGCTTTTGAGTGTCCATATAATTGCTATCGCAATAAAAGAGACGCCTACTTCTGCAGCCCTTAAGCGAGCACGGCGCAGAACGCGCGTTTGTTCTCCGCCGTGCGTTCACTCCCCGTGAAAGACGCGTCCCTCGCGCCCTTTCACTCGTACATACAGCGTTCGGCGCGCGGCGACGATTTCATCTCCAAATGACGTCATACGGAACCTCACGGCGACGGCGACGGCGACGCCGACGGCAGAAATCTGCTTTTGAGTGTCCATATAATTGCTATCGCAATAAAACCAGCGCATATCCCCGTCTAGAATTCGCGCATCATGACAAGCCATGACGGCGACTTCAATCGTTTTTAATGGCCTTGGAGCGTACACCACTCAATGCAAAAAGAAAAAAGAAAACATATTGGCGCCTTGGCCAATAACAGCCATGCAAAAGTGCTCTTTATTGGCGTTAAAAAGTTGTTCAGAGCAGCGACATTACTAAACGTTAACAAATAATTAAAAAAGACATGGGCTGTCCAGAGGGCCCACGATGCGGCGGTCGGGCATGGCCTGACTGTCCCAACGTGGGAGCGGCCCGCTGCGCGCTGAGTCGCGTACCTCAGGATTTCATTAAAGTTTTACATCCATCCATCCATACATTTTGTTTATGAAAGCATACCTATCTTATTTTTACTCTCGCTTTGTATATGCGATATTATTGCATTTTGCATTGTTACTTCAGTGTTGCTTTATAATGCCCGTGTCCTCGGTAATATTCTTGTTGGCATTAATCTTTAACAGTATCGTTGTAATGTCATGATCTTATTTTGAATGATATCATGTAACCTTTCGTTATGTGTACCAGCTGTCCAAGAGCCACGAAGTAGCCATTGCCGTATTTTTGCACGAAGAGTTCCTGATATCATGGCAATTATTAAAAGAAAAAGAAAGGCTGGTTTATTGTAATGGTGATTAGCTACTCAAAAGCAAGGTTGGCTTGCTTTTGAGTAGCTGAGTAACAACCCGCGGTATAAGCAGGCTCAAACAACGTAGCTGACAACATGATGCCACTCCCGGAGGCCTCACTTTGCTAGTACATATTTGTTTCTGCTATAACCTTATTGATGCGTTACCTCATTCTTCAACGGCAGTGCGAGATGTGCTACTGCCTTTGACTTTTTTTTTCACTATTTTTTTGTTTCGTCGGCATGCAAAAGCTACAGCAACGTGCAATGCTGAGGTTTCACAAACTACCGGCCAGTTCGCCTTTGCAGCGATGTAAACATAAACGCATACAATAAATGTGGCACATGTGAAACAATGCTCAATTTTAAACCTAATGAGAGAAAATACAGTTTTGCAGAAAGATGTGCTATACGGTGATGACAATAGACTTTGGACTGCCGGGCTAGAAAAGCCCGACTTCCCCTCTGTTTTGTGCAAGACAACAAAACTCCGATTTCTCCCCAGTTTGCCTCTTTGAAAATGGCACCTGATTTTTAACCCCAGAATTTAAAAAATTAAATACTATAGAACGAAGGAAACCATTTACAATGTTTGCTTTCGGCGCTGTCCAATTGCTTTAATTTAGTAGCCCGCTAAACTTGCTTGAATATTCGAGTCACCTTCTGTCTTGTAGTGTCGAGAGCTTTTATGAACGCGTTTTATTAGGTTCTTCTCAGCACCTATGAGGTGGCGTTAATATGGAACAGTCGGATTAGCTTTAAGAAATAATGTGAAACTTACTGGCTACAAGATCCACCAGTTCCTCTTCCGTGACTAGTGGATCGCCAAGTGCGCTTTTCCGGCTCACAACAAACGCTGTAGGTGCTTCGCTCACTTTTTCGTCCGGGATTCCAATGACGCACGCTTCGAGAACTGCTGGATGACTGAGAAGGATAGCTTCCAGCTCTCGTGGGGCCACGTTATAGTCGTGGCATTTGATAATGTTCTTGAGCCGATCAATGACGAAAAATCGCCCGTCTTTGTTGTAGTATCCAAGGTCGCCTGAAGAGAACGAACGGCACAGACCTTGTTACAAACCTGAATAAATATCTATTAAAATTTGACGGGTAAAATCATAAACTTTCCAACAAGATTGTTGTAATAAAAGCTGTGAAAATCTTGTGAATGCGAGGTGACAGTTGAAATTGCAGGCCGCCCGAGCTAATTTCCCTAGTGTCGCAAATTGGGAACGCAAGTTAGCGTGTCTTGAAATGTCAGCAAAAGCGAATACAAATTACAATGTCTACAAAAGCCTATACCGCGGCACGAAGGCCGTATTTTTACCAGAATAAACGAAGCATTCAAACATTTGTATTCTATATCCGGCACTGAGGCGTCTTCGAGTACAAATGCATGGAATAGTATTTAAAGCTATCTGATACTAAGAACGGCTGACAAGCACAAGAGCAGCCTGTAAGTTCGGAAATTTCTCAGAAATTTGGTGTTCATATTAGGCTAAGTCGGTACGAACCACTGATGGATGGTCGTTTTGCCTGAAGCCATTCGTAATCGTGTTGTGAATGAATGAACGACGACAAAAAGAAAAAAAAAATTGGTCTGTTATTTCAGCGCCAGAAGGAGCTGTGAATGGCGGCCACTACAGTGATTAGACATCTCGGGCTTCGTATTGCGACGGAAGACTGCCCTTGAGCGCATGTATAATTAAGGAACGCGTGGCCAAATAAAAGTTCGAATTGCCACACTGACGCCAGAGAGAGCTGTTAAGGTGGCGGTCCCACTCCGGCAGCACGAGCCCTCCATTTTCAGTACTTTTGGAGCAACCGTGGCGGCTCTTCTATTTAGGATATAAAGTTGTCGTATATTCTATAAAGAAGCCTAATTCTTGTAGATTCCAACTATATACAATATAAAGAAATTGATTCGTGTGATTTAAAAACAAATGTTCAAGAACACGCATAAGATACATGGTTTTTGCGAACTGTGTCTCGGTTGTGACGATATTTAGAAGGAACTACCACGTTTACTGCATTGCGGCTTGCTCTGTAGCTTTAGAAGATATTTATCTATTTCCTAGACACAGAAAAATAATTTTGAATTTCTACTTTTTGGATATTTTATTTAATATTGCGAAATATTGCAAACTTTTGTTATGAACAGCCCGGCAACTACACGCTCAAGGAAGCAAAACTTTGGACAAATTAGAGTTCAAGGAATTTCCATCTTGAACTCTAATTGGCCAAAATACGCTGTGCTATTTGTACGCGGTACAAATTTACAGCATTTGTACACTGTGCCCACAGCTACCTAGATATGCTGCGATATTCCTTCCAGCAAAAAGCCTGGTTATCAGGGCCTGTGTACCAAAAACGAATATAAATAGCATCGATGCTATTCACTGTCATATTCACCGCCATGCCCGCTGAATGTGATACTCGCGCGCTATTGTTTCAGGAGGGAACAGTGGTTGTAAGCACTGTTCCGGACGAATAAAAATGAACATACAAATGCGTCAACGCAAAAGCGTCGTTTTTTATGTGCCTTACATGTTCTGTTCTGCAATTTCAAAGTACCCTAGCTGCACCGGAATGTTATCTGTCACGCTACCAAGCAATCTTCGTAGCGTTGGGTCGTGAAATTTCTTTTTCATTGACGGGCTCTCGACTCCGTATAGCAATAAACAAGCTTAACAACGTTTACTCACCAGTGTGTAGCCAGGCATGCTGATCCACTACGCACTCAAGCTGGTCGTCTTGGTTAAGGTAACCAGGAGTGACACCGGGCGTTTTTACCCAAATCTCGCCCTGTTCTCCCGGTCCCAATGCAACACTTGTGATAGGGTCAGCGACCTAGACGTCCAAAGAAAGTAATAAGGCCGAGTTCTCAAACCGTGTTTAAAAACTACGACCGCGAAGGGAGTGGCTATTTACCAAATTGCTCAATATCGAAAAATATTAACCAAAAATGAGGCACTGGAGAAGCGAGAAATATGAATACTAATATTACAGATGTTTCAGCTATTTAATAATTTTTCTAGAGACAATGTTATAAACAAAAAATAATAATATACAAATTTAGAAATATATAGGTATCAAGTGATATATGTTCGGACAGCACATTCCTTCTGGCAAAAGCGTAGGCCGTCTAATTATGCTCAAATCCGCACAAAATGTCATGAATGCAAGAAAGCACGTGATTGCCTTAAATCGTGAAAAAAAATTCGTCATCATACCTAAGCACTCCAATTTTTAGTGGCAATAAAATGACATTGTGACACGACGGCCTATTCAAAGCGAATACCATGATTACTGTCGTGTTTTCTTTCGGCAGCAGTTTGCATTGTATCTACTGTGAGCCTGCAATTGGTTCTTATGCGTTACATTCAATACGACGAGTGTGCTTTATCTCAGCCAGGATACTCGCCGACAACATAGAATGTACAGATGCTGAAGGTGGTGTATTCAGCTCACAAGCTGCAGCTCATCTAGAACCCAATAAAGGATTGCAAATGTAGTTTCGGCGGTCGTGATTAGGAGAGGACCAAATTATTGCCACATTAATCAGTCCTGTATTATTACGATGGAAATTATATTGACACTCCAAGCACATGTCTACCATCACCGTGATATTCCGTCTAAAGTCCAAACACGCTAACATCGTCGCCGCGCGCCGTACGCTGTATGTGCCAGCGAAAGTTTGCGAGGGTCAGCCGACAATCGTGCTCAATCTCGTGCGCACGTGGTAGGAAGGCCGGGCAGAAGCGCGCAGTCTTCTGTCGCGTTCGGGGCACAGGGGTGGGGCGAGGGAATGAGGGGGTGGGTCGTGCTACTCCGGCGGTTGCTCCTAACGGTGTGGCCGCGTGGGAACCGCATATTGACAGCGATCTATGACGTGGACAAAGTGCGCGCCCGCTCCGGCCTCAACTCCAAAGCGGTCTGCGATGTCGACAAAGTACGCCCAGCGCCGGTAGCTTCGTATGAGCTGTGCTTTCGACGTTTAGTTCGCGTTGAAGCGAGAGACAGCCCTAAGGTCAATTTGCTCGCTGCTGCTGATACGCTTTCGCACTCCACTGTTTTCACAGGGAGCTTCCTCGGTCATCGAGTGAGATGCGTTCATGTATACCCGTGTGCGCGTTACACTGAGCTTGATCATTTAGTTAGTAAGCGAATGTTGAGAAGTTTATACAGTCGATAAAAGTACTATCCTTGCTTCGTATAGCTGTCTACAAATTTGCTATCGCAATCGATGTTTCGCCTTTCGGGTGAAACTGCTGCATTTTTGTTGCCTTCAGTCACTTCCCTCAAGCTTTCTATACACGCAGGAACTAAGAAACCCTCCCCAGACACCTAACGTCACGTGAACGCAACGACACAAAGCTGGCTCCCACAGAGCGCTCCGAGCTGCATGAGCCAGCGCTAACTGGGGTGACCCACGCCAACTTTTGTTGCCTAAGGTTATGCACAGTCATAATTTACTGCACTGTCGATGTTCACGAACACTTTTGCGATGGTTTAAAATGCGTTTTTATTGTCTACCGTTGCATTCTTTGTGTATTAGGTGCTAAATCTACCTCCTTCCTTTAAGAGGCTTAGGCTTGTGCCAAACGGAACATTTCTCAATGCAGGTGAACCTGAATATAAATTCGCGGGAATACAAAGCCTCACCCAGACACAGAAATATGACCGTAACTTGCTGATGCCAATACTGCTGATCAGATACCCACTGCTACATTCGATGAAACGCAAGCTACGCCTTTGACGACCGAACAACAGAAACTTGCGTACAATGCAATAATAAGATGAGCAGAAATATTTGCCGTTCAACATCAACATGCAATTTTAAGCATTATTACGCTTACAAAATGAATTTAAGCAGTGCATACAGTGTATATCTCAGCAAAAGAGCGGAAAACAAGTCGAAAGCAATTATATGTTGTGCACCATGTCGGTCCCTCTTCTTGCGTCTGCGTCTTCTCTTTCACGATTGTTTGGCGTTTTGTTTACGCTGTGAAAGAGCGTTTAAGTCGTAAGAGCCTTTGAAGCTTTCACGGCGCTTACGTACCATTATCTGGACGTTGGGTGATGGAAAGCCCACGCATTCGTAATTCGTTTCACCAGGAGGAGGGACGCAGTATGGTGACAGTCCCTCCGAACAACCGAGGAAGTTCTTGAAGTCTGTGAGATGTAGCTGGCGGAGAATCCGCTCGCCGACGTTTCGAGGGACGGGCCCTCCTGTGCAGAGCACCTTTCTCACAGACATCAGTCGACGCCCCATGGCGTCCAGGTCTCGGGATATCCGCGATAGCACCGTCGGAAAACAGCAAATAACTTGAACCTGTTAGGAGATGATTCAGATTGTGAAGTGCAATCGAGAATTTTTCTTGGTCATCAAGAACCTTTCTCAATCGCTCATTTACCCTTTAAAACCCACAAGCTCCTAATTTAATAACACCATATAAGCGTATGGATGTCTCTTTTAAAAACCCGTTTGTTTCATATATCTGATGGTGCGCACAGCCAAATGGGACCTGCCCACCGGTGCCATGGTGTCAGCGGTTGCATTATACAAAAGAAACAAGCGTCTTCAAAATGTGGAATCGTCCCTGTAAGAAGTTGTGGCACTTGAAACAAACTGGTCACGAAGTGCACCGTTTCATAACTGGGACGCATGAAGTTAGATTATTTCACCGCAAGACTTAGTCATCGCAAAATATGAATGTACGTTAAGTAATTATCACTGTGCTAGCGTAAAGCTAAGCTGCATTTGCTCTGAATGATGGCTTGGCTCTTGGTTTGTACGTCTCTTGATATCATATCAGCGCGTCGTCAGTATATGATACTACTACAATATTGAGCACATTAGGATCCAGAAATAATTTTTATGGAGTTTCTTTGAATGAATTGGAGTGAGGGCAGTAGCGTTACACCAGAAACATGCCAGGCGATGCTCGAAATGAGAGTGTGGCTTCTAACTGATTTGTTTGCGTCTTAGCGCTATTATGAGTACAACACACGCCTCTATAATGGAACGATTCATTTCGCTCGATTCTAATATTAAGTTTCATTCCCCACTCTCGACTGGCCGATATACACAAGAGGTATTGTAGGCCAAGCACTGCCCGTACCACTCTTGTACGAAGCTTGAGAAAAAACAAAAATATTTCGAAAAGAATCACTACGTTGTCTCCAGCGTAGTGTGACCCGCTGTTTTCGCTTATAGTCACAGTCGTAGCAGTTGTGCGATGACGATGTTGTTATAAAAAAACGAATTACTGCATATACCGGCAACCGTAGGCCATGCATAATTTTTCTCGTGACATATGATAATGTATTCACCTAAATACGCAAATACTACGCAGGATGTCCTTTCTAAGAAAACTGCACAACCTGATGAGATACATTTTGAAGCAAGAATAAATCGTGCTAACTTGTGTAGAACCGAATCTATAATCAAAAACAGCACTGTCGAAAGGGCAAATGTGGATTAGACCAATTACAGTAACCTCAGCATTGGCTGATGGATGACAGAGTGGTGTGCTCTAAAATATTTTGAGCACACGGGCTTTCGCAAGATGCACCGATAGTAGATATAAGCAAGCAAGCAGGATTAATTAATGACCCTTACAACATGAATACTAACGCGACGAGGTTGTTTAATCCCGACATTACGCGTGTGGTAGATCAGACAGGCAACCAACGCCTGCCAACATGGGACGAATGAAAATCATACCTTGTGTTTGTTTACTATGTCGACCAAATCTTCCGATTCTGGGGTCGTTGGTGTCACAACCATCGTCGCTCCAAGACACGCTGCGTACATTGTGAAGAAAAAGCCGAATGCATGTGCCATGGACTCCAACGTGACGTAACGGTCTCCGGGCTGTAGCAGATGACATGACCTGCAGAATTGGGGTATCTATCATTTCCATTGCCGCTATACCAGCTTATTAATCAATTGAAGAGCAAGGACTCTACCGACGGGCTGCAAGTGCCCCTGAAGTCGCTCAGCAGTCTCTGTCCTATGAACTCAAAGTCTATGTTCCTGTCATACCATTTAATTCTGGTCATCGAGTCGGTTTTTCTTCCATTTGCAGCCTTTCTCTTCCTGTAATGATGCACCGGTTGTCCGCTATAACGTTAGCGTGTGCTGTGCAAGTTCACCTCTTTTCCCGAGTCTCAACTAGGATGTCAGGTACACGCGCTTGTTCTGAAGTTAAGGAAGCTGCATTCCTTACTAATAACGCCGTGTCTACAATTTTGTCTCCCACCCACATTCTCTTGTCTCGCACCCACGTCCCGGTTGACGTGAGCATTCGACACTTTCTCTCGCACTCGCGGCTTATTGAGTACTCACCTGAAAGTGGTAATACTGGAAACGAACGCGTAGTGGGTAATCAGTATTTTCTTGGGGGTTCCTGTTGTGCCCGAAGAAAAAGATATAGCAGCAGGCCAAACTTCGGTTTGTCCTGGGTAGTGAATGTCTTGCAAGGTATTTTCATCCGCAGCTTGAAACGCGGAGACAGACTGGAAACCCGGAACATCGCCGCCTACGACAAAGCACCTCTTGAGCTGCGGGATTATTGTGAGGAGTGAAGGAAAATGATTTTGTCGCATGCATATTGAGGTGTCGCGAAAAACAGTTACGAGCCACAACTAGTAATCGTGCAAAATAATGACAACGTGGAGAGTTCGGCACTGAGTTTCACAGTGATAAAAATTTCAATGAGCGATTAAAAAAATCCTGCATGAATCAATGCTTCTCAAAACACAGGAACAGGGTACATTCACCTCCGATTTAGTAGGAAGATTTACTAAATCTGGGTAACAATATTCTAATCTGGGTACTGAATCTGGTATTCAATAGCTGAAATGTCTCGAGCCCGTTTAAGAGCCATACAAGCACCAAGAACAACCTTATTTTATCTCAATGTTTGCCTCAATAACCAAACCTCAACATTTCGCGAGTACAGCATAGAAATCGAAACAGACAAATAGATTAAAAGTGGCTTCTATTTTTTTCATAATGCTGCTTGCGGTAGAAATACGTGGCGAAAAGACGAACATCACACCACAGGAAATAGAACTCTTAGTCGCAACTGTAACCTGGCATCGCAGAAGGCATAGAAATATACATTTCAACCATAAACGATTTATTAACAAACTATAGCGCCTCAATGACATTATTGTTGTACAGGCGTGACGCTTAGTTCATGTACATCTTCAAACCTGCCATAGGTGACAACCAAAACTCACTTCGCAGGTAGTTATCATGCACAAGTTCTATTACGAGCAACTAGAAATTATCTATCTTTCCGTCGTCATATATTTTGTCACGAAAACTATACAACGTAAAAGTGTAAGTACATTGACTTCTGTCAATTAAAGCCAAACTGCAATTTTCTACTTAAATTAGAAAAACACGTGCCAAGGCTGGCATGGCCGGCGGCTGTGCTATATGAAAGGATAGAATCGCAGTGCAAAAATCCTAACCCATACTGGTTTTCCGTATCAACCGAGCTGCGGGAAGCAACAACAAGAGAAGCACTGCAAAATGAGCATTGCAGTATGCACGCCGGGAAAAAGATGACGCTACGTTATGGTAACACTACGTTAGTGAAATCAACCAAAAGTACCATGGTAGCGAAGGACAGCCAAATATTATTATCCCAATGGAACTGTTATCTCTAATCGCATCGCTGGTTGGCTCCTCCGGTTTGTGTTCTCTACAGTTGCATAATATACCTGGCAACAAAAATAATATCAGGGAATAAGGTCACAATAACCGCTCGAACGTTACGTTATTACGTGGAAGTGGACAACGTCTAAATTCGTCTTGATGGCTTGCAGATAAGATGCCGTTTAAAGGCTTGTAAATGTTGAAAATGCAGATGTTTATTTTTCGAATAGTCTCCGCATTGTCCTACTGTACATAAAATAATAATTAAGGAGGCTCTTAGGTGCCCAGAAAAGGCAGCGGGTAGGCATGCGATAATCAAACACTTGGGTTAGGCTTCAATATCGTTGCCTGCGTTGAACTAGAGACACGCTATAACGTACATATTATTCTAGCTAAATATATATAAAAAGCTATATATATATATATATATATATATAAATTCTAATATTAACACAGGACAAGGGCAGCAGGCCGCGTTGGCAGCGTGTCTCAACCAGAGCAGCTCAGGCAATCTCGAGCTCGCGCCTCCCGGACGACTGGCGATGTGGCTGCAGCGCAGGGCATTAGTCATCACTACAATTGCTCCCCATAGGACAAGGAGAAATCCTGGCGAATCATGGTGCACATAGAATCATTGAGTCGTAATACGCCTTCAGGCGTTGTACGTGGACGGTTTCAAGACCACGACAACGCATTTGTTCGTAGGTGGCGTGACAGGCTCGATAATATAGTTCGCAGGTGATGTCTGCGCTACAACACGGTAGAGTCCTTGATATTTGGAGACAAGCTTGGATGAGAGGCCAGCTGGAACGGCAGGAACCCAAAGCCACACAAAGGAGTACGGAAGAAAGTGACAATGCGTGTCATTAATCGTCACGTCAACTTTTTACAGCGTATGCTGTTAAGGGATCATTGCAATTGCCATTTCGGGTCGCGTTGATGCCGCCGCCAGTAACGCGAAAAAAAGTACCCGATTCCCGCCGGGATCGAGCCCGCGCCCGCTGCGTGGTAGCCGGATACTCTACCACTGAGCCACGCAAGCGCTTGCTATCGGGCCGCGGAAAATATCCTAAGGTACGCAGGGTGAGACGACTCGAGCCTCCGCCAGTATGGTGGCGCCATGTAGGTAAGATGCCTGCAAACGCAGTGTCCGCAGGCGCAGACGACGATATGCGATTCAGACGAGGCACGTAATCAACGCACTCCCGAGCTGCAGAGCCTCGCCAGTATGGTGGCGCCATCTACTTAGGGAGCCTCCAAACGCGGCGCGCCCGACATGTAAGTTGTAGTTGTAAGGCTTGATCGGGCTCAGCAGACTGCTGTGGAGAGAGCATTACAAGCCGCAGCTCGCCATCGACGCCTGGCGGACAGTTCACATCGTTCTCGTCAAAAGGAGGCGAGCAGACTGCCGCGAAGACCCTGTTTTGCGTGGTGCCCAAATTGGAGCTACTCTTGAGCCGCTCCACCAGCTTACGCTGTGACTGTGCTGCGTGTGCCGCGCAGGCCTGCGACTTTTTCGTTGCCGTTGGTCGACGGCTGTAAAGGAACGGGCGAGCTGACGGCATTCCTCGGCGCAGCGGGCAGCTTCAGAGATGGGCGTACATTCGGATGAGTCGGGTCTGTGCCGAAGAATGGTGTCGAGGACAGTCGAAGGTTCGCGGCCATACCAGAGGAAGAATGGGGAGAAGTTTGTGGTCACCTGTGGTGCAGTGTTGTAGGTGAATGTGAAGAATGGCAACATAAGGTCCCAATCAGCGTGATCATAGTCAATGTACTTGGAGTGCATGTCGCCAAGTGGGTGGGGAAATCTTTCCGTCAGACCATTAGTTTGAGGTTAGTATGCGGTGGTGGTGCGATGAACGATGCTACATTCAGCAAGGAGCACGTTTACATCTTCGGAGAGGAATACACGTCCTCTATCGCTCAAAATTTCGCGAGGTGCAACATGACGGAGAATAAAGTTTTTCAGGAGGAAGGATGCTATATCATGAGCGGTGGCAGCAGGCAGAGTGGCTGTTTCTGCGTATCGCGTCAAATGGTCGATGACGACGACTATTCAACGGTCTCCGGAAGTCGTGCTCGGAAGGGGTCCATACAGGTCAATGCCAATGCGATCGAAGGGCCTCGCAGGACACGGGATTGGCTGGAGTGGACAAGAGACATGCTGAGCAGGAACCTTGCGGCGTTGGCACTGAGAGCACAACCGAATGTACTTCCACAAAAAGGCGTGCAAGTTTACGCGCTTTTTTGTTATGCAACTGTAGGACACCTGTTTATATTGTCGATATTTTGTATAACTGTCTCAAGTACACTGATTTACGTTATGTGCTTCATATTTTCTTTTGCACCCCATTATATTACTGTAATAATAATAAATTACAGCGATATATTGCATTATAATACTGTGTTATTCTGTCTTGCATCTTATTATATCTGTATCACACTTGTATAATAATTGCAACTGAATTGTATTATTATGTGCTTTTTCTTTCCTATGTGCATTTTTTTCTTTTTTTTCCTTGGTCACCGCTGCGGTCTGCCATATAAACAGGGGCCTGAGCCTTTGTCAAATGAACTAGTTTTCACTTTTTGCTCAGGACCCCTGCATTTTTTAATGGAAAAATAAACCTGATTTCATTGATTGATTGATACATGCCACTCCAATAAAACCTGGAGCGAAGCCGGGTGTACCTCTTGAAGACACTCGCATGCGCACACTGCAGGTCAGTGTGCAAGGCAGAGCATATTTCACCACGGAGATGTCGAGGTATGACAAGCAACCATTTGCGGACGTCAGCGACGTAATTCTGGCGATAGAGAAGTCCATTCCGCATTTCGAATTGATAAGCTTGACGGCTCAAAGCTCGAGAAGGTGGAGGGACAGTCGACGGGTTTCAAAGAAAGCAGATAAGAGCACTAATCCAGGCATCCTTGCGTTGCTCCGAAGCCATGCCACAGCCTGCTGGGAATGAAAGTACTTTGTCAACGGCACAGAGGCAGGCATCGCTTTCGGCTGACACAGGCGAACGGGAGAGAGCGTCGGCATCGGTGTGGTGGCTGCCAGACTTGTCGACCATGCGCACGTCGAAATCCTGCAACCGCAAAGCCCTGCGAGCTAATCGACTTGAGGGGTCCTTCAACGTGGACAGCCAACGAAGTTCATGGTGGTGTATAATTACGTCGGAGGGACGGCCATAGAGGTAGGGTCGAAATTTACCAAGTATACAGATTATTCCCAAACATTTCTTCTCCATAGCGGAATAATTCGTTGTTGCTTTGGTGAGGGTGCGGCTTGCGTATGCAACTACGTACTCGTCGAATCCACATTTGCGCTGCACTAGCACAGCGCCGAGTCCAACACCGTTGGCGTCGGTGTGTACTTTGGTCGGGGCTGTCGGGTCGAAGTGACGCAGTATAGGGGGCGATGTTAGTAGACGACGCAACTCTTGGAAGGCATCGTCACAAGCTGCGAAGTTCTCTTACGGAGGAAGGTTTGGGACAATCAGCAACCGCACGGAGCTTGGCGGCGTCAGAAAGAATACCGTGTTTATATACTACATGGCCAAGGATGGTGAGCTGACTTGCGCCAAAGTGGCATTTCTTCAGGTTGAGCTGAAGGCCGGCGGCAGTTAGGCACTGTAACACTTCTTCCAGCCTACAGAGATGGGTAGAAAAATCGGGCGAAAAAATAGCCTCATCATCTTAGTAGCACAGGCACGTTTACCACTGTAGACCACGCAAAAGGTTGTCCATCATATGCTCAAATGTTGCGGGGGCGTTGCAAAGCCCGAAAGGCATGTCACGAAATTCATATAGGCCATCTGGTGTTACAAAGGCCGTTTTAGGTTGGTCTTCGGGTGCCATGGGGACTTGCCAATAGCCACTGCGTAAGTCGATAGAAGAGAAGAACTGCGCGCCTTGGAGACAGTCAAGGGCGTCGTCAATTGTCGAAAGAGGGTAAACATCCTTACGAGTTCTTTTGTTAAGACGACGGTAATCAACACAGGATCGAATCGATTCATCCTTCTTCCTTAGAAGAACAACGGGAGATGCTCAGGGGCTATCCGAAGGCTGAATAACGCCGCGCTTGAGCATGTCAGCTACTTGGTCGTCGATAACACGGTGCTCTGTCGCGGATACGCGATATGGTCTTTGTCGCAGTGGCGCACTGGCGCCCGTGTCGATGCGATGACAAACAGTTGACGTGCGGCCCAAGGGAACCTGCTGGCAGTCTAAAGACAAACGGAACTTGTCGAGAAGGCGTAGAAGCTGGGCGCGTTGGGAAGCAGTCAGCGTGTCGGCGATGGAGCTATGCATAACATTGGGCGAAGCGGCTCCAGCGCGGGGTTACAGGTCACTCCGGCGACCTCATGAGGGGCGATGGAACCAGTTGGCATGTCAATGATGGCAGCAGGGTCGACACACTGGACGCGGCCATCGCACTCCTCACGAAGCAAAGTGAGAGGACAGGACAATTGGTTGAAGACGAGCAGTCTCCTGACGCCGGCATCAACGTCCAAAAGAGCGAAAGGTAGCGGTGAACATTTGCGACGAGCAAAAATGGAAGATAGCATAAAAAGTGCGCTGGAATCAGCAACAATGTTGCATGATACTGTGGCAAGGGCAGAGGAGTGCGGTGGAATAGTAACGTGTTCGGCAACAAATACTTTATCTTCAGGTTCACGAACGTCTAGGAGCGGGACGTCGCATAGCGTTTTAAATTCCACATCAGCCCGAGAACAGTCGATGACGGCCTTATTAGTGGAAAGGAAGTCCCAGCCCCAAATAAGATCCTGGGAACAAGAACACAGCACCGAACATTCGACAAGGTAGAGGAGGCCGTTGATCACAACGCGAGCAGTACATGCAGCTGCAGGCGTGATGCGGTCTGCGCTGGCAGTACGAAGTGACACGTTTGACAGTGGCGTTGTAACTTTTCTGAGCAAAAGGCAATGTTTGGCTCTAATAACTGAAACTGTGGCACCAGTGTCAACGAGAATGAGTGCAGCGACGCCGTCCACATATAACTTACTCGGCGAAGGGAGAAGCCTAGGTCTGTTAGTCGGTGACGCAGTTCTTGCCTCTGGAACTGCGGCGATTAGTTTTTCCGTTCTGGCGTAGAAGGACGACGACGCATCGGCGGAAGCAAGCGGCGTTGAGGCGATGGCGAACAGCAGTCAACAAGAGGGTGGTGATCTGAGTAGGAATATATCTGGCCAGGGTTCCGAGATGCGGAGGACGATGGGTATGGTGAAAAATACGGTGCTGTGTCGAAGTTACGGCGGTAGGATGTTGCGCGGCGACGGCAAAATCGTGCAACGTGGCCAGGCAGACCATACGCAAAACATATTGGCCGGTTGTCGGGCGTACGCATTTATCCAGTGCTGTGTGGGTATCGCGGCTAAACGAAGTGAGGAGATGGACACAGTGGCACGGCTGACGGGAATGGCGCAATAGGTCTGAGGTGGTGGCCGTGCGAGAGCCTCGGCATAGCTGACAGGTCCAGTCACTTCGGGAAAAGCAACGGGAGTCGGCACCACCGAAATCTCGAGGGCAGAAGGTAGAGACGCGCAAACTTGATCTTGCTTGACCTGGCGAAGGTTCGCAGGCAAAGGCGAGAGTGGTGGCGTAGCTGGGGACAGCAGCGAAAGCTGACGAGCTACCTCAGCACGGACGAACTCTTTTATCTGGCAAAGCAGGGAGTCCATCTCAGGAGCCGTGGTCATGCTCGCGAGGGGTTCGTCGGACACAGGTGGGCGCTGCGCGAGAAGACGCTGTCTGCAGAGCTCGTCGAAACTCAGGCAAGGCTCAATTACCTGAGAAACAGTGCCTGGGTTTTTGGACAACAGCATATGAAAGGCTTCGTCGGAAATGTCTTTCATGATGTGACCTACCTTGTCCGCCTCCACCATCGTCGGGTTGACACGCGGCAGAGGTCTATCGCTGCAACGGGAACTGAGCGGCGAGAGCACAGCGCATACAAAAGTCTGAGCCGTATGGTGATCGCTTTCAAGATACGGTGCACGGGACTGCCTGCACTGGCGCGAAGTATAAGTACGTAGTTGTTGGCAGAGTAGAAGTCGCCCCCCCCCCGCCTCTCTCCTGCGCTGCCTTCCCGCTTTCCTCCTTTCGCGTGGAAGATTGATTCACCAGTTCCCCTTGAGCCCGGTTCCAAGATACGCATTTGGTGCCGCAGCCCAGTGTCGCCCCCCCTCCCTCCCTCCCATAACCCCCCGGCCTTTCGCGCGACGGAAGAGGTCGCGTTTTCCCTCCGCCGCGCGTTCACTCTTTGTGAAAGCCCGCGTCCCCCGCACGCTTTCACACGCACATACGGCGCGCGGCGGCGATTTTATTGCCCTTGGACTTCGTACGAAACGTCACGGCGACGGCAGAAATCCGTTTGAAGCGTCCCTATTATTGCTTTCGCAATAAAGCTTATTCCGATCTGAACTATGCTAGCATGCTATCTCCCTGCAAATTCAGGAAACAATCTTTTCCGCGGAGGAGCTAACCACGGCTAGCACTACGAGGACCATTCAACATGTAAAAGGCCGACAGCGTGATGAGCCCATCATTACAAGACAATTTCAGACAGAGGCGTCGATTTACTGGATTGCTATTGACGCTCGGCGTCCAAATTTGCGATCCCCAGTAACCACACTTCTTTCGAATTGGAGTACCGAGATTGTTTCCACGAGTTTCTGTTATGCGCGCAACACCTGGCCACACACATCAAGGCGATTTGATCTACGGGCTTAAGAAATTGCGAACTTCCCAATAGGTTATGTTAAAGCGAAGGTTTCCTTGCCTTCTGGCAGTCTTGATATTATGAGTCCTTACTGGGTTCAAAGCTGGCTTAGTGTGTGCCTTTGGTTAACCTCCCTGCCTTTCCTCTCTCGCTTGCTCTCTCTCTCTCTAGTGTGTGCCTTAAATTAAAAAGCAACAATTAGCGAAAAAAAGAGAACGAAACGGACGTTATTGCTCTAAGGGTCATCTCACGTCAGTGTCATAGCCATATCGCCTATTGGGTGGCCTTGAGCTAATTTTGGGTGAAGGTTTGCGCTTATATGCCTTGCGTCTCTTAGCGTTCATGTTTATTGCTCTAAGGGTCTTCTCACGTCAGTGTCATAGCCATATCGCCTATTGGGTGGCTTTGAGCCAATGTTGGGTGAAGGTTTGCGCTTTTATGCCTTGCGTCTCTTAGCGTTCATGTTTATTTTTTGTCCTCAACGTGCGCAATAGAAGCACTATACACGGCTGTCTTTTCAACCAAGGTAAGCTTTCGACGGAACATTCTTGCAGCGAGCTCTGATACAGGAAATTACGAGGTCGGTGGTTCGCGAACATAAAGGAAATACCGGCTCTAAACAGATGAATCAAGCGTGTTGTATGCAATATAAGTACACCCGAAAACGTTTTCAGGCAGTACCACAGGTATTCATCACAGTGAAGAGCAATAGCTGGAGCTCGATGCTGATCGTGATGGTTCGTGATGGTAATGGCGCCTGATGTTTGTTTTTAGGGAAACGCGTGTTTTCGAGCTTATGAATTCTTGTAAATGTTTAAAGATACCGAAGCCTTACTTTAAGAACTTACAGTTTGTCTGATATCCCTGAACTTCTCAGCATTTCTTTTGTCAGTGAGAACATATTCGGCCTTTCCATCCTTTGCGTAAGAAAGCACTTCAGCTGAAATATAATATTGCTCAATGTCAAGAATACGCTTGATTTCCTTCTGCAAATTTGTAAGCAATCCTGCCTTTTATTGACGAATACTTATCTTCAAAAAGTGATTACAAATAATTTAAACAAGGCGATAATTTAACTGGTATTGTGAATAACTTTTTGGTCTGACAATAATGTCCGTGTCGAGAAATACGCTTAACATCTGATAACTCTGAAGCATTTACAACTTCCAGAACATTTGAAGTTCCGTATTACTGCCTGCGCACGCAGTGAAACCCCATCGATCAGTGATAAACTCACATCAAATATTAATTCCGGTACGTATGTTTCTATGTCCCATAAATGTTTGTATGAACAAAGAAAAAACGAAAGTAGAACATAAAGCAGTTAATAAAAAATACGAGTCATTATAGACATTGACACGTGTAGTTCTTTATCTTTCTCTTGTAACTGCTTTTCACCGGCTAACAGATGTTAAACGTGCAGGCCGCTCCTGCATGTATCGGCCGTTTGTCGAATGTTATTGATGGCTCTATCCACTGACTGTTGTCACCGAACCTTGCGTAACATGATTGTATGCAAGACGCCATTTGTTCAGTACGTCATTTCTGGAACGCACGCGGACAGCAGCGATTACGATGGAACCTTTGATGAGTCATCTTCAAAAGCCGACGCGCTTGAACCACTGATCAGATTTACTCGATCACCGGCTTTACTCACCGCTATCGTTGTGCGTTGAGTGAGACACGTTTTTTGGGCGCAGGTTCGCCCAATGAAGAGTTAGCTCTTATTACTCAAAATTTTCCCTACTGTCTGCTTCTTCCCAGTCACTATAGTATGACAACCTAACCAGTGTATAAACAGTGGAAATTGCTATTTTCTTTTAATCTTTGCAACTGTAGAAATTATGCATGTGTGAACTTCATACAAAGGAGTTTCACTGTTAACCCAACCTGGCATGGTTTTTTACAAGCAGAAGAAGGTTCCTGCATAGAATTTGTTTATTTCACACCATCTGTGTGCAAAAAATAACACAAATTTATTGAAAAAACGAACCTAGAAATAACAAAACATAATCAACATACAATTATCGCAGCGCACGATTGAATCATGATTCTTTATCATTCAATTTTCTCTTATGGTAGTAGCGAAAACGCATGATTATAAAATAACCTGTGTAGCAAGAAATGTTTTTAACATAAGCTGCAGGTTGATTTGTACTGTTGGTTGGCATTGGGATTCAATGTAGTGTTTATGCGATTCTTACAGTAGTGTAGTGCAAAGCATTGATACAACGCAATAAATAAACCTGCGGAATTATATTTGCACTTCAAAGTTACTAAAAAGCAAGCACATTTACCGTAGTAGTACTTTCTGTATATCTTTTTACGTCAGAATTATATGTCTGGAAAGTTCATGTTATCAGGAAAGCTCGAAGCAAAGGCTAGGCCAAGTACAATTGTGAAGCCATCTTGCATGCAAGATTTCTGTCATGTTATGAAGTCCATCAAGCATGTATGAGAGGTAGATCCTACTAATCGAATAAGTATACCTGAGTGCCGCCTAATACCTCTCTGGTAATTTGATTTACTTTAGCTTCTCATATTGAATAAAATGTGCACTGAAACAGACGCTAATTCGTACATATAGAACACTGTGCATTAGCGAATGTACATGCTTTGTAATATGAAGCGATCTCATTGTGCGCCTCTCAACGCACTTTAAACCGATTGTTTAGTACATCTTCACTGGACCTATTGAAAAAAAATAAACGCAGCATAATACTTTTTTCAGCTACAAAGCTTTTTAGCTGCAATGACCGGGATATTGTAATTATTTAGAAATTAAACATCCAGAACTGTTTGTTTCATTTTGTATTTCTCGTATCAGATTGCCTAGAAGAGTTTTGCCTTTGTCACCAGAGCATATGAGGGTTGCAACAAGTGCTATATGATCTACAGCCCGGAACGGCCTTTCAAATCTTTTGGCCCAGATGACGATGACAAGTTTGTATGCTTATAACTCAGTATGTCACAAAGTCACCTCTGCCTGTTGTCCTGTGCATTTTTTTGTTTCTAAGTTCTCTCGCGTTTACCTCATAAAATAATCACATTGCCACCATGCACTAACTGGCTCCAAAAACCACCATACTTAGGGTTGGTTTAGAATATAAATATTATCTTACCAAAAAATCAACAAACATGGTTTCACACGGGCCTGATGATACGTGAAGATATATCCTTATAAGACCACGAATATGCGCTGTCATTCATAGTGCTGGAGTGAGGAAGAGCGTGAACGGAAAGCAGCCGACGCTTCTGCTACATCTCGCTTCAATGCGCTTAATAAACTTGAGATTACGTGTCCTCCAGCACTAGGCCCTCGGAAATACAACACACCTGCAACCACCAGCCATCTCGGCTCGCCTAAATTTTGTCCCCGCCAGAAATTACCTCCAAGATAGACCGCGAGAGATGTATGCGCTCGGCCACATGAATGGCCATAGGGCAGCCTTGGACATGCAAGCGTAGGAAATGCCCGCTCACGTGCCTCCCTCCCCTACATCCCTGGCGCGCGCTTGGTCGCGGTACCGTGCCCTCACCTCCACCTCTGCCCTTCCGGTGCTCTTTATCGCCGGACCTACAATATATGGCGCAAATCAAGTCACCATCATCCTCATCCTCGCACGCTTTATTTCAGACCAACAGGCAACGGCGCTCGCGGCGTGATAGAACCTTATCGCATTAGGATTTCACACAAAACATTATGACGAGCTGACGACAAAATTCTCCTTGAGTGTCCTGATAATTGCTATCGCAACAAAACAATAAAATTATGAAGTACTTACTTTTTGTGAGCTCATCATCTGCAAGAACAGCAACCGCTCCGGCAAATATGACACCGAACAGTGCTGCAAAGGAATCGATGCCGTTGGAAAAATGACAGCAAATACGGTCTCCTCTCTTTACTCCATGTGATCGAAATGTTGCCGCATAAGCCTCCATTTTGTCAAGAAGCCGAGCAGCAGTGATGCTCACGTTTCCATCTATCTGAAAATAGGACAAACGTGTTTTACACCACATCAATCAATAAAAGAGACAAACAAAATTCATGCATTTCAATTTGTTTACTGTATGATTTTGGAAAGGCCTAAACTTTGTGTAACAGCCCTTGCTTGTGAAGCAAGTTTCTTTGGCCATCTGTGGTATTTATTGCACTGATCCGGATTTTCAGTACGCTCATCTTGGTTGTTTTGACGCGCAGTGCACCTACAGCTTCCCTAGGGACTGGAAATGTACGTAGAGGAAGCAATTAATTTTTTTCAGATTTCGTGTGTTCTACTTCAGTAGTTGGTTGTTAGTTTAGGATAGGGCTCCTCAGTTCTACTCTGGGCAGCGAGTGTAAACAACCTGACCATTCTGAGCACGTGTTGTGTCACGGTCGCCGCTGTACCAACGCGCGGTTAGCAGCAAATACTTTACTTGGTACACGCTAACAAATTCAGGAAGGTGGTTTTTCCGGGCACTAGGACAGAAGTGAGGACGCAATCAGTGCCCCGAAGGCCCTGTTGTTGCTGCACCGGTGTGCTGAACTGGGTTGGTTGGCGTATGTTTATAAATGAACCGAACAGCGTCTTGTTAACCTCCCTGCCTTTCCTCTCTTCTATTTCTCTCTCTCTCTCTCGAACAGCGCAAACGTCAGGACGCAGTAAAAATGACTGACGCAACACTAATAGCCACTGTTTGTTGTATATTAACTGCAATATTTAGGAACCGTATAGCGCGCCAACATAAAGACGCCAATTCATAACCGGCCACTACTGTCTGCCGGCTTTCGCGAATTTGATAAGAAGCGCATTGAAGTAGAGTGGTGATCAGTAGTCTTAAGTAGAGTATTTTAAGAGCGATAAGCAGATAATTTAGCCAGGCTAACATATTTACACCATCCTGGTCTTATAAACATTATCTATCCTTTTTTTGGTCGTCTTGACTTTGGTATGCGCATACGTATACGCATACGTATACTTTTTTGTTTTTATATTTATGTGCTCGTCCTGTTTTCGTGTCCTCCTCATGTCTTCTCAAACCTCTCAAGGAAAATCTGTCACGTTAGGCTATGCTCTTTGCTTTCAAATCGAATAAAAGTCATCTTTCGTAAGAGAGGAGTACGTTTGAGAGGAGAACGTTTGATTGGGCTGCTGAAACTATCTTCGGGAGACTATACTGTCATGCACCAAATCCAAGCAAGCGGAGAATAGAAGAAACACGAAGTACGCAGCTGATTATGGTCTTCCTGGCCTCGTTGTGTGATGCAATAAAGCATCTTTAGCACTGCCGATGAATACGGCACCTGCAGTCATTAAAGGTATGTTAACCCAGCGGTGTTGAGTCATCGAAGCTAGCCGCCAGTGTTTCGATGCTCTGGTTTCCCTCTCGATAATCTCACTCTTACTTATATACCCTAAGTGTAACAAACCACCATAGCAAGCGTGGTGACCAAACCTATTGTATTTGTATCTCTGGTTAATTATTCCGAGGTGAGGCTTGTGGTATGTTACGATCATCCCGTGTCTTCCGGTGATGTACTGACAGAAATGTTTCACTTCAAACACAATATGCCAGACCTCTTTTCGTCCAAGTGAGGATAATTTCTCTCACAGAATCCTATGGTCGCGACGTAAGCGCAATAGCTCTTTCAAGACCCTGGTGATACAGCAGGGCAAGAGCTGCTCCCACGCCATATGGTGTCGCATCACAACTGATAAAGAGGGGAAGAGCTCCATCGTAACGTGCAAGGACGGTGCAGACTTTTAGCACCTTATTCAGCTGAGTGAAAGCAGATTTTTGAAGTTCGTTTTATTCCCGCGATGAGCCATGGTTGAGTAATTGGTTTAACGGCTCTCCACTCAAGTCTTTGTTGCGAAGTAAGAGACCGCAAAAACGTAATATGGCTAAAAAAGACTGCAATTTAATCTAGGTTCTCCCATCAGGTGCTGTCATTATCGCTTCTATTTTTTGCACTGTCGGCTGGACTCCAGAAGCGGTAAATTTGTGCCACAAATGTTAAATAATGTAGCCCGAATGCGCAATTCTCCGGGTTGGTCTTGGGACCAGTCTCTTTCAAGGAGGAGCTTGCGTCGGCAGTTGCGTAAATTTGGTATGACGAGATTGCAATAAAATGAGAATTGAATAACTTTCCGTTATGAAACCAATGTGTCAGCAATGCTGGGCATACTAATGAATCGTTGTTGTCTCTGACGTATTCCTGTGCGGTGGTCTAGTGCAGGATGCTCGATTACATGATTGTCTTCGTATCAACTGCAGAATCGTGTCCCACTGAGCCTGAAGCATACATTTTTTGCTCAGTAATTATGTTGCAGAGTTTATGTATTCCCACGGAAAGGAAAAGGACGCGAGCACGAGCATATATACTCCAAGTTCCGATGTGTACAACCTAAGATTGTCATCAGAATAACATCGTTACACAAGGACTTGATTTCGAAAACACAAAGATCGAGTAACAAAATGCACCTGATGCCAAACCTGCTCAACTTACCATGACAACCTGTGGGCCTAACTTGTGGAGAGCATCTCGCACGGCGACGTGTATAGGCACGCGTGGAACAGGCCTTTCCGGGTAAGGAGAGTGTACAATGTTATCATGTATTCGGGCCTTCCATTTCAGCTGCAATAACGACAAGTTTCAGTGGAAGTCAGATTTGAGAAAGCAAGACACCCCTTCGATTGGTGGCATACACAATGTATGTTTGAATTTTTTTATAGTAATTAGCATTTTTTAGCACATTATGAACTTTCCGTGGTCTGAAGGCAGACTGAATCTATCAGTCTGCCTACCTATCCATCTGCATCTCTAACCTGTTTTGTGCCAACTTGGGTCACTGGTCATGGTCTAATTGGTAGTGCATCACACTACTCCGCGGAGAGAGCAGGGCTCTAAGCCAATCTTGTACCACTGCTGCAGCAATTTCATTTGTGTGAAGTGCACCGCCCGTGAAACTAGCAGCACTCATCAAATTAACATTGTTTAATTTCTACAACGCTTGACAGTTTTAGATGACATTTTCCGACATGCCTTTCTGTATGTTGTGTGCGTATTTCCAAAAAATTTAATACTTTTTGCTTCACAATTATGGTATGAGTCATTGTATGAGTGCATGTGCGGACATGAGCCATTGATGACGGTAATTTTTGTTTGTGGACATGAAAATTCTAAGGTGCCCTAGCCATAGACATCTCCACTGTGAAACGTCCGCGCGGAAACTAGACTGGACGGAAAAAAGACGTGAGACACCATGCGTAACGATCAACTGCTTTACTACAGCTTCACTTCACCTCTCTATAATGATAATGATGTTAGATATTGTACAACTACCGAAGAAGATATTCATCTTACAGTTTCGTCGTTTTGGTCATCTTGAAGGTGGCTTTGGGTGGCTGTTCTTCGTTCGCGGCGAACTAGAAGTTCACTGCTTGCCGAAATAGCGAGCATTGTTCTTCGTTCTCAAGGTCCGGAATCTGCAAGACAGCATGCGTTCTTAAAAAGTTCCAGGGAGCATTCTTTCTCGTATTTGTGTACCACGCGTATTGCCCGTGTTGCCAAAGCCAACTGCATCAACTTGATTTTGAACGAACATGAGCTGGGTACTATGGTCGGAATAGTGGTTCATAGAAACAACTACATGTTTTGTCATGCACTTGTAGTCCGTAGTTAGGACTACAACAAAAGTGTTTGCGCTTGAAATGTTCTGGTTAATGTTTCAGGACGGGTTGAATCAAGATTATAAAAAAGTGACAAGCGTATTTCTAAGATTTAGTCCACTGGTACAGTGTTTCTTAAGTACAGCCGCCAAAGTAACCGTCAAAATAAGCATCGGAAATTCTATTGCAGTTCCGTAATCCCAAGGCAATTCTGATTGTTTTCATGCTGTTGCAATTTAAAAGCACGTGAGAAATAGCGGTATTAGTTGTATGAGATAGATTTATTTATGTATTTATTTATTATTTCAACATACTATCAACACCATGGGGGTTATTACAGGAGTGGGTGAACAATTTTGACACATATATGTATATTTGCAATCCTGGCTTAAGAAAATACAGGATGGGTCGAAACACCATACAGAGACTCAAAAATTATCAATAAGTAAAAGAGAGGACTGCCTTCTCGGCAAGCTCAACAAATTTAGAAAACGTTGTTTGTGCGGTGTCACACGGGTTCAGTTATTCCATTCTCGCACAGCTTGTGGGAAGTAGGAAAACAAAAACGCGTTATTATTGCAGGGAAACTCTTCTAGTCTACGTGGGTGCATCTGTCGAGTCTGGCGAGTGGACTTAAGGTATATAAAGTCTGAGTAGTTTAGTTTAAATGAGTTGTGGAATATACAAAAACTTCAAACGCTGTAGTTTCGCTCGGCTAGCCAGAGTGTGAAGGCCAGCGCATTGTGATAGCTCAGTTGGTGAGTCGGTACGCTTGTAGCGGTTATAAAGAGAACGGACGGCTTTTCTTTTAATCATTTCGAGTGTGTGGGTGTTAGTGTTCGTGTGCGGAAACCACACTATATTCGCATATTTTAAGATCGGCCGAAGAAGTGTGACACAGTCAAGGTATCTATTTTCAAATGTCGAATGACGTCAGACTCTCTTGAGAAAGAACAGTTTCTGTTCAGCAAATATATATATATATATATATATATATATATATATATATATATATATATATATTGTCACGTGCAACAGAAGGCCTTCAGAGCAAGAAGTCCTGCATCGGCAGAGACGAGTACTAGCCAGGAAGATGGCTGACCCCAAAAACGAAAAACCTCTTCTTCTTCTCTCCTTGCCTGAATATTGGCTCGCGCTCGCCGCAGCTCGAGACCTCGTGGCATTTTCCCCCTGTGAAAAAAACGGGCATCGTCCCGATGCTAGCGCTGGTCGACGTAGGTAGAGGGAAAGAAAAAAAGGGAAGGAACATAAAGTAAGCACAAGTGGGGGGTGAGGGAGAGAAAAATAAAGTGCATCATAAAGTTGAGACGCTGTCGCACTATCGCGCGAAATAAGGTTTGAGTCGTACAACGTGCACAATCTCCGAGTGCTGCCTTCGACGCTGGGGTGACATGGCACTATCCGGGAGAACCTCGTAGTTCACGTCACTAACGCGACGCAGCACTTTGTAGGGTCCAAAGTAGCGACTGAGCAGTTTCTCTGACAACCCCTGGCGGCGCACCGGCGTCCACACCCAAACTTGATCGCCCGGGTGGTATTCCACTTGGCGATGGCGAAGATTGTAGCGACGTGCATCTACACTCTGCTGTTGCGTGATGTGTAGGCGTGCCAATTGGCGAGCTTCTTCGGCGTACTGCGTAAATTGCTCAGCGTCAGGGGTGAGCAGCGCGTCATAATCGTGTGGAAGCATCGCATCCAGCATGGTCTGAACCTCACGTCCATAGACAAGACGAAACGGCGTGAATCGCGTCGTCTCCTGGATGGCAGAGTTGTACGCAAATGTTACGTACGGTAGAACCTGATCCCACGTCTTGTGTTGTACATCGGCGTACATGGATAACATGTCGGCGATGGTTTTGTTCAATCGTTCCGTCAACCCGTTGGTCTGCGGATGATATGCAGTGGTCTTGCGATGGCTCGTGTAGCTTAGCTTGAATACGTCGTCAATAAGCTGGGCCGTGAAAGCTGTGCCTCTGTCAGTGATCACGTAAGATGGGGCTCCATGTCGAAGAACGATCTGGTCTATAAAGAACTGGGCAACATCGGCAGCCGTAGCGCGTGGTAGAGCCCTTGTCTCGGCGTATCTGGTTAAGTAATCTGTGGCGACTACGATCCACTTGTTGCCGGCTGATGATAGTGGAAAAGGCCCGAGTAAATCCATGCCTATTTGATCGAATGGTGCCCTGGGTGGTGCGATCGGTTGCAGCAGCCCCGCGGGCTTCAGTGGCGGGGATTTGCGGCGTTGACATTCCCGACAACTCTTGACGTAGCGCTTTACAGATGTAGATAGTTTGGGCCAGTAGTACGCCTGTTGAACTCTGGCGAGAGTTCGGGAGGAGCCTAAGTGACCAGATGTGGGCTCGTCATGGCAGGCAAGAAGAATGTCGTCGCGCATGTCAGCAGGTATGACGAGAAGGTAGGGTTTGCCGTTGCTGTTCGAGTTTTTCTTATACAGGACACCTCTTCGAAGGCAGAAGGACGAGAGACTGCGAGAAAGGCGTCGAGGTATGGGAGAGTGGCGTCCTTCGAGGTTCTCGATGATTGCGCGGATTGCGGTATCCTCGCGCTGTCGTGCAATCAAGTCCGTTGCGGCGAGGACCCCAAGGAATCCACTGTCATCCTCAGCGGCCGGATCACAAACATCGGTGGGTGCACGCGACAACGAATCCGCATCTTCGTGCTTGCGGCCTGATCTGTATACGATGGTCAGATCGAATTCTTGCAGACGAAGGCTCCATCGTGCGAGTCGCCCAGCGGGGTCTCGTATATTGGTCAACCAGCACAATGAATGGTGGTCGGTCACTACTTTGAAGGGGCGACCGTAGAGGTAAGGCCGAAACTTCATGGTCGCCCATACCACTGCAAGGCACTCTTTTTCTGAGGTGGAATAGTTTGCTTCTGCGCGTGAAAGAGTACGGCTGGCGTAAGCTATCACGCGCTCTGTGCCCTCTTGGTGTTGGACCAGGATGGCGCCAAGACCCACGTTGCTGGCGTCGGTATGGACTTCAGTATCAGCGTCCTCGTCAAAGTGAGCAAGAACTGGTGGAGTCTGCAAACGCTCCCGCAGCTCGGTGAAAGCCGCGTCCTGCTCTTCATTCCAGACAAATGGTACATCTTCTCGTGTGAGGCGAGTCAGAGGTTCGGCAATCCTAGAAAAATTGGCGATGAAGCGGCGATAGTATGCGCAGAGCCCCAGAAAGCGACGGACTGCTTTCTTGTCACGGGGAACAGGAAAGGAGGCTACGGCGGTGGTCTTGTCAGGGTCAGGCCGAACGCCATCCGCGCTCACAACATGGCCGAGAAACTTAAGTTCTTTGTAACCGAAGTGGCATTTCTCTGGCTTCAGCGTGAGGTTAGCGGCGCGGAGGGCGTCCAGCACAGTCTTCAGACGATTCAGGTGTTCCTCAAAGGTCGCCGAAAATACGACGACGTCATCAAGATAAACGAGGCAAGTATGCCACTTCAAACCAGTGAGAACAGTGTCCATCATTCTCTGGAATGTCGCAGGTGCAGAACACAAGCCGAAAGGGAGCACTTTGAATTCATACAGGCCATCCGGCGTAACAAAGGCCGTTTTCTCGCGATCTCGTTCATCAACTTAAATCTGCCAGTATCCGCTTTTCAAGTCTATAGATGAAAAATACTTGGCGCGTCGCAGTCTGTCGAGTGAATCATCGATGCGGGGCAGTGGATAGACGTCTTTTTTAGTCACGCTGTTTAGCCGCCTGTAGTCAACGCAGAAACGTAGTGTTCCGTCCTTCTTCTTCACGAGGACGACCGGCGATGACCAGGGACTTTTGGAAGGCTGTATAACATCGTCCTGAAGCATCTCTTCGACTTGCGTATGTATCGCGTCCCGTTCTTTGGCCGAAACTCGGTAAGGCTGTTGTTTTATGGGCGACACGTCGGTATATGTAATGATTCGGTGTTTCGTGATGGGCGTCTGACGCACCTTAGAGGACGAGGCGAAACATTCTTGGAATTGAAGCAGCAATTCATGCAGCGCTATTTGTTGTTCTTCCGGTAGAGTCGAATTAATGTCTACTTTGCTTAGTGATGCCGTCGCAGCCCCCGGTGTCGATTGGAGAGCATTGTCCAGTGATGCAGACGTAAAACATTCAGCAGTCTCTGTTATGGGGTAGGCGAGAGCGATGGCAGTGCGACGAAAAAGGTGACGGTGCTCATTACTAAAATTCGTCACAAGCAGCGTAGAACGTCCGTCACGAAGCGTGACGAGGCTGCGAGCGGCGCAGAGACCTAGTGTGAGCAAGAGCGACATGTTGCCTTCAGCGACTGCCTCACCATCACGTAACTTGTCACACAGGACATCAACGAGGACACTCGAACGGGGGGGGGGGGGGGGGGTAACGCGACGTTGTCGGCATAAACGCGAAACGTGCTGAGATGGCTGTCGTCGGTTTTGTCTGCTGCTCTCTCTGTCGAGAAGGTCACGGTGCGCTCCCGCAGGTCGATAATAGCGCCATATTCCCGTAGAAAGTCGATTCCCAGGATGATGTCTCGGGAACATTCGCGAAGTACAAGGCAACTGGAGAGAAACGTACGTCCACGAATGCCAACTCGGAGTGTGCATATACCAAGTGGGGTGACTACATGTCCGCCGGCAGTACGAATTTGTGTTCCGTACCAAGGCGTAACTACTTTCTTCAGGTGTGTCGCTAGTTTTCGGCTCACGATCGAGTAATCAGCCCCTGTGTCCAATAACGCACTGACTTCATGGTGACCGTCGAGCACCACAGGTATATCCAAAGACAGTCGGCTTCCGAGTTCAGTTGTTGTCGAATCACTGGCGGTACCTGGTCGCGTCGCTGGGAGGCCTTGCTCGCGTCGATTATCAGCGGCCTCGCCCCCGAAGGTCGCTGTCTTTAGTTTTCCCGTCTAGGGCTTGGCGAACGCCCCTGCGCCGCCACTGGGGAGCTCCGGGAATTTGGGGAAAATCGTCTCGGCGACGGTGACCGTGACTGCCGTCGCAAGGGCAGTGGCATGCGCTGTTGAGACAGGTATTCCTCAATGGCTCTTGGTCTTTCGCCGAATCTTGGCCTTGGAGAGTCGACGGCAAAACCCTGAAGTCCAAGGCGGCGATATGGGCATTCACGGTACACATGTCCGGCTTCGCCACAGTGATAGCACAGCGGTCGCCTGTCCGGTGTGCGCCAGACATCCGATTTTCTTTGAAGTGGTTGGCGGTTCTCCAAGTGCTGGATCGGTTGCACTGATGGAAGTGTATCGTGAGGTGTGGGGCGGACGAAGCGCGGAGAAGCAGGAATATACCGGCTCGCAGCTTCCGCGTATGATGCGCGCCGAAGCTCCGTCGGCACAGGTGGTGTGACCTCCCTGGCAAGCGGGACTTGCAGAGCATGCTGCACCTCGTTCCTGATGAGGCTGGATATGGACCCGCAGCAGGTTGAGGCGGGCAGTGTATTCTTTGCAGCTCGTCGCGTACCACTGATCGGATGAGGTCGGAGAGGGAGTCGATGTTGATGCTACCTCCGGCAGCTCCGATCTGATCCATCGATGACGCGACGCTGATTTGCCGGTCGTACACTGCTGACCGCTGCTGAAGCACTTTTTCCATTGTCGTGGCTTCCGTTAAGAACTCGGCCACAGTCGTCGGGGGACTCCGAACAAGGCCAGCGAAAAGCTGCTCCTTAACTCCTCGCATTAAGTGCCGGAGCTTCCTATCTTCTGCCATGTCCGGGTCAGCTCGACGAAAGAGGCGCGTCATGTCCTCAACGTACATCATCACACTTTCGTTGGGCATTTGGATGCGCGACTGAATGGCCCGCTCGGCGCGTTCACAGCGATCAGCATTGGCGTAACTTGCCCGCAGATGACGACAAAAGTCGCTCCACGACGAGAAGGGTTCGCGGTTCTCGTACCAGGTGCGAGCGCCATCCTCCAGGCTAAAGTATACATTCTTCAGCTTGTTCGCATCGGGCCACCCATTGAAATCAGCGACGCGTTCGAACTGAGCCAACCAGTCTTCGACATCCTCAAGGATGGAGCCATGGAAGACTTTTGGCACTTTCTGTAGCGTATAGTGAGCAGCACTAGTAGTGCCTTCCATACCGCTTTGGTGCGTAGCTGACGTAGTCTCGGGAAGAGGTCCAAGCTCAGGGGGCAATCCTCGGACTCTTCGGCTGGCCCGGTGAACAGGTGTTGTCACTGTAGGCACAGGGCTACCAGGAGGCGTGTAGGACATTTGCTGGGACTACCCAGCACCTCCACCAGTTTGTCACGTGCAACAGAAGGCCTTCAGAGCAAGAAGTCCTGCACCGGCAGAGACGAGTACTAGCCAGGAAGATGGCTGACCCCAAAAACGAAAAACCTCTTCTTCTTCTCTCCTTGCCTGAATATTGGCTCGCGCTCGCCGCAGCTCGAGACCTCGTGGCAATATATATATATACATACAACGGAGCTAATATAATTCCAAAATCTGCCTTCAGGTATGTCAATGAGAAAAAAGTGTGCGAATCGTGCGAGATTTACTCCTTAAATCGCTATTTCCCTGAATCATTGATAGCCTTGGCACAGTCACTTGCACATTCACTAGCTTCATTATCGATTGAATTAAATTCAGCGCAGGTTATATGTGAACACAGACATGTCCAAGGCTCTATGACTAAAGCATAAGAATGCCTGACGGGATCTTGGGTAATTGCGCCGCAGTCAGCATCGTACCGCACAAACGAAAACAGTACTTACTGACATGATAAGAGTTTACTTGCACAGCGAACGCCAGAAATGCAGTAAAAACAAAACAAGTTCAAGTGAATACTTACATGCGCGCTGCCATGTTAAACATTGAACAATGTTTGAAAACGCATACCTAATTTTTTGTCTAGTGATCATGTATTTTTCAAAGGAAATGTGATTAGAAATGCGCCTCTAACATACTCTCAGCGTAAGGTGCCTTAGAATCTTGTAGTTCTAACAGTAATCACTTCCAAACTTTTGAAGTTTTAGGCACTATGCCTAACATTTAAGGTGATAGAGTAGTCTAGGACAGAGAAAATGTGTTTATTTACTAAGATACTGCTAATTGAAGGAGTTCTCTTAGCGAAGTTCGCCACTTTATTAAAATATAGGAACGCATGTTTGCGCCTAGGCAAGTCAAATATTGCGCAAATAGCCCGCTCTTATAATGTGTATATCGTGGTTCTCAATAAGAAAATTAGAAAGTTACCTACTATGAAAGGATTCAGGCAAGGAGACTCAATCTATCCAACGCTATTCACAGCATGCTTACAAGTATTCAAGCTCTTAGACTGGGATGGCTTAGGAGTGAGTATCAACAACAAATATTTCAATGACCTTCGATGTGAAGATGACATTGTCCTATTGAGCAACAATAAAGACGAATTACAACAAACGATTGAGGACCTTAACCGAGAAAGTGTAAGAGTGGGGCTGAAGATAAATAAGCAGAGGACAAAGATAATGTTCAATAGCCTGGCAAGAGAACAAAAATTCCGTATCGCCACTCAGCCTCTAGAGTATGTAAAATAGTAGGTTTATCTAGGTCAATTACTCACAGGGGGCCCTGACCATGAGAAAAAAATTTACAGAAGAGTAAAATTGGGTTAGAGCGAATGCCGCCGGCATTGCCAAATAGTGACTGGAAGCTTACCACTATCGTTGAAAAGAAAAGTGTACAATCATTCCATTCTACCGGTGCTAACATGAGGGGTAGAAACTTGGAGGTTAACAAAGTTTGAGAAGCAGCTAACTACCGCAGAAAGAGCGATGGAACGAAATACGTTAGGCCTTACGTTAAGAAACAGGAAGCGAGTAGTGTGGATCAGAGAGCAAATGGGGATAGCCGTTATTCTAATTGATATTAAGAGGGAAAAATGGATCTGTGAAGACCATGTAATGCGTAGGGTGGATAACCGGTGGGCCATAAGTGTTACAGAATGGACACCAAACGAAGGGAAGTGCAGTCGAGAACGGCAGGACACTAGATTGGTTGATGAAGTTAGGAAATTTGCTGGCGCAAGTTGCAATCAGCTAGAGCAAGACAGGGGTAAATGGAGATCGCAGGGAGAGGCCTTCATCCTGCAGTGGGCCTAAATATAGGCTGACGATTATGATGTGTATAAGGCATCAAGACTACGTTGGACATATGCTGTTGTTGCCACTGATTGCCCTTGTATTACTATAAATTATTCGTCCTCTTGGTTCCTTGCGTACAACTTATGCTCTCATGCGTACAGGTACATGTACTCTAACCATAATGTATCAAAATTTTATCTAATCTACGATGAAGATTGTGCCAGTGTACTGAAAGAGGCCACCATAAAAGCACATTTTTTAGCAATTCTTCGACTACATTTCTTTTATTCTTGGAAATAGTTCAGTGATTACTATCTCTTCACATTTTTATTTTTAGCTTAAACTGAACTTCTGTAAAGTATTTAAAAAATTCCATTGAGTAAGTCGAAGGGCATATAAGTGGTCGCCAGTTCTCATCAATTAGGCTGATTTTGTAAAGGATACCGAGCTCTAATGTATTTGTACTCATTTAAAAGAAGTTCTGTGCTCGACACTATCAGCCACATATCTGTGCTCAAAACCTGTAGCCAAATGCGCTGACAGTTCATTTGAGTCGTGACGAGGAGCGCTTAAATTTTCTATCTTGCTAAAACGCGTTCACTGAAGCACCAGTGTATTCGCAACAAATTTTGAGGACGTAGTTGCCGAAGCACGGGCTATGCACCGGATACCTAGTAGAGCGAGTGATTTTAATAATGCCCAGCTTCAATTTACCATATGCGACCTAAAGCGAATAAATGCAATGGTAATATTTTTAAATTGCGTTGCTTACAATGCGTTAATTCATTATACGTATATTTTCACACACAAAAAACGTCACATCTAAAGTTTATAGGTATGCGTTAGAGAAACTAGCGAACGTATTATGTGTTTGGCCAGCATACACACAGGACCGACGGACACGAGCCTCTTTTCTGGCACACACCATGCCATTCACGGAGGGCTTTATTCTCATTCCTTCTCAGTAGATGTGAGACACTAACACTAAGCACTACGATGCAATTTTTAAGCCGCATCAAAATGCGCCCATAAATGACTCAGCTATGCTGCTTTGTTAACAATCCGTATTCGCCTCATCCTTCATCCCTCATTCGTCCACATGCTCCTCTTTCCCAGCAGAGATCAGCAGGCCAGCGAAGACAAACCTTCGTTCCGCAAATACATTTCTTCTGTATTCATGTGTATTGTTTGAGCAATCAATTCGCCTCAGAGAAAATAAATAAAAAAACAGATATATTTACTTATTTTGTTGTATAGTTTGCTCTCTTAATTGTTTTGGTTAGAATTGAAGTTTGCTCTTGGCATATCCTCTCGCTGTGCACAGAGAGATGGTTGAAAACATTATTGTTGTCGTATAACCGCGATGCAAAATTTTAGGAAACCTGTTGGAAACCTGTTAACGGCAACTCATTCCCCTAGCCCTCGTCGGGGAAACTAACAGGCGCGACCTATGGGGGGGGGAGGTTGCCGACCGTCGAAATGCTACAACACCCCCACCACTATGTGTGCAATCGGGCAATATGTCTCTGCCGACCCCAAGGGAAGTCGCAAGTGCCGACCTCGCTGTTTGCTTAGACGGACACCCAGTAACCGCGTTAGTAGATACTGGGGCCGATTTCTCGATAATCAGCCAGAAACTAGCCGATAGCCTTAATAAAGGAAAAAAGTCATGGACTGGTCCCCACATGAGAACGGCGGGAGGTCAATTGATAACCCCAACAGGCAAATGCATGGCCAGAGTTGATATCGGTAGCTCGACGTTCGTTGCCACTTTCGTTATCTTGCTGGAGTGCTGCAGAGACGTGATATTGGGAATGGATTTCCTGCATGAATACGGCGCTATTATAAACATTCCGGACAGGTCGGTCACGTTTTGGATGAAAGCAGATTCGCTCGTACCCTGTGACGATCCGCGACGGGAGCACTTACGTATCTTCGATCATAATGTAACCATCCCTCCGCACTCAAGCGCTCTTGTGCCTGTAACATGAGACTCGCCAAGGTGTTCCAACATGATCGCCGAACAAATTCCTGCTCTGCTGTTTAGTCATGGCATATCAGTGGCAAGAGGCATAGTTGACATAACTCGAGGACAGACGGACGTCCTACTAACAAACTTTAGCCCTGAACGCCGGCATCTGAGAAGAGGTATGGCAGTCGCATACGTGGAAGAGCTCAATGAGGTTACCGACTGCATGATTGTTGAACAAGACGATTCCGCCAGCCTACTGACCGTGCCTCTATCCATTGATGTCGGCCCAAGTTTGCTACCTACACAGAAAGAAAGACTCCTAGAGCTGATTGATGAGTTTCGGAACTGCTTCTCTTCGACGTCCAAAGTTGGCCAAACGCCGCTGACCAAATATCGAATTATTACAGACGCAACGGCCAGACCCATACGGCAAAACCCGTAACGGGTGGCAGCGCGAGAACGTGAAGCGATAGAAAACCAGGTGCAGAAAATGGCTTCAAGATGACGTTATTCAGCCGTCAAAGACTCCTTGGGCATCGCCGGTAGTGTTAGTCAAAAAGAAGGATGGCAGCTTGCGCTTCTGCGTCGACTACCGCAAACTCAACCAAGTCACTAAAAAGGACGTTTACCCGCTACCCCGCACCTCCACCAGTGTCGCAGGACGCGAAGAACAGCACACAGGACGACGGCACAACAACAAACACAAGCTCTATATTCAAGGCCCAAGAAGAATTAGCCGCGCCAACTTTATCTTCTTCGGAGAGGGATATGCTTGTGCTGGTGTCCCTCACTTCGTTGTCTTCTTTAGTCGTGACAATATAATACATCACGTTTGACCCGCCGTGGTTGCTTAGTGGTTATCGAGTTTGGCTGCTAAGCACGAGGTCACCCGGTCAACTCCTAGCCACGGCGGCAGAATTTCGATGGGGGCGAAATGCTAAAACACCCGTCTACTTAGATTTAGGTGTGCGTTAAAGAACCCCAGGTGATACAGATGATCCTGGAGTTCCCCACTACGGCGTGCCTCATAATCAGAACGTGCGATTGACACGTAGAACCCCATAATTTAAAACGTCACGCTTACAATAACTTCCGCTTACCTCGGCGAAGTACAGGAGATTGTTTCAAAAGGTAACGAAGTGTCTATTAGCTTCCGCGCACAAGTGTGCCTGGAAAAATAATTAATGTTATTTGTCATTTAATCGCGATGCAAAATTTTAGGACTGAGGCAAGGGTCGAAATTAGACCCTGGGGTGACACCCCGGTGAGAGGTTTATCCATTTTGACCGCAATGACAATCACCGAAGAAACGAGATGGATGAGTTGAAACCAACGCCTAAACAACTTCCGCCGGTAGAGTGATTTGCCGGTTAGAGCTAGGTAAACAAATTTGCGACCAGTAGGCATGTTATTACGTGTACGCTTGGCAAAATTGCATATATTTAGCCAATAGCCATTGGATAAAGCACACGCATGCACATTAGACGGCTCAATCATTCTCGCCACTCATATTGAGCAAGGCAGCCTGGTAGAAAAAAAAGCCTCAAGGTGAAGATGCGGAAACTTCAAATAAAGCAAAACATGTTTACCTCGAAAATTTCAGTGTCTCCAGAAGACCAGCGTGTCACAGGTAACAGTGCTAGCAGAGGGTACGCTGAAGCAAATGTTATTATACGTAATTGCCTGCACTTATACTTAGAAGCAATTTCCGAGGCTATCATTTATTATGACTGAGATTGACGTACACAGGATGCTGAAATGGAGTAAAAAAATCAACGTTACGGTCGGTTCATGAATAGCTATACTGCCGCTCTCACCCCCCCCCCCTTTTTTTTTCTGCAATAGACATCGACATGAGGATTTGCGCAGGCGGACGTATAAGCAATGCCAGAATCATATTTTTACCCCGTCTGAAACATCTGCCGGAAGAATTGCTCACTTTAAAGTAAAGTCCAAAGGCCTATAGCTAAAAAATTTCCACTGCAGTCGAGGAACATTCTTGTTCAAGAACTAAACTCCAGGTGCATGCATACCCCCCCAAACAGAAAACAAAATTCGCCGCCCAAACACTCCATAGAGATGGTTAACCAGCGAAGCTGAAGCGCGCGGCCCGAGTTTTTATCACTGGGGTAATCCCGACGATTGATTGAAGTATTTCTCAATTATGAGGTTACACACACGTTCAGTTGCGATGGAGAGAACGACGTCACTGACGGCATGGCCGCACTCCGCCTTTCGTTGTTTGCGCTCGATCTCCCGAGTTTCCTCGGTATCGTGGTTAGCAGCATTCGCCCGCCATTGTTGATTGCCAATCTTTGCAAATAATTGCTTCACAATTAAATCTGTCCGTCACGTAAGACAATGAATGGCTCATACTCCCTTAAGCAATGGTTCATACACCCGTAAACGCGGCCTCCCCATTACGACGACAGAAGAGAAGGGAAATTCTACGCCGAATTGATGAGCGGAAATGGAGCCAGCTGCGAAAGAAGATGAGGAACGCGGGAGCATTGGCACGAGCGCGTGCCGAGCAAGAGCGTGAGCGCAAACCGAGGGGCGCCAGCGAGCGAGCTGCGGAAGAATGTGGCAAGGCTCGAGCCATGATGATATTTTTCTTTGCACAGGCGATGGACAGGCGCTGTTTCGCTTCGCCTTGGCATATAAAGCTTCGCTTTAAAAACAAGGCTCCACGTTACGGTTTTTAGATAACTATGATTTGCGTACATTCAGAGCTACTGCAGTGCTTCTACAAAGTTTGAAACTGCTCGCAGAAAATAAGTATTTTGTATGAAACGTACACAGAAGTGTATGTTACAACTGTTCATTCATATTGTTAGGAGTACCGCGTAATAGAAAGCGTACAACAATGTTTTTGCTGGTGGCAGCCCCGTTAGAGAGCCACTGATTAGAACTTGCAAGATTTGGACGAACATTAGGTGTATCCCTCATCTGTTCGTGTGCATCACTTCACAAATTTACATGATAGGAGCGTCAGGTACATCCCAACAATGACTATTCTAATAAAACGACTCCCAGATTCCCGACAAAATTTTCGCACAAAGGAAACAGTTTGCTGTGGTTTCAGCTTATCACCCCACTACCATTATTTCATGCCTGCTTCGTTCCCAAAAAGGCGGAACTTCGCATCTCCTGCTCCGGCACCGCTCAAGAAAATCTAAATTCTCTTGCAACAGGGCATTCGTGCTCTTTCTTACTGCTGTGGTAAACGACGCTTTCAACCACTTTCAACCGCTTGAAAGCACAGCGGTCGCAGATGGCACCACCTAATGACATCGACAAAACTGACAATTTTCATCTCTCATTATATGCGTATTTAGTAAACAGTTACTATTATATTAGTAATGCGTAGGATGGATAACCGGTGGACCATTAGGGTTACAGAATGGATACCAAGAGAAGGGAAGCGCAGTCGAGGTCGGCAGAAAACCAGATGGGTTGATGAAGTTAGGAAATTTGCAGGCGCAAGTTGGAATAAGCTTAGCGCAAGACAGGGGTAATTGGAGATCCGAGGGAGAGGCCGTCGTCCTGCAGTGGGCATAAATATAGGCTGATGCTGATGATTGCCCCTGCTGGCACATGCGCCCGTGGTCTAAGGTAGAACATCGGGCTGCTTTGCCAGGAGATCGGCTAATGTGATATTCACCCCCTTCGTTCGTCCATTTTTATTGTCGAAGGCGCTGAATTTTTTTTGACACCCTACATGTGGCCTGGACAGTGAACGAATGAAACGTGGATCGGCTCACACGTCACCTGGACCTCGCTGCTTATTTTTTGGTTTCATGTACTATACCAACTGTAACATCTGACAAACGTTTAAGGAAAATTGTTCGTTGTATGTTTTTACATTGTTTTACCGGACGTAGGCTGCATAAGCCTATATTAAAATTAACTCAATCTTCTGCTAGATGTTCAAAAATGCCACAGTCGCAGCTGCCACTGTCGATGCATACGAACGGCAATGCTTAGTTGCGAAAGTTTCGAAGGGAATGCGTTTCTGAAATCGCGGCGGAAATTGGCATTACAGATACCACAGCCAGGACGATGAATGATGGTAAATATGTGCTGATACAGCCTTGCAAGTGCATATACGCAAAAATTTGCGGTGGCCTAACTCAGTTATGCCTGGGTGTGCGTAGCGAGATGTACGGTTATGCCAGTCTTTCGCAAACGTCACACGCAAATACAAAGGGATTGTTTGAAAGTCCGTTTGAAACATGCGCGTCGCACTTGAACTTTCAGCCAGCCGAATCACATGGTCCGTCACACGGCCAGCCTTCACGTCCTCCAACTGCGTTGTATCGGCGGCTAGGCTCGGCGCTCTCCGAGCTGGATCGCTCCGCCGTCTCTGTTCGACACGCCGAGCACGTTCTTCTTCTGTCCCCGCCGCTCGTTGACTACTCCTGGTTTCATTCCGTCGTTGATCCGTGGCCCTGGCACCAGATGCCAAACTAGACGACGAATCATCCTCATCTGAATGCGCTCGCCTGGCCGCTTCGTACTTACGACGCTTCTCGAGGCGTGCGGCTCGTTCTTCCTCCGTCTCCTCGGCTCGCTGCCTCCTCTTGGATTCATTCTGATGACGAAGCCTGGCTTCTTTCAGTCTCTCCGACTCACTTTCCATATCTGCCGACGAATCCCACCGAGTCGCCCCTTCTATATATACGATGCAACGCCAGCTCTCCCGGCGATGCAACGCCGATGGTTGCTAGGCAACGGCTCAGCTCACGGTGCGGCCCCCGACCACAGCGAAACGGCGAGAATACGGTTAATGTAGCTCTCGCTACAAAAATCACTCCTTTTATAGTGTGTTGCCCTTAACATAACTTAGATGTAGAGTATACATGTCATGTATTCCCCACACTGTCTGTAGGATAACGGTAGCGACTAGTTAAAGCGAATATAGAATGCATCGACCGCACAACTCTACACGAACTGAGCAGCGCAGTAGTCCTGTTTTAAAATTACGCGATTGATGATCATAATGAAAACAACTAAAGACTCTCGGGATAGCAGAGACAAAACGCGGTGAGCTGGTCTCCCAGGCTGTACCGTCTCCTGAATAGAAGCTTGGATTTCGCGGTGTGAACGCTATCGCTGTTAGTGTGTGTGTGTGTGTTTTCAATTGCCACTCAAAGCTGGGACATGGCGCCGACGACGCGAATGTGAATGTGGAGTCCGTGTAGCTGGTATTACTAAAAGAGTTAGGGCCGTACAGTTACTGAGGAAGTATGGTAACCGCAGAAGCTGGTGCTTACTAGCACTGCAGGAAAAATTAAATTTGTCAAGAAGAGCACTCATCTTGTGCAATCACGTGCATGGCAGCCAATGGGGTGCGTCAATCGGTAACCACCCTGCCTTGCATTGTTTGTGTGAGTGTCTTTTTCTCTGTTGAAGGCACTGGTCGTGGCGCTTCCTATGGCCAGTGTTGCCCAATTTGGGTCTTTGCTCTTACCGCCGTTGATGCAGCGCATTTTCAAGAAATGCACATGGCGGGCTTCCTAGAAGCAATGCTAATCCACGTGCCTCTTTCTGGCTCCGACATCAAATTAAAATCGTTCGGTTTCACTAGCCGCCGCGTGATTAGGGCTTATTATCGAGGGTGCTAGGAGTAAAAAGTATGTAAAATACCACGCTCAGATGGTGGTGCGTTTGTGAATGTGGAAAGACGAGTTGGTGTACATCTTTAAAGTGTAAAGTGACGAGAAATGAGTAAGCATCATTCTGATCTGATAAAGCTAAGTGCTTTCACGTGTGCTTGCATTTGAGCACCACAATGAGTGTTTTATTTGTTTCAATGCACTGGCTGCCGCGAACGATGAATTTCGCATGCTACCGAAAGTCACGGCAATCCAAGTCTATGTCATGGCGATCCGGCTATTGGTTGCCATAATCTAGGCCTTCGTGCACCGATATTGAGAACTAATCTCAAAAAGACTGCTGATATAACGATGATGTTCGAATGTAGAGTTAAGATAAAGATTATAAGATGTCCATAACTTCATTCTCTTCCCGTGAAGGGGCAAATGCTCAAAATAACTACCTCTTCTGACTGACGCTGTCATGTTCGACGCTACTTGTCGTGTGATGACGCAGTCTTTATTGCTATTTTACAAGTAACACCGGAGTAGACCTGCTTATAAAGCAATTTGTTTAGTAAAGAAATATTCCAGCTGAACCCATCTCACGGTGACCGTAGAAAATAATGAAATTGGCATTCAAGCACTGCTTCGATACGCCGTATCTAATTTTTTTTAAAAGCACGTCACATGGCCCAGCCACCTGCTCTCGTAGCACCAAGTGTATGAAACGCAGCGACGTAGTTGCAAGCCATATAGTAGACTCGTTTACAGAGGCTTGCGATCGGCTGGTGACACGCTTCCGAGCATTCTCTCGCTTATGCTAAAAAAAACGCGCAAATATACAAAAGACATATATGCTCTTAACAGTACGTTCGTTACACCCAAATAGCTTTTTGTCGCTGGAAGTGGGCACCCTGAGTTTGATAAATCGAAATTGTTCCGAGTCTGTTATGCTGGAGATATTTTACTTGCGTGTCGGTCAATTGGTGTGGCGTGCTCAATATGAGGATTGCTCACTTTGCTTAGGTTGTGTACGGACGTTCACGTATCCCAGCCACCTGCTTTCGCAGCAGCAAGTTGCATACCATATACTAAAATCTTGTTTACACAGGCTTCCGACAGGATGCTGACACGCTTCCGAGGATTCTGTCGCACATGCTGAAAAAAAGAAAGCGTGGCAAAAATACGACACCCACAGCTGTTGCCAGTACGTTCGTGACACGCAAGTGGCTTCCTGTGGCTGGAAGCGCGCATCCAGAGTTTGAGTTAACAAAAATATTTCCCAGTTTGTTCTGGTGGATATATTTTACTTGCTTGTCAGTTAATTGGTTTGGCGTGCTCAGTATGAGAATTGTTCATTATATAAATGCGTGAGTATGAGAAATGTTCACTAGGTTCGCTATATTTGGCGTACTCCCGTAACTGTACTTCCGGAAAGCACACTGAACTGCGCAGTTTTTCTAGCGTTTAGATCAGTACGTATGCAAAATTCTACTCGGCCTTTTTTCGCAACGTTGAAATCAGATTTAGCTAGGGCATTTTAGATTTACCGGTAAAGAACGAAGCTAGAATGGTATTGTGAGTTGCTGCATTTAGGCATCAGTTAGAATGCTGACACGTCACTTCGACCCTTCTAATCCAACAGAGGTCCGTACAGATGCTAGTGGCTATGGAATCGGTACTGTTTTAGCTCAATGTCAACGTGGGCATGACAGAGTTATTGCGTATACGCAATTCGCCTGCTTTCACACGCTGTACACACTTAATCCGTTACAGAGCGCGAGTGCTTCGAACTCCTATGGGCAGTGAGCAAATTCCGGCCGTACTTATACGCCGGTCTTTCACTGTTACCACGGGCCATCACGCTCTCTGTTGGCTCTCAACACTTAAAGATACAACGGGTCGTCTAGGTCGCTGGGCACTACGTCTTCAAGAATTCACCTACAAAGTGGTGTACAAGTCCGGTAAGCTACACCAGGATGCAGATCGCTTGTCTCGGCAACCCGTCGACGCTCCAGACTGCAATGATGCACCTGCTGCAATATTCACGCTCTCCGCCTTCCACCACATCGGCGAGAAGCAAAAACGTGATACATCCTTGCGTGACCTCCTCAGCCGCCTCCATTCTGGCAGATCACACCCCTCGCTTAGCATGTTGCTCATTTCGGATGGCATCTTATACCGCCGAAATATGCGCATAGACAAACACGAACTAATGACAGTCGTTCCCTCTCATCTCCGGGCCACTGTACTAGCGCAACTCCATGAGGTACCCACTGCGGGCCACCTGGGGGTTTCCAGGACGTACGACCGTGCCATGCGACAATTTTTCTGGCCTGCGAACCGTGCCGACGTCGTAAGAAGCCTGCTTTGATTCTGGATGGAACCCTCCAGCCAAATATATACCCACCTAACCATTTTATCATGTTGGCCTCGACCTGTTGGACCCTTTCCCTACTTGCAGAGCTGGAAATAAGTATATTGCCTTTGCAACGGATTATTCAACCGGCTACGCTGTCTCATGAACCATCCAGACCAGTTGCGCTACCAACGCCGTAGACGTCCTGCTCTAAGACATCATCTTTAACCCAGGCCCGAACCCAGGGCTTTGAACCCAGGCCTGAAAGTGCCAATTGACCACGAAGTGATGTTTCGCGGTGGCTCCATTGGCACAGATGCGCTTTGATATTACAGCGTGAGCAAGCGGATGACCCAGCACTCTGGTGGCAAAGCGCATGTGGACTCTGAGAAACTTTTGCTGCAGAAGCGCTGAAACCGATAGGTGCCTGCTTTCTGCAAGGGTTCCTACACGTGATGTGTTTCATTGCGCTAGCAATTATATGGACACTCCGGCGAGTTTCGGCCGTCGCCGTTGTCGTGAGGTTCCGTATAAAGTACAAGGGCGATAACACCGTCGCCGCACGCCCTATACTATATGTACGAGTGAAAGCCTGCGCGGGGAGCCGACCATCGCGTCTCAATCTCGCCAGTGCGAAAGGGAGGAATACGGGCAGGAAGTGGGCCGTCTGTCGCAGCGCGCGAGGCAACCTTCGTTGCGAGGCATCGGGGCATGAGGGGAGGGGGGGGGGGAATTTTATCAGGCTGCAGCGGCGTATGTTGCGGCTGCGCGCGATCGCGCGGCCGTACCTTGAGAGCGATCTGCATTGGGAGCACAGTCTAGGTGCGTCGGCAGCTCGTAGCTTTGTACGTGCTGTGTGTTCTCGGCGTTCCATAGCAGTGCATTTACGGAGCAGTCTCCAGTGTTGCTTGATACAATACGGAAGATGCTGGCGTATGACCCAATTTTTTTCTTTAATATTCGAACGTGGGGTGTCCACATCATCTGTCTGCCGATTATCACGCCCAGAAACTTCTGACTTGACACATACCGAATGGGAGAGTGCGCAACCTTTAACGTGTAGCGCGAGACATCACGCCTAGTGAAAGTAATGGCAATACACTTCTCGGGTGACATCGTTAGACCTCGTGCGAGTGGGTGCACAAAGGGCGGTGGGAAACCTGGTAATGACAACAGGTTGCACCAATATTGTAAAACATCGTACTTGACAGCAACCTCGGCGAAGTACAGGAGATCGTTTCTCAAGGTAACCAACTCTCTATTGTTTTCCACTCAAAAGTGTGCGTGGAAGATTAACATTACTTGTCCAACATTTCCGATGCAAAATATTATGATTGAGGAAAGGGCAGAACTTTGACGATGGGATGAAACAGCGGGAGATGTTGGTACATTTTGACCTTAAGGATAATCACGAAGAAACGAGAATCATGCATCGAAAACTAGGCCTAAACCACTTCGTATGGTGGGGTGATTTGCAGGTGAGAGCCAGGTGAAGAAATTTGCGACTGGTCGGCGTGTTATTACGTGAACCATTTGTAAAATCGCATGCATTCAGGCTTTAGCAACTGGATAAAGCACAGGAGTCCACGTTGGACGGCTCCGTAATTTTCTCCGCTCAAACTGAGCATGGCCGCTGGGTAGAAGAAAACCTCAAAGTGAGAATGCGCAAATTTCAAATAATCCAAAACATGTTAACGCCGAGAATTTCAGTGTCTCCAAAAGACCAGTGTGTCATAGGTAACAGTGATAGCAGACGGTTCGCTGAAGCAAACGTATACTGTGACCAGACATAGCCCGTACTTATCCCACGAAGCAACTTCCGGTGCCGTCATCTCTTCATGACTGCGATTAACCTACACAGGATGCTGAAGCGGAGTAAAAAATCAACGTTACGCACAGTTCACGAGTAGATATATTTCCACTGTCACCCTTCTTTTTTTTGGCTAGAAACGTCGACATGATAATTTACGCCGGCGGAGGTTGAAGCAACGCGTGAAACATATTTATTCCCGTCCACAACACATGCCACAAGAATTTCTGTCTTTGAACGGAAGTACAAACGACAAGCCGAAAAATTCCACTGTAGTCGTGAAAAACATAAGGGTTATGAACTGAAACTCCACATGCATGAATAACCGAAAAAAGAATGCTGCCCTTTTTCAGACAAGTATGATTTGCATACATTATTCAAAGCTGCTACGAAGCTTGAAACAGGACGCAGAAAAGCAGAATTTTGTATAAAACGTGCGCATAAATGTCTATTCTAACTGTACCTTCTTATTTTTAGGGAGTTTCTTTCCATCTGCGTAGCGTAGAAAAAATTTCTCGTCAGGGGCAGCCCCGTTTGCATGAACTTTGTACGAAGATTAGGTGTATCCCTCACCTGTGCGTGTTATTTTCTGCGTGTTATTCGCAGAAAGAGCACGAGGTACATCCGAACATTGACTATTCTGATTTCAGCTGGAGTTCCCACGTCTCCTACATAAAGAAAAAACTCATTTGTATTGAGAATATGATTCAATTCGTAGCTGCAAAGTCATGGGGACCATCCGTGCGCTCCATGTTGCAGCTAGACATGACACTTTGCCTCGGATTTTTTGCGATACAGTCTCTCTGTCTTGTTCATCACATGCAAGACTAATATCCGAGCACTACAGAGCGTACAAGCCCAAGATCTTTGGACATGTCTTGGCCTCCCGAGATGTTCCTCGACAGCTGCAGCGATAGGCACTACACATGAGCACCCGATCACCACTCATATCGTCAGTGAGACGATATGAGTGGTGATGAGCTTGAAGGTCACATTTACGGAACCAGGCGTTTTCTGTGTACCTGGAGTAGTAGAGCTATCGCTATAAAACGCACTGGTTTTGCATTGGAAGACGCTGGATTTTGCAATTGAGTTACCTTCCTTTTGGCCCCGACGAGTGGAAATGCTGCACAAAAGGGCAACGAGACGGCTAGCGGTATGTTGCCGGGGGTCCTTGCTGGACGAGCGACACATATTGGAATTATTGGTTGTCAGCGGCGGGTGCCTATCGCACTGTACGGTGCCGAGATGAGACAGGCGCCCGGCTCATGACACTGGACGATTCTACCCGCCACGAGGAGTAGTGATCGCAGCCAGTTATACACACAGCCCAGAGGCTCTTTCAGGTGGGGTTGAGTGGCACGCACGGGATTGCTGGCAACTAGATGCACCCGTAAGCCGACTGGTGCCGTGCCAACGCGGGGGGGGGGGGGGGGGCGTGGCAACTTGAACGGCCCCGGGACGAGTGACTCTGCCCATTACAGAACGAAGGTGGCCTGCACGCGCCACGTTTATCTTTCGTGCGGTCGTTTGGCCGCGAAAAGCAGAAAGGAAGTTTCATGACAGACACACATGTCACTTGTTTTCCGGGCTCACGAGGGTTTCGACGAGAATTCAGGGCGCAGGCTCCTTTCCCAAGCTTATCACCCCAGAAGAAAGCCGAACGCCAGGCCGTGGCACGCTTGTACCCATTTGAACCAGTGAGTGCCCGGCGGCGGTGGGAATCGGACCCACAACCCCCGCAGCCGAGGCGGGCGCTCTACCACTAGGCCACGGCTGCGAAAGGCAGATTCAGCTAAGAAGCTAAGTCAGCCTATGGCTCCATGACCGCGCGGTCAGTGCGTCTCATCAGCACACAACACATTTACGCCGTAGCAGCTGTTCACTGCGCGCGCCCTGCACGTGTCAGTTTTGACCATCCAAAGAAGCTATTTTACAGCGAAGCTGTGAATTTTAACAGCGGAGCTCTATAAGCCGACCGTAAGTTGTGCCGCGAGCCGCAAAACATCGCTGAGCGATGAGTCACCTAGGTTGCCTAGCAACCACCTCGCGGAGCGGCGTGTGCTGCGCCTCCTCTCCGTGCCGTGCACACGTTGCCTTGACATGGGACGTTAAGGAGAGGGAAGGAATAAATGAGAGCGAGAGAGATATATCCAAATATAAAAATAAAACTTGCACTCGGCCGCGCAACGCTTGAAACAGCGAAGCTGGGCGATCGTAGCCCAACGTTTTCTGTAAGTGCGCGCGAACTTTTCATCTTATTACTCAGAATGATGATAATTTCTTTTCGCGCGTCTCTCACTTTCGGCCGTCACTGCGCATTGCATAACACAGCTTGCAATACCGACACCGCGTTCCAATGCCAACACCGCGTTCCAGGAGACCCACTCCGTGAATGCGTCTCTCTCTCTCTCTCTCCCTCTCATAGCGCGCGAAACCTCTTCACCTCGCAGAGCGCGAGCGCACGAATGTGCCAGCTGTGGACAAAGAGGACGACACTCGAACGCAATCATATGGTTCGCATAAATGCATGTTCTGCAAGCGTGGTTGTATAGCCTAGTATGCAGAACAGGCATTTATGCGAACCATATGATTGCGTTCGAGCGTCGTCGTCTTCGTCCACAGCTGGCACATTGTACGAAAACGACGACGCTCGAACGCAATCATATGACATGTTCTGCAAGCGTGGCTGTATAGCCTAGTGTTCTTCTGGGACATTCTCCAGAGAACACTTAAAAAAAGATTTAGACATTACGCCATACACAATTCGTTTCTTACCTTTTAAAGATCCCTGTTACCCACCATATGACATGTTCATAGTACTTGGTCTACATAGTCTCTGACACCGTAGAATGGCACGCTGAACCACCGCGAAGCACTCGGTCGTTTTTTCGGGAATCTGCTACCTACGTTCGTAGTGCATGTGTACGCTGCTCAAGAAACAGCGCCGGACTCGATGTCTTTATTGGACGCGTGCACATGCTTGCCTCACTTTTGAATATGTACCTGTAGCGCCTTGTTTCTTGTGTTGCTGAAGATTCTGCTCCCATGTAATTAAAAAAAAGTGGCTGTATAGCCTAGTGGCTGCGACGCTTGCTTTGGGACTGGGGGTACGTGGGCTCGAATCCCGCCTCGGCAAGAAAGTTTAATTTATTTTATTTTTGGTAGTTTCTTGATAGGCACCACAAATTACAGCTGGTTTAAACAGCTTCGCTGTTAAATAAAATGTCACAGTTTCGCCCGAAATGCGAAGCATGAATTGCGATAGCAAATAAGTAGACAGCTATTCGGAGTAGGGATAGTAGTTTTATCGGCTGCATAAACTTGGACACATTCGCTTACTAACGGAATTAACAAGTGTGGTGTCAGCGCGCACAAACAAACATGAATAGATCACACTGAGTGACCGCAGACAACGACTGTCAAAATGCTGGCAGCAAGCGCAGCCGCTGCAGCGTGCGAAGGCTCGTGCGGTCTATCGCTTCAACGGAAACTGAGCAGGGAATGCACATCGCATACAAAGGTCAGAGCCGTGTGAAGGTAACAGACGGTGCGGGCGACCGCCACAGCGACGGGCAAAGTACGAGCTCAGTTGTTTTGGGAGTAGAAGCTGCACGCCCCCCCCCCCCTTCCTCCCACGCTGCCTTTCCGCTTTCTTGATTTCGCGTGGGAGATTGAGCGGCAAGTTCCCCTTACGCCGGGTTGCAAGATGGTGCCGGAACACACCGTCGCCCCGCTTCCCTCCCTCCCATACCCCCACGGCCTTTCGCGCGACGGGCGCGTTTGCATTACGCCGTGCGCTAGCTCTCCGTGATAGCACGCGTCCCCCGCGGGCTTTCGCTCGCGCATACGGCGCGCGGCGACGATTTTATCGCCCTTGGACTTTATACGGAACCTCACGCCGACGGCGACACTGACGGCAGAAATCCGGTTGAAGTGTCCATATAATTGCTAGCGCAATAAAACGTAGCGGCACCAACAAGGCAACGCGCAGAGCTACAGCCGACGCCGCCCGCGTCTCCCCGTGTCCCCGCGTGCGTGCCGAACGCGCGCGGTGTCCGTGACCGCATCAGGCGCCTGTGGCTACGGCTCGGCAGGTTTCAACCAGCCACGCCGCGGCAAGTGTGGAGGCGCAGCTTGGTCGTGACGTCACCAGGGAGACAACGCTCGTAGCCGCCACGACGGCGTGAGAACTCTCATTTACTCTGTGGCGAGTACATGAACCCTTGACATGGGACGACCATAGAAGATCCGGACACCCGAAGAAGAAGCCGGTCATCTCGAAGCGCGACGCGCTGCAAAGCGAAAATCTGCGCGCCGGCGTCGAGACGATTCGGAATACCGTGCCTAGCAGCACTTAGCATTTCCTAGCAAAACTTCGCCAATCATAGTAAAACCTGGAAGCAAAGCTAGCTCGATTACCAGCTTCGCTGTTTGCTCCAGCCTTGCACCACTAGTGGAAGCTGCCCACGTTTTTTTTTTTTTTTTTTTTTTTTTTGCGGTCCCTGCTCACCCCCCCCCCCCCCCAAAAAAAAAAAAAGGCAGCTAGAAAATGGATTCTTTGAGTTCACGCGTAACACATATTTTCTCAGAGATGAGAGTTACAATGCGGTGCTTTCATGTGTGCAGGTTGTGTGTATATTGTACTTTATGAATTTTGTGCCGCACTTTACTTTGAGAAATGACGCACTATTCAATAACGCACTTGCGCAAGGCGGAGACACTACAAGAATGGGGATGTATGCTTCACTTCCACACACGTGCGGGCGCGCTTAACGTACGTCATTTGTGTTGGCGGTGTTTCTGTAACGTGCACCACAGCCCCTCGCATTCATTTCCGAGTCTGCATGTGCAGGTCTCTGTCTAATTTTCGTGCTATTATATATATGCAAAATAGCAATCACTGATAAAAGCAATAAAATCTTGTAACAGAATACAAATCCACGTCAAGGTGAACATAGCGAGGAGATGTACAACTCATTTGGTACTCAGCATAATCGTTTAATCAGCAAAAACGAGGGATTCGTGGTTTTCAATGGCGGCCCTTTAAGACTTTCGATCGATACATTGTGTTCAGTTCTTCTTCAATTCTTCGCATCGTGTGTAGATGGTTTCAAGAGCCGCAACTTCTTTACGTTTGTTTTACAGTTCACTGTTCTGGGCAACTCGTCTAGAAACACGACTCCACCGTGTAGGTGTTTGTAGAACATTGTCTGGCCTGCAAGAAATTGCCAGAATAAATCAAATGCGTTCGGTTTGTCTGCTCATGAATAAAACACGCACTAACAACGCACTAACGTTACCACTACACAATAGCGCTATGTTATATTGCTACACAAGTACAGAATAATGACTGCTCGAGAAAGTACAAACGTCATAAGAAAGAGCAGAAAATATTGAGCATAAGAATATAGCATAGCGAATAGACAACAGTGAAACCAAAAACCTCCCCCCCCCCTCTCCTAAGAATAAACAGGACAAAAGCAAAAACATTTTCGTGCAGCTGCCGAAGAGCTTAAGGAATGCAGAGAAATTTGAACCAATATAGACTTGTAAGAAATGCCGGAATCGTTTTCCTGTACAACATGTATACACTTGCCCACAAAATATAGTGGGACACACAAGCCAGGGACCGCGCACTACAGCTGCCACTACGGCGCATCGAAGCAAACATGCGAATTTGCAGTAGCCGCGTTTACATGAATGCGACAGCAGCGCATCGCATTTCAAAGCGCACTTGGGAAGGGCGATGCGACGCCGTTTACATGAAGCTCAGTAGCCTTGTTTAAATGAATGCGGCAGAAACGTGTCGTATTATTTTTCGAGCGTACCGCACTTCATGTAAACGCTGCAATTCGCTAGGAACGTGTATCGCATGCAATGCGACAAACGAGGTGGTTTGAGATTAAAGATGCACATTTCAAAATAGCATGTAAACAGAATGGTATCCAATTTGAAATTATGGGCAGGTGGTTACTGCGGGACTGCCGTTGTGCGGCTGCGGTACTGCAGGACTGGAGAGTAGCCGAAACAAAAATGGCGTATGCAAGTGCCAGTTGCGCGGGAGTTGCTCGCGGAGAAAGGTCTTGTCGTGTTTCTTTCACCCGCGAGGGAACGACAGAATGTGAATATATGTCCACGCTGACAAATACAAAAGGACATGAAAGCGATAACGGACCCTCATCCTAAAGCTTGACAGACGCCGTGCACTTTATTTACCATTTACCCGCGCTTTGCCCCCGCCAACGGAAGTTGGCTTCTATTTTCCAAATTTGACACTGCATGGTGCTAGTGTCGCAGGCTGCTAGATGCGCATACATGTAAACCGCGGCACGTTCGCAAAATGCGATGTGCTAAGTTAATTCGATACGCTTCTCTCGCATTCATGTAAACAAGGCTCGAAACTCTGGCGTGAAAGTAGCGCCACACGCTTGAGTCGACTTGATAGCAATTTAGCGTGGAAGCTTGGACGTGTTGGTGGTTCAATGAAAAAAAAATAACACAGTACAAAACAGACAGAGACACGAAATGATCGAAATGATCGTCTCAAGGAGCACCGTAACAACGTGTACAACACGGTAAAAGGCCATCCGGGTATTTGTTTCCGTGATCAGGGGTGTAAGCCCTAATTTGAACAAAAAAAGCGAAGCGCTGGCTAACCATAGCTCACAGCTGATACGTGAAATCATTCAGGCAGAGTTAATCAGGTAGTTTGATGTCTTGTGCGTCAGGTCTTCTTCCATTGCACTTTCATCTCGGGAAATGGCATTTATTAACAAGTTCTGAATGACACACATTCCGTGTAGATTGTGAGCATGTGGTTATCGTTACCAGCATTGGAAATGAGGCTCCATGTTTGGCTGAATATTCACATTTTGCTCAAGGTACTGCCATATATATTTATTCCGTCATGTTTTCATGAATAAACTGTTGAAAGTCAGTGCTGTGTGCGTGTTGCTCGTACGTGTCCCTGTCTATTTTGGGCTGTATTCTTTTTTCCACTGTATCCATGCGATGCGCCCTCCTGTGGCACCTTAGCGCCGTTTACATGAAATGCGCTGCGCTGGAAACCCAATGCGATGCGCTGCCGTCGTATTCATGCAAACGCGGCTACGCATGGCTGTAGGTGTGGTTTCAAGTCGTTTGCTACAACGTTTGTGCGTGCCGACTGAAATAATCATTAGAGTTAATAACACTGTGTACTTTCCTGCAGGTTATGAAACCGCCGTCATTTCACGTGATATACACCAAAACCAGCGCATATGCCTTTGTTAAATATTAGAGGAAGAGGACGACGACGGCGACTAGCGTGCTCAGCGCGATCGGCTCGCTCGTGATCTAGCGCTTCTGAACTGATTCAAACGGCCACTGTGGACGCGTTGTTACCGTCCTTCGGGCAATAAACTTCCCATTCCCGCCCTTCTACTGCGAAGACGCCTGTGTTTTACACCCTTCTTATAGACTGCCCGCATCACGGCTCACCATAAGGATGACATGCATCATTTTTAATGGCTTGAAACCGTACAAACCAATCACGTGAATAAAAAGAAACACGGAAGAAAACATTGGCACCCCGGCCGATAATAGTCATGCAAAAGTGCGCTTTATGAGTATTAAATTTTTTTTCAGAACCGTGGCGTTACTGATAACTCGTAAAGCACAAAAACGTGTTCTTTCTTCTTTTTTTTTTGAAGGGATACCTACCTTATTTTAAGTGTCGGTCTGTATATGCAATATTATGGTGGTTAATATTGTCACTGGAGTGTTGCTTTCAAATGCCACTGTCCAGTGTGATATTATTCGTATTAATCTTTAAGAACGTCTTTGTAATGTCCTGACGTTATTATGCTGGTATTTTATAACTTTATGTTGTATATCCCCGCTAGGCAAAAGCCCTAAAATAGCCAGCGCCGTATTTTTACTCGTTATATCATTGCAATAAAAGAAAAAGAAAGCCTAGTCTGCTGCGACGGTTATAGGCTACGAAAGCATCGTTGGCTGTTCCGCAAGAACGCGTGGTCGTGACGGGCTCAAACAACGCAGCTGACGACAAGAAGTCGTGCCCATAGGCGTCACTCTGCCTGTTCATATTTGTTTAAATGCGCTTCTGCGCTAGCCGCACTAGCGCTCCCGAGAGCGTGGGAACGTATTATATTGTCACGTAGTAGTGACGGGGAAGAAAACAGTCGTAAAGCTGCGTACGACGAAACTGATTCTTTTTAGGGCGAAACTGTGCCCACAAAAGCAAGCTACACTCGAAGCACAACGATAGCCGCGAACACAGTCGGCGATCGTCGAAATCTGATCAGCGGCGAAACGCGTCGGCTTTTATACAAGAGTAATCGAAGGATACAGAGTAATCCCTGGTGCCCGCGTGTCTCCCAGAAAGTATTAGACAATTCCCGTCGCTCATACAATCAGATTACGTAACCGTCGCTGACAACAGACAACGGATAGAAGCATCGATAACGTTCGAGAAACTTGCGATACATGCAAGCGCATCCTGCGCCTACCGATAACGTTTAACATTTGTTAGCCGGTGAAAAGCGGTCACCGGTGAAAGATAAACAAGTAAACGTGTGGGGAGAGTTGAGACCCTATGTGACTCCCGCCATTGCACAAATTGTACGCGCGCACAATATATATTGGTGGTGAACCGTAGTTCTGGAGAAATGGAATAGCTTCTCCCTCGTATGCGAGAGGTGCTGGGTTCGACTCCCGGTGCCGCCGAACAGTCAACGTTTTGTTTATAATGACCAGATATATGAACTAAAGCCTGGAGCGCTCGGATGGTTCTATGGGTTCTCATCTCGTAAAGTGGCGCTTAAAGATAAAGGCTTGCGTTGGGGCTAGATGGAAAATCATACTTGTATTTATAAAGCAGCGCTGCAAAGTTAAACATGTACACATGGACGAAAATTCGTTCCTGTGTAATGTTTAACTTCGCAGCGCTGCCCCATAACGATTTCCCGAAGGTCTCTGAGTGACCCTTCTCCCACCACAGCTCTGGTGAAATAGTAGAACATCAGGTTCTGCTGTAGGAGGCGGAAGAGTAGTGCTGCCGGATATCTAACAGCAAAATATGCACACGATCGCCCCCGGCCCGGTACATGGCTACTGCATGATTTTCAGACGTTTCGAAAGACATCCACCTGATGGCACGTTGGCGACATGATGCCTTTGAGAGAGTTGTGTGTTTGGTTTGTCTTGATTATTGCACAGTTGTGTGTGCAAGCCTTTCCCGAGCAACACACCCCGCAAAATACGGTGGCTGCTAGTACCCGTCTTATAAACCGGTGGGTGCCCAGCGGTGGGGATCGAACCACGCAACTCCCACAGCTTAGCTGGGCATCCTGCCCACTGTGCCAGGACTGTGGCCACGACACTGAACCCGTACCTCCCACCCCCTGAATTGACGGTGTTAGTATGCAACTTGCCCTCCCTCCCTCAGCCCGCAGTCCACGGTCAAGTGCGTGCTCCTCCCGTAAAAAAATTCTGGATACGTTATTGCGTTCTGCTATGACATGATTGGTGCGTTACCTTATTGTTCCACGGTAATGCGAGATGTGCTACTGCTATTGACTTTCCTTTTCACCATAATTTTTGTTTCATCAGCGTGCAAGAACTATAGCGAAGTGTAATGATGAGCATTCACTAACTACCAGCCAATTCATCCTTGCAGCGACGTAAGGACAAACGCATATAATATATGTGGCACATGAGAAACAATTATTTTAGCCCTATGATAGAAATAATGGTTTCGCAGAAATATGTAATGTTGTAAGGTGATGGCAATAGACTTTGAATTGCGGGGCTACAAAACTCCAACTTCCCCTCTGTTTTGTGCCAGACAACAAAACAGCAGATTTTTCCGCAGTTTCCCTATCTGAATAATGGAACCTGATTTTTACCCCCGGAATTTCAAAAACAAATATACGACAAGAGAACGAAGGACACAATTTACAATGTTCTGCTGCCTGCCTTACACTTTAAGCGCTGTCAATTGCTGTAGTTTAGTATTGCGCAAAACTTGCTTGACTAATCAAGTCATCTTCTGTCTCACAGTATTGACAGTTCCTATGAAAGGGTTTTATTAAGTTCATCTCAGCACCTGTGTCGTTAATATGGCACAATCGTTTTATGTTCAAGAAATTACGTCAAACTTACTCGCCACAAGATCCACCAGTTCATCTTCCGTGACAAGTGGATCACCAAGCGCGCTTTTCCTGCTCACAACAAACGCTGTAGGTGCTTCGCAAACTTTTTCGTCCGGGATGCCTACGACGCACGCTTCAAGAACTGCTGGATGCCTGAGAATAATAGCTTCCAGTTCTCGTGGAGCCACCTTAAAGTCTTGGCATTTGATAATGTTCTTGAGCCGATCAATCACGAAAAATCGTCCGTCTTGGCTGTAGTATCCAACGTCACCTGAAGAGAATGAATCGCACAGGCCTAGTTACGAAACTGGCGTTTTGACAAGCTAGATTAAATATTTGTTAAGATTTGGCGAGTAAAAACTTGCAAAAGTTCATTGTAGTAGAGGCTGCGAATTTTTTTTTGTCAATGAGAGATGACAATTGAGATTGTGAGCCACCCGAGCTAAATTCGCCAGCGCCACAAATTCAAAACTTGATTGCTTTAGATTAAGGTGTGCGTCGAAAATCGAGACAGGTGCAATATCTACAAAAGTCTATGAGGAGAGCCATCGTTTTACCAGAATAAACCAAGCATTTAAACATTTTTTTTCGTATCAGGCAGGGAGGCGTTCACGACTACCTATGTATGGAATAGCATTTGAATCTCTGAAATAATAAGAACGGCTGACAAGCACCATAGCAGCCTGTAAGTTAGGCAGTCTCTCAGCTTTATTTATGTTCAGAGGGTTCGGCTGCACCTACCACTGATGGATGGTTGCTCCGCTTGAAGCCATTCGTACTCGTGTTGTGAATGAATGAACGACGACAAAAGGAACAAAAAATCGCTCTTTGTATTCAGCGTCGGAAAGAGCTCTGACTGGCTCTAAGTACAGTGATTAGACGTCTCTGGGCTCGTAGTGTGATCGAAGACTGCCCTTGCGCGCATGCATAATTAAATAACGCGTGCTAGGCACGTTACAGCATTATATACGGGGCAGTTAACGTGGCAAAATAAGAGCTCAAATTACCATAACGACGTCAGAATTATCTGTAAATGGCTACCATGACAGCTATTAAGACGTCTCGGAGCTGCTTCTGTGACCGGAGATGGCGTGTGCACGCGTGTATATTAAAGGAACGCATGCTGTGTCGGGTGACAGTAGCCACTTTGCACACTTGACAGATTTCCCCGCATAACATGGCTATACTGGAAGCAGAATTAACTGAACAGGCCATTATGCGTGTTATATAAGACCTTTCCTCATGCGCTCTGATCAATGCACGTCTCGATCTGAAATTAACTCAGAGCTACACTTCGTAGACGCAAAAGTATCGTAATCTGGAGGAAGCTTTAATTATGTCAGGGGTTCCATCTAAATATATGAGAAAGGATAAATAATTTTTTGTCTGCAACCCAGCTGCACGAAACTTGATGATGTTTATTGCATTTAAAACAAAATGTCAAATCTAGTCACATTCAAACGGAGTCAATTAACCTATTCAGTTTAATAATTATTATTTATTTTAAAGAAAGGTTGAAAATCGCAAATATTCAGAAAACAATACTATGAAGTTTACAGCAAATTGTTTCACAATTCTGTGAATACCGCTTAGTAGTTGGTAAATCTATAGTGGACAAAAGTAATGTAAGATACATGGCTCTCAAATACACCACTAATATGTGAGCAGAACCCTCGCAATATCCTTTTATACATTGTAGCAAATTGACGTAAGATATAACATAATATTCACTATTTCTTCAATGTGAATCTGCTATCCGATGCAGTTTACAGAACTGCAATATCTGTTCTTGGTGAAGAGTTACGAATTTGTATACATTGTGGTTATATATATTTTTAAACATGCCAATTTGTGGAACTTTTTGTCAAAAATATTCAGGCCCGAAATCAAAATTCTGCATCCAACTGTTCCTAGAATATACATTGCTCACTCAGATATACTAAATTCAAACACAATTGTCCCAAGGTTTATCACAGTATACCATTTCTGCATTTTACATGTATTTTAATCGGCAGCATTGGAGTCGGGTCCGAGTTGAAAATTCCTCATAATTGCGACTTAAGCTAGCTACCTTGCGCATAATTGCAATTACGAAATGGCTGTTATATTTGACGCCTTTTCTTTCGTTGCCAATTTCCCCCGATTTGCCCTGACAAATCGGGAGAATTAGTAGATATTCGGTAATATTCCTTCCAGCAAAAGACTCGTTATAAGAGCCTGTGTACCTAAAACGAATATAAACAGCATCGATGCATCACCGTCGTTGCCAGCTGAGTGCGATGCTCGCGCGGTATTGTTTATAATTATTGCAAAAGCATTGACTAGTTCGTTGTTAGTATTCAGGAACGAACAACGCTTAGGACAGTGACGAAGAAAAATGCTCATAAAAACGCGTCAACGCAACGTGTCGTCTTTTATGTGCTTTATATGTTCGCTTCAGCAGTTTATGAGTACTCTTGCTATACTGTAATGTTATCGCTCGCGCTACCAAGCAGTCTGCAAAGAGTTGGATAGAGAGATAGCGCTCTGATCGCCGGACTGTTTAGAGCAGTAAACAATCTCAACAATGTCCACTCACCGGTGTGTAGCCAACCATGCTGATCCACTACGCACTCAAGCTGGTCGTCTTGGTTCAAGTAACCAGGTGTGACACTGGGTGTTTTTACCCAAATCTCACCTTGTTCCCCAGGTCCCAGCGCTACACTTGTGCTAGGGTCAGCGACCTAGGCGTCGAACAAGAGCAATTCGTCACAGTTCTTAGGCCATGTTGTTCGAAAACTACGACCGAAAAGAGAGGCGTTTTTCCAAACTGCCCAATGTCGAAAAATTTCACTAAGAAACGTGGCACTGGAGAAGCTAAAATATGAATAACAATGATACAAATGTTTAAGATACTTCACATTTTCTCTAGAGACATTGTCCTAAACAAATAAAAAATATTATACAGAGTTACAAATATATAAACATCATGTGTAATGTAGGGGCGGAACATGCCCTCTGGCAAAAGCGTGGACCCTTAACTTTGCTCAAATGGGTTACATCACAGCAATCCGCACCAATTGTCATGGACCCAAGAAATGACATGATGGCGTTAAATTGAGAAAAACTCTCATCATACCTAAGCGCTCCTATTTTTAATGACAAGGAAGTGTCATCGTGACGGCCTACTCGAAGCAAGGACGCTAATAACTTTCGTGTTTTCTTTCGGCAGCAGTTTGCATGATACCTACTGTGAGCTTGAATGAGTTTTACATTATGCGATACGTTCAAACGAAGAGTTTACTATAATTCAAAGCGTTATATATCCATTACGTGAAGATCCGTCGACTTTACTGAAAGATGATACTAAAAATGGCCGAGGCAGGAAAGAGTAATTCAAATGTGAGAAAATGGTCGGATTGCCGTCAAGTTTTACAGGGGGGGGGGGGGGGGAGTTTCTGCAACCGAAGTAAATAATTATCTTGGAGAAACAAATTTGCATTTTTCCGTCTGGGTGGGATTCGAATCCGGTCCTCCAGGGTGCGAGATGACCACGCGTGCCTGACGCCACGGCGGAAACACGCTTATGGTGGACTAAAGGTGTGCCTGGTGCTTGCGTCACAGCACACGTGTCGTCGCTGCCATCTGGATTAATAAAAGTGTGGCCTATTTCACCAAACGGACTGTTACATTTTCGCATTGCCACACGCAAGTAGTTTTAAGTGTCCTTGCCGAATTTCTTTACCTCAGCCTGGATACTTGCCGACATGACAAAACGTACAGTCGCTCAAGGTGGTGCATTCAGTTCAGCAGCTGTAGCTCGTGCAGAAACCACCAAATAATTGCAAATATAGTTTCGGCGGTCGCAATGGGGAGCTGTCAAAATGACTGCCCCATTTATCCATCCTGCATTAATTCCGTTCCATTGCTTCCCGCAGCCTTCTAAACACGCAGGAAATTGGAAATCGGCACAGAAACCTAATGCCACCTGAACGCAACACCGCAAAGCTGGATCCGGTAGCTTCGGCTGTCAAGGAGAGCGCTCCAAGGTGCATCAGCCAATCGCTGACCTAGTACAGTCTGGGGTGACCCGCGGGAAGTTCTGCTGCTTAATGTTATGCGCAGTCTTATTTAGGATGTTGATGTTCATCGACAATTTTATCATGCTTTTAAAATTCGTTTTTATTGTTTGCGGCCGCGTTCAGTGTGTATTAGGATCTAAAACTACGTACTTCCTGCGAGAGGCTTACGCTTGGGCCAAATGCAACCTTTTAAGACGCACGGTAAATATGAACCTGAATATAAATTCGTGGGAATACGAAGAGTTTGCCAGATAATAAATACGACAATAACTTTGCTGAGGCGAACCTCGTTGATGTGACACGAGCTGCTCACATTGAAAGGCAAGCATAAATATTTGCCGTTGGCCATCAACATATAATTTTCAGCATTAGTACACCTACAAAAATACTTTATGCAGTGTATTACAATGTATCTCTCAGCAAAAGCGAGGAAAATAATTCGAAATCAAATGTATGTGTCGTGTGCCACGTCCGCCGCGATTCTTGCGTCTAATCTCATCTTTCGCGTTTGTTTGGCATGGCTGTTATGCTGTGGAAGTGCGTTAAAGCCGTAAGAGCCTGTGAAGCTGTCACGGTGATTACGTACCATTATCTGGACGTTGGGTGATGGAAAGCCCACGCTTTCGTATTTGGTTTCACCCGGTGGTGGAACGCAGTATGACGACAGTCCCTCCGAACAACCGAGGAAGTTCTTGAAGTCTGTTAGGTTTAGATGGCTGAGAAACCGCTCACCAACGTTTCGTGGGATGGGCGCTCCCGTGCAGAGCACCTTTCTCACCGACATCAGTCGACGCCCCATGGCGTCCAGGTCGCGGGATATCCGCGATAGCGCCGTCGGAAAACAGCAAATAACTTGGACCTGTTAGGAGACGATTCAGATTATCAAGTGCAATCGAGAATCTTTCTTGCTCATGAAGAACCTTTCTCAATCGCTCATCTATCTGTCAAAAAACCACAACCGCCATATACAATAAAACTTTACAAATGTATTGAGGCCTCTTCTAACAAATTAAGCCAGTTCCACGGTTGTGGGAGAGAAAGAGAGAGAGAGAAATAGAAGAGAGGGAAGGCAAGGAGGTTAACAAGACGCACGTCCGGTTTGCTACCCTGCACTGGGGAAAGGGGGTATAGGGGTGAAAAGAGAGAGAAAGGAAATAGAGAGAGCACAGTTTCGCGCACATTTGAAACTTCGCACGAAGTCTACAGACGGTCGCCAAGACCTCTCGACTTGAGGCAGTGCAACAAGGCTTTTATGGCTTTCTGTGCCATCTACGCATACGGCCATTGTCCAAGGATCTTCATTTCCAAAAATGGTCGAGAGCCCAGCTGGTTCAGTGCTGTCCGGAGAGCTTCACGCTCGACGTCGAACTGGGTACAGAGACATAAGACATGTTGAATTGTTTCTCTGGTTCCACAAGAGTCGCAAATGGGCGTATCCCTCATTCCAATGCGGAACGAGTAGGCCTTTGTAACTGCCACCACGAGCCAGAGGCGGCACAATACTGTCGCCTCAGAGCGGGAAATGTTTGATGGCAAGGATGGGTAATGTGGAGATGGCACTTCGGGTTAAGAGAAGACCAATATTTGTGTGTCATAGCTTTAGCCACGATATGAAGTTTTTCTGCAGCATCGGTCCTAGACAAGGGGATTGGGACTGGTTGGCCTTCCAGATGAGCAGACCGGGCGGCTTCGTCGGCGAGGTCATTACCAGCAATGCAGGTATGTCCCGGTAGCCACTGAAATATAATTTCATGTCCTTTAGCGATAGCTTGATGGTGATCTGCTCTTACCTCATATTGACACGTATACATGTTTATCTTTCATCGGTGGCCGCTTTCCACCGGCTAACAAATGTTAAACGTTCTCGCTCGGTGCAGGACGCGCCTGTATCGGAAGTTTCTAGAACGTTATCGATGCTTCTTTCCGTTGCCTGTTTTCACCGACGCTTATGCTATCTGATTGTATGACCGACGCGAATTGTCTAGAACTTTCTGGAAGACCCGCGGGCATCAGGGATTAATCTGGAACCTTCGATGACTCAGGTATAAAAGCCGACGCGTCTCGCCGCTGATCAGATTTTCGACGATCGCCGACTGTGTTCGCCGCTATCGTTGTGTTTTGAGTGTAGCTTGCTTTCTGGGCATATAGGTTCGCCCAATAAACAACCAGTTTCGTCATACACAGTTTTACGACTGTTTACTTCAGCGTCACTAGTACGTGCCATCATACCACCTGCTCATGAGCCCTGTGATAAATGGCAAAATTCAGATTCTGAAGTGCTGCCTTAGAATCACAAAATATGACCCATTTCTCAGGTGTCTCTTGCAGGAGGTTTGTACAGCAGCACGTAGGCAGCAAGCTCTGCTGCCGTTGTTGTTGTGTCGTGTGACAGTTTGAACTTCAGTGTGGTTTTCGTAGCCGGAATGACAACGGCACCTGAAGAACTGGTGGATGAGACGGAACAATCGGTAAAGATGTGTATTTGGTCCCAGTAGGTCTCATTCATTTATAGCAGCGTCATCTGTTGCAGAGCTATTCTTTGGTGATTGGCCTTCTTCTTTACGCCCGGAATACTTAGGCGCACCTGAGGCTGTTACAGGCACCACAAGGGGAATGAAGGCCTTGCTGCTGGGGTGTATCCTGATGGAAGGCAATCTCGATTGGTGACGATAACTTTAAAAAACGTGGAACGAGGTCTCTGCGAAGGCAAAAACGCCAAGTGATGATCGGGGACGCGGAAAATATGACGGATATGTGCCCTGAGACAATCCACTGCAACGTATGTTTGGATCGGGTTATCTTCTGCGAGGACGATTGTTGAAGGTGTTGACGCGCCGTGAGGAAGTCCTAAGCAAGTGCGCAGTGCTCGGCCCTGTAAGCTCTCCAATGAGCGAACATTTGAATTGCACGTATTGGACAACACTGGAAGGCTGTAACGTAGGTATCCTAGAAATAGAGCTGTGTACAACTGAAGCAGGGAGCGTACAGATGTGCGGCATGTTTTCCCGCACATGAATCCCAGTACCTGGGCAATCGACGACAGTTTTATCTTCAGGAACGTGCAATGAGGGCTCCAGGAAAGGTTGTGGTCGATTATTACACCTAAAAATCGATGAGTCTTTCCATAGGCAATAGTCTGTTCATTAATAGAAACTGGGTATGGCGTCATAAGATTTCGAGTGAATGCAACCAATGCACATTTCTCGGTTGATACAGTCAAGTGTTGTGCTTCAAGATATGCTGATGTCAAGGTTGCTGCCCGTTGCAAACACGCGCACCTGAAGCCGAATACCTGCAGAAGTCCTAAGGCAGATGTCATCTGCATATATCGAGAGGCAGATTGTCTTTGGTAAAACGTCAGCTAGTCCAATGAGTGTCACATTGAACAACGTTGGACTCAATACTCCTCCCTGAGTCACGCCGCAGTACGTGTAATGTTCAGCTGTGGGGCCGTATTCTGTTTGCACAAAAAACGACCGGCGAGTTATGTAGTCGGATAACCAACGAAGCATGCGGCCGCCGATTCCAATAGTCTCCAGGGAGGCGACGGTGGCATCATGTGCAACGGTGTCATACACGCCTTTCACGTCGAGAAAGAGCACAACTGATATGCGCTTACGGCTTTTCTCCTGCTGCACAAACGTCGTGAGGTCAATGACGATGTCCATTGAAGAACGACCCCTACGAAAGCCTGCCATGGAAGCGGGGTAGATATTGTAACGCTTGAGATACCATTCTAGACGTGCAAGGGCCATCCTTTCCATAACCTTGCCGATGCAGCTGGCAAGAGCAATATGGCAATATGCCGTCAAGTCCAACGGAGATTTTCCCGGCTTTAGTAATCGTACCAGCCGACTTAACTTCCATTGCCGAGGAACTGTACCTCTATGCAATGAGTTGTTAGAGGTGTTCAGAAGCGCTCTTGTTGCCTCTTGTCCAAGGTGTCCCAGGGCAGAATAGGTGACGCTGTCAGGGCCTGGAGAGGATGATCGTTTAGATACTGCCAGGGCAGCTTGTGAAATCTGATGAAACACCGGAGCTCTGCAAGCGTGGGTGTATACAGCAGTGAGTATGACGCTCGCCTCCGGACCGTTCTTCTTTATGGGGTTTTACGTGCCAAAGTTGGAATACGCTAGCGCAAGACAGGGGTAATTGGAGATCGCAGGGAGAGGCCTTCGTCTTGCAGTGGCCATAAATATAGGCTGATGATGACGATGATGATGATGACGCGCCGAAACCAGTACTCATTATGAGGCACGCTGTAGTGGAAGGCTCCGGAATAATTTTGACCACCTGGCTTTCTTCCACGTGCAATACAATGGCGTTCTTGCATTTCGCCTCCATCAAAATGCGGTCGCCCCGGCCGTGATTCGATCCCGCGATTTCGCCTTTGGACCGTGTTTTCCCAGGTTGAAATCCCGCCTCGTCAGAAAAGTTTATATTGTTTTTTTTTCTTTCTCCCTCTTTCTTTCTCTCTTTCTTTATTTTCTTCTTTTCTTTTCTCCCTTTCTCTCTCTTTCTCTCTTTCCGTTTTATTCTCTCTCTGCTTCTTTCTCTCTTTCATTTCTTTCTCTCGCCCATAGCAAGTTGCGTTGCAATCATCGGTACAATGCAACCATATTGTTCCCATAGATGCATGTTCTGCAAGCGTGGGTGTATAGCGCAGTGGTTATGACGCTCACCTTCGGACCGTGGGTACCCGGGCTCGAATGCCGACTCACTAAGGAAGTTCATTTTGTTTTATTTATTTTTCTTGCTCTCTGTCTTTCTCTCTCTGCACCTCCTCTCCTCTGATCAACTTTCTGCATGGTTCAACCTGAGCCTTAAGCAGCTCCGCTGTTAAAACCTGTTTGCTCCCATTGTTAAATAATATAGGAAGAGGACAACGCGACTAGCGCGTTTAGCGCAAGCGGCGCGCTGGTGTTCGTGCGCTTAGACTGATTCCAACTGCCAGTATGGACACATAGCTGCTGTTCTCCATGAAATAAGCTCGAACTTGTCATGCTTATTCGCCTAAATAAATACACTGAAGGCAATCAGTTATTCCCGCCAGAGATGATTGGGTTTCGACAGTCACTCTCATGCCAGGAGGCCATGCTAAGGCTCAAGCATGACATCCTTACCCCTACAGGTAGTAAAGACACCCAAGCCATCTTGGGACCCGACTTTCGCGGTGCACTTAACAATATAAATCATGAGCCCATCTTACGTGAATTGAATGTTATTAACTGTGGTAGAAAAATGCATGACTATATCCGCGAATTTCTTACCAGTAGTACCGCTGACTTTACTTGTCGGAGTCATGAGTCATGGAAGAGAGCGGTGTGGATCAGAGAACAACGGGGATAGCCGATGTTCTAGTTGACATTAAGCGGAAGAAATGGAGCTGGGCAGGCCATGTAATGAGTAGGATGGATAACCGGTGGACCATTAGGGTTACAGAATGGATACCAAGAGAAGGGAAGCGCAGTCGAGGTCGGCAGAAAACCAGATGGGATGATGAAGTTAGGAAATTTGCGGGCGCAAGTTGGAATATGCTAGCGCAAGACAGGGGTAATTGAGGATCGCAGGGAGAGGCCTTCGTCCTGCAGTGGACATAAAATATAGGCTGATGATGATGATGATGATGATGATGATGAGTACCGCTGACATTACTTTCAATGATAAAACTGCTCCCCCAAGCACCTTAGGTAGCTTTGGCACTCTTCAGGGATCTGTGCTCTCGCCGTTTCTATTTAACCTAGCTATGAGGTCTACTGCAGGGGCGCTGGCACAAATACCGGGTCTCCAATATTCTTTATATGCAGACGACATTACCCTATGGATTAAAGGTGGTTCGGATGGCTACATTCAAGATACCTTCCAAGCGGCTTCAGATACAGTGGCTACGAGAGCCGGGTTCATGAACCTCGAGTGCTCGCCCGCTAAATCTGGGCTGTTACTTCTATCCGCAAATAAGCGCGATACGCCCAACATTCAGATTATTATTAACAGGAAGCAAGTTCACGTCACCGACAAAATCCTTGTACTTGGCATGCACATTCAATCTGACAAACTCAATACTTATAGACTGCAAACGGTTACTGCCAGCGTAGACCACACCATACGGCTTATAGGAAGGGTGTCTAATAAGCCTGGAGGTCTCCGTGAAGCGGAACTGCTAAGACTGGTACAGGCGTTTTCCGTTAGTAAAATCCCAAGCTTCCTTCCTTATCTACACTTAACTAGTGCTGAGGAAGATAAAGTTAACGCACTGATACACAGACTCTACAAATTTGCCCTTGGAGTGCCGAGTACAGCCTCCACTGAGAGACTTTTGGCTACAGGTATTTTGAATACATTTAGTGAGCTCGAAGAAGCTCACCTGACAGCTCAATTTCAGGGCTTATCAAACACCCACAATGGTAGGCACATCCTAAACACCGTAAATATTACCCCGGCACCCATGACTAATGGGAAATTTATTATTCCCCACCCGATTCATGGGCACTTTCATATACCTTCTCTCCCTAAGAATATGTACCCTGTTCATCACGAACATAGAAGGCAACAACGAGCTAAAGCCTTACAGAAAAAGTTATCAAACTACAAAGACGTGGTCTATGTCGATGCCGCAGAGTATCGGAGTGGACACAAATTTGCCATATCAGCCGTTAACTCCTCTGGCAGTGTTGCGACGGCCGCATCTATTCTAGCCTCTTCTTCGGAGGAGGCGGCGGTGGCACTCGCCGCAACAATACCCAATTACTCTTTCATAGTAAGTGACTCAAAAACTGCCATATACAACATTGGAGTGGGTAGGGTTTGGAGGACCGCCCTAGCCATCCTATCCCATAATCCGCCATCCCAACTTCTGAGTTTATTCCGTACACCGGCTCACACAGTCCTAATCGACAATGAAACGGCCCACGCAAGTGCTAGAGCTTTCACGAACGGAGCGCAGGCTAGCATACGGGACGGTTCATACGCCAACAATCTCCCTCCAGCATTTACCTCCAAAGGCAGGTTACTTTCATACCACGACATTTACGGGCATAGGTCGCCGAACCCTCCCACCTTTAATGCGTCGGTTGTCACGCATACACGAGGTGCTATGGCGTAAACTAGACTCGGACTTTTCTATGCCTAGCCTTACGTCACGAAATTCACCCTGGAATATACCCTACTTCAGCCAGCAAGTTTTGTGCAGCTAGCAGAGCGGACTTAAACCACATTATGTGGCTCCTCACCCCTTAACCTTTGTACAGTTTTAAGTAGTCGGGAGCTGTGGGAGGATGTCATGCGCAGCTACAACCCCGAGCTTCAGGAAGCTATCGTGAGGTGGGCTGAGGTGGGCTCAAGTGGTAGAGGCGGCCTACCGCGAGTAGGACAACCTCTCTCGCCTTCTCGTAGCCTCTTTCCCTTTAGGATGTGATAAAGTTGTTTCTCTCTCTCTTCCCTTTTTCCGCCCGTCTAGTGCGCAGACTCCTTTGGTACACATTTTTCTGATGCCGAAACCAAGGACTCTCTCGTTCAAGCGACCGGAACATGAAACCCGGCGGGCTTCGAAGAATGGGGCGGATCAAGGGCAAGCGAGCGACCCAACCTGTCTCCGAAACGAGGCAAGTCAACTCATAGAAACGGCTGAATTTAGCGCTTCGGCACTCTGAGTGCTGCATGGCACAATGAAGAACAGCACCGATGGGCTACGGGTGCTCAAAGAAAAAATGGAGGGATGCGTCATGGACGAACAAGCATCTGAAGACTACATCTCGGTTGCGGAATATGAAGCCAACGTGGTAGCAACGTTGTTCATTCTCTGTAACCACATCGAACAGCTTCGGCCTCAAATGACCGCGGACTGAGACCTGCCGGCACCCAACAGAGCCTCAGCTTCAGGTACGACCTCCAAATATCATGTGCTCGGTGATACCTCAAGACCGGTTGTCGGTGCTTCTAGACTTCCGAAGGTCGACTTGGTTCACTTCAACGGAGTACTGCAAGAGAGGCAGCCTTTCAGGACGTGTTTAGGCATGCCGTCTGCAAGAATACCAGTTTCGCAAAAATTTACCATTTCCACTACTTTAAAACCCTTTTGACAGGACCAGCGGTCAAATCGATAGAACTCAAGTAACGGGCGCATCATATGAAGATGCCATCGAAATTCTAACAAACCACTTTGGCAACATGAGGGTCAACGAGCAGAAATACTTGAAGAGTCTTCGAACGCTGAGATCAGTGAGGATTTCTACTGGTGTGACCGCTATGAGGACTCTCCTGGATACAGCACACATTAACGTGAGTGGTGTCAAGGCTCGTGGATGATCGGAGCTTTCACACGTTGCGATACTCGCCGAGATTCTAACCAGGGTGATCCCCAATGACATCGTGGTGGAACACTACAAGCAACAAAACTTACTATAGAGGCCTGAGGAGACGAAGTCATTAGAGAGGGAGCTAGGGCAGATATTGGAATACATACAACTGGAGGTCGAAGCCCGTGTGAAAAGCGGGCAACAGGAGTCCTGTGTTTGCAACACGCAAGATATAAGGCGGGACTTGAGGCCCGATGCGACGCCTACCCCCTCCGTTTTGCACAATGAATCTAGGAAGACGAAAGATACTTTCTTGTTCTCCCTTTCGCCGACACATGCTATGGAAACATGCACGCCTGCACTAAGTCTTTATGAGAAGAAGAGCCATCTGGCGAAATCAGGTAAAAGTTTCAAGTTTACATTGTGAGTCCACCGCTCGAAAGATTGCCGACACAACATCCGTTGGGCTAACAGTAAAAACAAGCACGCAACACCTCTGTGTGACCCCAACTACGCTAGCACGAAGAAACCGGTTGTACGCTAAACCTGAGCTTGTATTGCCGCACAGGCACCTATTGGCAATTTGCTTGTAAATGACGTATAACTGCAGACGTTCCCAGTATAGGCTCTACGTAACTTCAGTTCTTCTTACATAAGAAGGGTCCTGCACAACGAGAGATAGAGGACGTTTATCAGATAATATATATTCAGAAAACTAAGCCTGCCAACGTGGAAGAAAGTAGATTGTGAAGTTAAAGCGTTTGGTGGTTCGAGCGGCACACCAAAAAGCAGCTCGCTCAGCCGGGTTAAGGTTACTTTAATTATCCAGTTTGACAGCTCCAAGCCCGAAATGAAGGATTTGGAGGTTCCCTTTATTTGCAACCACATGATTGAGCCTCCAGACGCACAGACATTTGTGCACAATCTGGCCACTGCAAAGAAGTTTATTGCTGACTTTGTATCGCTTGCTGGCCTACAGACAGAAGTTGGCATAAAATTGCCCATTGGATCCGACCATGCAGATGTGGAAGTCGTGCTAAACGACGTTTGGTCACACGACGAAGTGACAGGATTAGCTGCGATCAGCACTAAGCTTGGCTGGATGTTTGAAGGACATGTACCATGCGACATGCGCATTTTCAAAGAAGCCTGCACGCACGTTTGTGTACACCGCCTGAGTTTCACAGAGGCCGACATGTCTCAAGTCCTACAGAACTTCTGGGATCTATAGACAGCATAGGCATTTCTGGCCCTTCGTCTAACGAAGAGCATGGAATTGAAGTGGTCCGACAATTCACGGCGGCAATAACGTTCAAGAATGGGAGGTACGAATTAGCACTTCGGTGGAAGCCCGTCATCACAAATATAGCAGACAACCGAAGTGTTGCGGTTAGACGCCGTCAACCTTTATTGAGGCGATTGGACAGTTACGAGGAGCTCCTTCAGCAGTACGACAAAGCAGCGAGACATTGTGAACTGGATGAGCACGCAGAAAAAATTTACGGACAAGGCGTGGCAGAGAGATGGTATTGCCTACCACACCATGCCGTTATCACAGAATCGTCCTCGTCGACACGGCTGAGGGTGGTCGTCGATGCTTTGTCACACAGACTTCGTGGAACGTCTCGAAATAAACTATTAGAAAAAGGACCCAATATCAGTAACGACATGATTAAAACGCTTGTGAATTTCAGACTAGACAAGATTGGAATTATTGCCCATGTACGAAAGGCGTTTCTTCAAATCGGCATTCAAGAGCTTGATCGCGACGCCTTGCGGTTTTTATGGTTTGACGGTACACCAAATACAAGTGAGCCTGCGCCTAAAGTAGTAGAGTATATCAAGGCACGAGTGCCATTTGGAACTACAGCAAGTAAATTCCTCTTGACAGCGATGTTCCAGTATCATTTAAAGCACGTCGATTCTGAGCTGCGATCTACTGCAATGCAACTTGCTGTGAACTTATAGGTTCACAACCTCGTCAAAGGAGTTCCTTCTTCAGAAGAAGCTTTCCACTTTTTTAAAGAAGTGAAACTCATCACGAGCAAAGCGGGTATGAAGCTGCAAAAATGGTTCACCAATGATGATAAGCTAACAGGGCACATTGCTTATGAATTGGACTCCGTTCCAGCAGTGGCTCCTTTGAAGGTTCTAGGCTTGCTATGGGACACAGCTGCTGACAAGCTTATTCTAAACATGGTACCACTGTTGCAGCTGCTCGCAAAAAAGACGACAAAATAGATGTGTCCTTGAGACGACCGCATGGTCTTTCGATCCATTCCGTTGGCTATCAACGTTCGTATTTAGGATGAAAGCCCTCTTTCAAAGATTGTGGTAGCACGGCACAGCATGGAAAGAAGTTATGCCTGAGCCACTTAGACACAAATAGAAAAGTCGGTTCCATGAGCTGAAAAGCTCTGAGGTGTTTTCACTCTGCATGTGTGAGCTGAAATTATTGACAAACCTACAAGCTACTAGCCTTACGTATTTGCGGATTCCAGCTCTAGTGCCTACGGTGCAGTAGTTTATATGAGACTTGAAAGCCAGTGCGGTAACGTCGACGTTCAGCTTCCGTTTTGGAAGTGTAGAGTAGCTCGAATCAGACGGATCACGTTACCATATTTCGAATTCGTAGCAGCGGTTCTGGCTTCTAGAATCATAAAGCCTTTGCAGGAAGCTCTAGAGTTTAGGCACTGGAAAATAGAAGAGCTCCTGGGGACGGACTCAACTGTAACTCTTTGTTGGATACAAAGCTTGGTAATCAAGTGGAATCAATTCGTTTATAGCAGAGTTGACTAGATACGTCAAGTAGCAGGTTCATACTCGTTGCATCAATGTCAGGGAACCCGAAACCCGGCTGATCTGTTGACGCGTGGGCTTTCACTTACAGACCTTCGAAACAGCCAGCTGTCGTGGAAAGGATCAAACGGGCTTCTACCAACAGCAAATAGTTGGCCGATGAAATCTGACATTCAATACTCTGGACTGGCAGGCAAACAAGTGTTCCAGTACTGGTGAGCGTTATAATAGAACCACTTTTCAGTGCAGAAAGATTTAGTTCTTGGTTACGGAGCGCCAGAATGCTAACATGGGTAAAACGCTTCTTTGACAACTGTCGATCGCCACCGTCACATAGAAAAGGAGCACTTACCGCTACTAAACTTCAAGAAGTTTAGAACATCTAGTTCAAGCAAACACAGAGGGACACCTATGCCAAACCGAACTTTAAGTTGGGCAACGCCTCGAAAAGAGGTCATCAATAAGAGACGTGCATCCCTTCATCGTCGAAAATGGCCTCATGAGTATTAGAACTCGCATTCTGAACGCCGATGCCAGGTACAACTACCCGGTCAAGTACCTGGTCATTTTGCAAGCACGTAGAAGTGTGCTCCATGGTGGTGTCGGTGACACCTTAACTGAACTTCGCGCCCGGTGCTGGATGCACAGAATGTGACAAGCAATGAAGGCGGTGCTGCGAAAATTTGTGATCTGTGCTCGGTTCCGCCTCAAGGTTGCGAGTTCACCGACAGCGCCCTTTTGCCCATGAGTGTGTGTTGAATTCGGTCCCTTTTGAGGTTACGGGAGTTAACTTTGCAGGACAAGTTTTAAATGCGAAGCATTTCTTGCCGGCGGCTCTGTCCGTCTTTCCCACGTCCCACATCCCCAAAGCACATCCCCTCCCGCTCTCTCTCCTCTCCTACGCTCCCCCATTTCTCTTCTCTAGGAATAATGTACGGAGCGGCGCCCGCGTCCCACACCCCCACAGTGCATGCGCGTCCCCTCCCCTCTCTCCCCTCTCCTGCGATCCCCACTTTCTCTCCTGTAGGAATCCTCTACGGCGCGGCGCCCACGTGCCACACCCCCACAGCTCATGCGCGTCCCCTCCCTCTCTCTCTTCTCCTACGCTCCCCCTTTCTCTCCTCTAGGAATCCGGAGCGGCGCGCACGACAGGTAGTGCGACAGCTGTATACTCCGCTGGGGGCGCCACGGTAGTTCCGCGGTATGAAAATGACGGAGCGCGCGCACCTCATTCTCTCTCCTGTGCAGCGCCGCGATGAGCGCTCGGGCCGCTGCCGCGAAACCATCTCCTGCTCAAGCTGCATACTCCGCTGGGGGCGCCACGGTAGTTCCGCGGTATGAAAATGACGGAATGCGCGCGCCTCATTCTTCTGTGCAGCGCCGCGATGAGCGCTCGGGCCGCTGCCGCAAAACCATCTCCCGCTGCTTCGCATCCACACATGGACCCCTTTAGCGAGAGATGGAGTAATGTTATTGCGATAGCAATTATATGGACTCTTCAACCGGATTTCTGCCGTCGGCGTCGCCGTCGCCGTGAGGTTCCCTATAGATAATATCTTCGCCGCGCGCCGTATGCCCGAGCGGAAGCGTGCGGGGACGCGCGCTATCACGGAGAGCGACCGCACTCAATCTCCCACGCGCAAGCAAGCAAGCAGGAAGCCAGCGCCGGAGAGAGTGGGGGGGGGGGGGGGAGGCGCACTTCTACTCGGCCAACAACCGCGCTCGCCGCTCGTCGGCACCGTCTCTTATCTCCACACGGCTCTGACCTTTATGCGCCGTGCATTCGCCGCTCAGTTTCCGTTGTAGCGATATACCGCACGCACCTTCGCCCGCTGCGGCGTATGCTTGCTGCCAGCGTTTTGACAGTCGTTGTCTGCAGTCATTCAGTGGGATCTATTCGTGTTTGTTTGTGCGCGCTCACACCACGCTTGTTAATTCAGTTAGTAATAGTCGGGTCACATTTTCCAACGCACCCTACACATGCAATGCTGCCAGGATCGGCAGTGCAGCGCTACAGGTGTGTCCCTTCGCACGCGCTGCCCACGGGAAGCGCTTCTCATCAACACCACCGTTTCACACGCGCCTTCTTGTGGTCATCGAGTCTCTCTTCATGTCGATCTACTTACGCCGCAGCACACCTGCTTACTTAATCAGCTCATGTTTACTACAATTCATATTGCTACCAAAGCCGCTCACCTTACTTCGTATGACATTGCTGTGTTGCTATCGCATTCATTGCTTCGCCCTTAGGGCGAAACTGACATTTTTGTAGCGTTAGCTACACTGGCCTAGCCAAGCCCGTTTCGCGCGGCACATCAAGAGCCGTGCTGCGCATGCGCAAGGATCAGTGATGTCACACGGCTTGCGCACCGGAGCCACCGGAGCCGGCACCTCTCGCGCACTCCGCCGCCGCCGGTCTGCGCATTCCAGAGGAGTGACGTCGTAGCCGTGGTAGACGCACTGGCGCCGGCACGCGCTCGCTGGGCAGTTGCCGTCTGACACTGCGCTGGAGCCGCTGCGCTTCTGACTGGCGTTTGCCAGTGTGGTATAGCCATGGAGAAGGAGAGCGCAAATGCTGCTCAACAGCGCAGAAGAACGGAGAAGCTTGACTCATCGGATCCCGAAGTAGTTGCATGTCAATTAGCGGTTGAGCGTAGGAGGAATGAACAGAAGAAGGCTATATACATGTGCCACATAATACGTATACCGCGTGTGTGTCATTGGAGCAGCAGTAAGCATGACAATCAAGCTAGTCCTTGACAATCTAGACAACCAGGAAAGCTAAGAATAATCAGCTGAACTTTTGCTAACGCTACGTATATCCTGGCATAGCCGAGCTAAGCCACTGCAACATTTTTTTGATGAAACACTGCAGTCGCGTCAAGATACACGTAGTGCTCTTCAAGTGTGCAGTAGTTAGAGCAATTCATCTAGAACATGTTGTTAAACTTACTGCAAATGCTTTCCACGTGGCTTCAAAAGATTTTCTGAAAGAGGTAGAACACCGCGCATTCTACATTTAGGAAGCTGCACGTGAGTTAGCCTCCATGGACCAGTTGTTGAGGAAAGACGAAGTCAGGTAGTATTGCTCTATTCACGACATGATTTGGAAATTTACAGTAGAGATAGCTGCTTAGTGGGCTGGGTTTGGGGAACGGTTAGTTAGGATTGCTAAGATGTGCCTTCGCAAGTCATTGGAAAAGGGTTCGTTCACGTACAGCACCTGAGCACTTTGCCGGCCGAAACGGAAACTTGTTAATTCCGTACCCATAACTTTCATTTACTGTTCTCCTAAAGAGCCAGGCATTCTATCCCCGTCTCATTTTTTGTTAGGCAGCCGTCTTCTGTATAGTCACAAAACTTGAAATGAGTGGGGAGACACGGATACTGAGCTGTCTGTTTGTGAGTCCATAGGCAGCAAATAATGAAACAACTGTGGAAGAGATGGCTTCGTGAATATGCCCTGACACTGTAAATACGTTCACTCGAGAAAATCGTCACAAATGTATAACATAAATAATGGTGACGTTGTGATTATTCATGAGCACAACGCTACTGGAATGTTCTGGAAAACTGTTTGTAGTGAGCCACTGTACCCAAAGTTAAGATAGCATCTTTCGTGCACGTTAAGTTGAAATACCCAATGGCTCACAGCTGGCCCGACCTGTGCAGAAACTGTAGCCTTTAGAACTTGCCTATTCCCGCCCCGGAGTACGGTGAATATTAGAGGAAGAGGACGACAACGGGGACTAGCGCGTTCAGCGCAAGCTGCGCACTCGTGTGTCTGACTGTGCGTCCAGCCACATCAGACCTGCGCATCGGTATCATGGTGCCAGTGGTTGCTTCATCGAAAAGAAACAAGCGTCTTCAGAATGTGAAATTGTTCTTGTGAGAAGTGGCATTTGAATCAATACGATGTGCACTGTTTGAAATCTGAGGCACTTGAAGTTGGATTATTTCACCGCAAAACGTAGTCATCGCAAAAGCTCAATGCACGTTCAGTAAGTATGCTAGTGCTAGCTTCATTCAGGCGGGTAAAGACGGGAACCCAAGACCAGCAAGGTGAATGATGGCTCGGCTATTGGCTTGTGCGTATCTTCACATTAAAGCAACGCATCGCCCATACATGAGGCGTCTACAATATTGTGCACATTAGGATTCAGCACTTATTTTTGTGGAGTTTTTTCCTAGAATGAACTGGAGTCAAGGCGCTATAAACAGCCACGAGGGACCTCCGAACTGGTGTCATGGTGCCAGTGGCTGCATTATCCAAAAGGAACAAGTTTCTTCAGAATGTGAAATCCTTCGTGTAAGATAACACCAGAAACATGCCAGGTGATGCTCGAAAGGAAAGTTTGGCTTCCCAGCTGATTTAGTTAAGGTTTTAGGGCCACTATGAATGCAACACACGCCTGTATTATTAAAACGACTCATTTCACTTGATTCTAATATTTTGGTATCATTCACCATACTCGACCAGCCCATATAAACCTGAGGTATCTTAGACCACATACTGCTTGTACCACTCTCGTATGAAGCTTGACAAGAAAACAGTTGGAAAAGAATCACTACATTGTCTCCAGCAGAGTCTGACCTACTATTTTCGCGGATAGTCACAGTCGTAGCAGTTGTGCGAAGGCATGTGAGCGAGCGAGTACTTTTATACGCACAAAGGCAATGCCAATGAAGCAATCCAAAATAACTGCATTACTACATTGCTACATAGGCAACCATGGGTCATACATAATTTTTCTTGTGGTATATGATAATGTATTCCACCTAAATACGAAAATATTCTGCAGGATGTCTTCTCTATGAAAACTGCACAACCTGATAAGATACATTTTGAAGCAAGAATAAATCGTATAAACTTGTGAAGAACCAAACGTTTAATCAAAAGCCGCACTGTCTAAACGCGAAATGTTGCTTAGCACGCTTACAGTAACCTCTGCATGGGCTGCCTGGTGACATAGTGAAGTGCTCTAGATTACATTAGGCACACGGGCTTTCGTAACATGCACTGGCAGTGGATATAAGCACACCTTGGATATAAGCATAAATATTGACCCTTCCAAAATCAATACCATCGCGACAAGATTGTTTATTCCCGACATTACGCGCGTGGTAGATCAGACAGGAAAACAACGCCTGTCAACATGGGACGAACGAAAGTAGTACCTTGTGTTTGTCGACCAAGTCAGCCAAATCTTCAGATTCTGGGGTCATCGGTGTCACGACAATCGTCGCTCCAAGACACACAGCATACATGTTGAAGTAAAAGCCGAATGCATGTGCCATGGACTCCAAGATTACGTATCGGTCTCCAGACTGTAGCAGATGAGAAGACCTGCGGAATTGTGATAGATATCATTTTCAGTGCCATTATACCAGCTTCATCATCTCGAGAGGAAGACCACTACCAACGGGCTGCAGGTGCCCGTTAAGTCAGAAGCAGTCTTTCTCCTATGGCCCCAAAAATTCATGTTCCTGTCATACCAATTATTTCTGGCCATCGATGCCGTTTCCCTTCAATTTGCAGCCACTTCCTTCCTGTAATAATAATCCGGTTATCTGCTATAATGTTAGCGCGTGTTGTGCAAGTTCACCTCTTTTCATAAGTCTCAACTAGAATGTCAGGTACGCGTGCTTGCTCTTAAGTTCATAGAGCTGTATTCCTTACTAATAACGTCGTGCCTAGAATTTCAAACTCTAATATTTACCTGAACAATTAATCTGAAAAGAAAGGAAGCCGCCGCGTACAGTTCTGCTGCACCCACGCCTAGCAGCCTGTCCTAGTAGAAATACCGTAACCGCTCAATGGAGACCTTCCTACGTAACACTTACGGGCGGCTTTTAATTGTGAGATAAAATATGCGCTTGCCGGATGTAAAACACAACGCTAATTTTGAAATTTTGAAATATAACTGAGGAGGCGCAGAAAAAAGAGAGCGAACGCAGGGATGCTAATCAGATATGCGTTTGGTTGGGTACGCTATTCTGGCGGACGAAAAAGAGGGAACAGAAAGATGAGATAGCGAGAGGTGTGGGGGAAATATGAGGTGAGCTCGCGCTCAGTAATAACGGAAATCTTAAATTTCCAGCATACGCTTCAGGTCTTCAAAACGCCTCTAAACTAGAAAATTCCAATCTGCGCTTTACCAATGACCTGTCTTCAAATGTGACATCTGTTTGCAAAAAGCTCTGGGAGGCCTCCGGTTCATTTCGCGACAAAGGTTTTGTTTTAAAAATGCGCTATGATCATGTCTTTATTAATAAGATACGCTATCACTGGGAGTACGCGCCTAACTACAAAGGTTAAACGATTTTTTACACTAGAGTTGCATTATAGCACAGCAGCAACATGGCTTTCACAGAGGTAAATCTGTGGAAACAGCTCTTATTGAAATCAAAGAAAGACTAATAACAGGTATTGAGAATAGGTTCTTTTCTATTGGCATCTTTTTAGATTTCAGGAAAGTGTTCGATTCTATCAAGCATGGCGTTCTTCTTCATAAATTTAACAAGTACGGTATACGCGCCAATGCACTTAAATTGAGTAGAAGTTACTTGCATAATCGCTATCAGTTTGCAAGCGTTGATGATAATTATTCCAGTTTAGAATGAATACAATACGGTGTTCCTCAGGGCTAAATCCTAGGCCCCTTCTTGTTTCTTCTCTATATAAATGACATTGTACTCATACCTGATACACCTGACTTTGTGCTATACGCTGGCGACACTAATGTATTTTTTCACGGTGGTAACATAAACAGTATTTACAGTCAGGCTTGGTTTCAACAGCTGCCGTTCTGGTTACTGAACAATCAGTTGGCTCTTAACACTGAGAAAACCAACTATAATAATTTCAGAGCTAATAATAAAGCAATCATCAGTAATTTAAAGCTCACTTTTAATGGCAAAAAATTAAGTGACACACATGAGTTCCTAGGCGTCCACTTCCATGAACATCTAAGTCGGACACAACATGTCCCCTATCTTCACGCTGATGTGTCCAGAACAATAGGTATGCTACATAGGTTACGTTTCATGCTACCATCATGGTTTAAACGACAGCTTTACTACTCTATAGTATTCTCGCATTTGCACTATTGTATTTTGGTCTCGGGAACCACCACTCAGGGTAATAATAATCACCTTCAAGTATTACAGAAGAAGTGTATTCGATTCATTGAAAATTTATCATGGCAACAACACTCAGTACCTTTCTTAAAAAAAAACGGTATCTTGACTATTTCTAATATTTTTCGCCAGCGCCTTGCGCTCAAGATTTTCCTCAATTTAAAGGCACCATATAAGTGACCCGAATCTAATCATGCACTTTGGCAGAATATTTATGCAAAGAAAAAAATTAGAACATGTTACGGGACGCAGTTGTTAGGTTACCAGATACCAGGGTTATTAAATTTCTACCCGGAACTAGTTGCTATCGCGCAACAATCAAAGTCCATTTTTATCAATTAAAACAAGAGTGAATGTCCTATTTGTGCGATTAGTCCCATGTACCTAAATGTATGTAATGGAGAAAATGTATGAAAGTACCGAATTGTTTCCTGTTGCAATATTCTACCAAAGTGCCACATTGTCATTGCTTTGTTGCTCTGTAAGATACACAATGTCTTTTAATTATTATTACCTAGAGCATTTTGAACTTAAAATGCCTGTCTCCATATGCTGGGCTTCCAGACCAAATCCCCCCGCCCCCGTGCACTTTTTATTCGTGTCCTATAATGTATGCAGTATATACTTGCACATATTTTTCATGTACTACTACAAATTGGTATTTTTTTGCGACAGCGCTGATCGCTGTCTGCTGCACGTCGGAGAAACGAGGCCTTGGCAGGCACCAAATAGGCGCCTTTTGCCTCGTTGACTCTGGTAGGAAGGTTGTATTTTTGAATGTTTCCTGCCAAATTACGATTATTGTTATTATTATTATAATTATTGTTATTATTATTATTACTATTATTAAAGGAATGGTGAAATTTTCCAGTAAATCTTTTCGCTTCTCATCTGTGCCTTCAGTTACCAACCGTGCCGATGTCAGCAGCCATACTGTATCACCATCATCGCATCTTTGAGCAGCTTCCACATTGCTTGAATAACTTCGTTTACTCAATGTTAATGCACAAAATATCGCAAATAAATTTCCTGCCATCTTGTCTCTTATTCACTCGTACTGTCCTCACGTTGTTGCCATCACGGAAACGTGGCTACACAGTGGGATTTTTGATTCGGAATTCACTCCACCGGACTATATCGCAATTCGGACGGACAGACAAAACAGCCAAATTGACGGCATCGCCCTTTTGCTTCTGTCAGACCTTAAGTTCTCCGTTTTTCCAGATCATCTAGATACGCAATCGGGCTGGTGCAAGCTTTACTTGGAAAAAATGCATTTTGTAATCAGCGCTTTCGATACCGTACTTCACTCAAAACTACTGCCTTTGGCGAAGATAGGTCCTCCTATCGAAACGTTGGCCAGCCTTTCTGAGGCACCTTATCCCTGTTTATAATCCTTATTCCTCGTGTGCTACTCCATTAGTCAGCCATCTTTTTTTGATTTTGGATGTCCAAACTAAATGCCATTCTTACCAACCCCCAGTTAGTGAACTGGATAGAGAGTTTTTTTTTTTGTCTCACCGCTCTTAATTCGTAAGCTTTAACTCGATCAATTCCTTGGTGGTTGACGTGTCATCAGGCGTTTCTCAAAGATTGGTCCTCGGTGCTCTTCTTTTCTTAATATATAATAATAATTTACCATGTAAGATATCATCTAAAACCCGAATACATGCAGACGACTGCGTATTATATGACATCATTCCATCTCCATTTGATCATGTTCGCCTTAATGCCGTGGTGTGAAACATAGCAAACCATTATTAACTTCCGTAAGACTGTCGTTATGTCCTTCTCTAATAAAGCTAGCCCGTTCTTTTTCAGCTACGAATCTAATGGTAATTTAATTAAACGCGTTTCTGAATATAAATATCTTGGTCTCACATTCACCACTAACCGGTCCTTGTCAAAGCAAATTGATTCCATTACGGCTAAAGCTCTACAAAAACTCGGTTATTTACGTCGTACGCTGCCTAATCCTCCGCACGACACTGAATTACTGTTATATAAAACTTTTATTTGCCATATACTTGAGTATGGTAGTATCATCTGCAATCCATACAAGCAGTTCGAAATAGACAGAGTTGAGACCATCCAAAAGAAATCCATTAGAGTTACCTACCGACGTTATGACCACCAGTTCTCAACATCGTCAGTCATGCCTTCACTCAACCTAACATCTCTCGCCGAACAGCGACACGTTAATTTTTAAAAACTTTTTCTCGGCATTATTCACTCGTCTTGTCGCCTCTCCAGTAATGAATATCTTCGCAGCCTTTGCTAAATTGTCTTCTACTAGCAGACAGCACGTTGTTAACATTACACCCTTTTTTGTGTGCACCAATGCTTTTAAGTATAGCTTTTTTCCTGAAACAATTGAAAGTTGGAATTCGCTACCAGTAACGAACCGTTCTCTCCGATTAAGCGAATTCTTGTTTGTGCTCCCTCAACATTTCGCTTAACTTTCTTTCTTTGTTGCCTGTTGCATTTGTTGTTTGTATTATCCACTCCTGACATAGCCCCACTAGTCGCTGCCGTATGTGAAAGTAAAAAAAAATATAAAAAATAAGTAAATAGAAAGATAAGACAGAGAGAGGAGTGGGGAAAGACGAGGTGAGCTCGCACCCACATGACGAGGGCCTGAGCAAGTCAAAGGCGTTCACATAGGCCAGGCGCCCTCAAGAAAGACAAAAGGCCTTCACAGCTGTGAGTGCCGACGACGAGCGATGAGGATGGTCTTCGTGTAGCACCTATACGGACAACGACCGATTTTCCAGTCGTCGCATTGCGATAGATAATGTTTGTCTTTCCGAGTGAAACTGATGAAAGTGGCACAATAAATTTTTGATGTTGCCTTCGCCGCCGCAGACATAGCAAGCAGAACTACATACGGTATAGAAGCGATGTATCACGTCGGTAATTCCCGGGTGGAGGTCGCAGTTGGAGCGAAGGGTTCAGTTCGTTTAACCTGGTACGCCTTATTGTTGTAGCCAAGAGGAAAGAACGACACACCTAGACGAGAAGTCACATAACCACACGTTTATTAATCTCAGACGTGCTTTAAATAAAGAGAAGCACGCGCTGCCAGATCAGCGACAACTCGCCGTTATAAAGAACACTCTCGATCTACTTTCACTAGGTGGCAGCCTCTACAAAATCTCGCGAATAGAGCAAGCGAAGTTCGCAGCAGCAGGTGGATTCACGCACCTCCCACTAATAGTATGCATGTGGGAAGTGTCTTGGCAACACGAACGCCCGTCTGCAACGCCTTCACTGATACTGGCACTTTCTGCGATGATGTTAGCAGGGGGATATCGCACTAGCTGGGTCCTGTTGCTGCGTACAGCACCAGCATCGGCTGGGGCTTGCACAGTCGCTTCGCGCTTGAGTTCTGTCAACCAGACGCCGTCTCCATAGAAAAGCTCCGGTAGACCGTGGACTCCGTGACGACTGTCGAAGACTCCTTTGACGTTTCCGGTATTGTTTTTTTAATCTCGGAAGGGTCTCTTGAACTGGCAGTTGGGGTGTCAGCTTTGTGGAACTAAGAGCAAGCTTGGTTCTTAGCCGAAGACCCATGAGTAGTTCCGCAGGGCTACACCCTTTCTTCAAAGGAGTCCACCTGCAAGCTAGAAGCGTCAGGTAGAGGTCGTCCGTCTTTGTCATGAAAGTCTTGATAATTTTTACCGCAGTCTTAGCAAGTCCATTACTATGACAATAGTGAAGACTAGATGTATTGTGCTTGATGCCGTAGTCTTGAGCGAAGAGCGAAAGCTAAGTCGACGAAAACTGTCGGCCATTGTAGAAAACCACGTCCACAGGAATTCTGTGGCGTGCAAAAAACACTTGCAGTGTTTGACTGCAGCTGTGTACGTGAGCTTCTCCAGCCGAACCAGTTCAGGTGGCGCAAATAATAATTTGTAGCTATCAGCCACTACTGGCTCTTAAAGTGAAATAAGTCCATTCCAGTGCGTTGCCAGGGTCTTTTGCAAATTCCGAGCTTATCATTGGCATTTTCCTGTTAACTCTTGTTTCGACACATTGCTGACATTGCTTCACTATGTACGTGACGTCAGCTCCTATAGTAGGCCATCAGACATAACCTCTGGCTAGAGAAAGTATCTTTATGAGAAAGTATCCTTCGTGTAAGAGTCATAGAACTTCCTTTTGGCAAGAGGCAGGGACAACTCGAACAGCTTAGAGGTGCAATTTGTCTGTAATAAACAGGGTCTGTTTATTGAGATGCCTTTAACCACTAAAGGCAGTGCTCCTTTATGGGAATAGAGGTTTTCAAAGAGCACACAAAAGCTGCTACGTTTTTGTCGAGATCTTTCTCTTCCGTTTTTCGTAGAGGCTTTCATGTAAGAGTGTCTGCTCCCAGAAGGTCTCGGCCTGGAACGTATCTAATCTCGTACTGGTATCCAATCATTCTCATCTTTAGCATATGCAATCTGGGCGTCAGGTCGTCAAGGCTCTTCGAAGTGAAGATCGGAACCAACGGGTTATGATTCGTCTCCAACTTGAACAGGTTGCCGACTAGGTAATCACTGAACTTGTCACATGCCCCGAGTAAAGCAAGAGACTCTTTCCCGATTTGAACGTAACGCTTCTCGGCCTCTGAGAGTAAGCTTGAGGCATAAGCGATAACAGAAATTTACCATTCGTCTGCTTCTACCCGATTTTATGCCCTAAGTACAAAGGACGATGCATATCCAGTGACGATTGTATCCCTTCGTGGATCGGAAACTCCCAGTACAAAGCGAGACGAGAGCACCGACTTCCTTCTGTGAAAGACCCGCTCTTGTGGAGCATCCCAAGCAAACTCTGGCTTCTTTGAAAACAAAAGAGTATGGGGTTGCAGAGCCTCAGAGACATTGGCAACGAATCTGGAGATGTATGTTGCCATTCCGAGTTTCCCTCCGGTTTGGTGCTGTTCCTTGGGCTCCTATTTTCAAAATCGCTTCGACCTTCCTTTCGTCGGATCGTATGCCTTCTTCGTCTAGCCAGTGTCGAAGGAACGTGAGGAGTTGGATATTAAACAAGCATTTGCTTTCGTTCATTGTCACTCTAGCCATGACGAGTACCTGAATCAGATTTCTGAATGTCTCATTGTGCTCATGCTCGTTGGAACCCCAGATAAGAATATCACCCTTGTAACAGCCAACCCTGTTGATGGCTTGTAAAATGCATGACATCTGTTTCTGGAAGTGCTCAGGAGCGGACGCAATTCCAAACCGTAACCAGTTGAAGAAGAAGTGTCCAAAATATGCGATGAATGTGGCGAGCTTTTTAGAATCTTCACTAAGCGAGATTAGCGAAAATCCAGAGTTAGCGTCCTATTTATTTATTTATTTATTTATTTATTTGTTTATTTACTCATTTATTTATATTTGAGTTATTTATCCATTTATTTATTTTATTTAGGCCCTGGGGCATTACAGGAATGAGTGGTAAATAACAATTGCTCACAGAGAAAGAGAGAAAAATATACAGTTATAATAAGTAAAGAAAACATGTTAACAAAAGGCTCTATGAAAGTCAGTCTGGAAGCTGTTGGTGTGAGTGACGGCTGTGATGGAAGCGGAAAGGTGGTTCCATATTTTTCTAGTCTTCAGAATGAAAGATTAGCTTGATGTGTCCATCCTATCAGTCCAGCCTATTACCTATCAAGAAAGGGGTCAGGCAAGGAGACAATCTCTCCAATGCTATTCACTGCATGTTTAGAAGAATTATTCAAGCTCTTAGGCTGGGAATGCTTCGGAGTGAGTATCAGCGGAGAATATCTCAGCAACCTTCAGTTTGCAGATGATTGTCCTATTCAGCAACAATGGGGACGAATTACAGAAAATTATTGAGGACCTTAACCGAGAAAGCGTAAGAGTGGGGTTGAAGATGAATATGCAGAAGACAAATATAATGTTCAATAGCCTGGCAAGGAAACAAGAATTCAGGATCGCCAGTCAGCCTCTAGAGTCTGTCAAGGGACACGTTTATGTGGTCAATTATCACAGGGCACCCGGATCATGAGAAGGAAATTTACAAAACAATAAAATTGGGTTGGAGTGCATACGGCAGGCATTACAAATCCTGACTGGGAGATTACTGCTGTCGTTGCAAAGAAAATTGTCCAATCATTGCATTCCACCACTGTTGTGCTAACATATTGGGCAGACACCTGGAGGTTAACAAAGAACCTCGAGAACAAGTTAAGAACCGCACAAAGAGCAATGGAACAAAAAATGTGAGGTCTAGCATTAAGAGACAGGAAGAGAGCGGTGTGGATCAGAGAATAATCTGGGATAGCTGATATTGTAGTTGACATTAAGAGAAAAAAATGAAGTTGGGCAGGCCATGCAATGCTTAGGATGGTTAACCGGTGAACCATTAGAGTTACAGAATGGATACCAAGAGAAGAGAAGCGCAGTCGAGGACGGCAGAAAACTGGGTTGGGTAATGAAATTAGGAAATTTGCTAGTCCAAGGCAGGGGTAATTTGAGATCGCAGGGCGAGGCCTTCATCCTGCAGTGGACATAAATATAGACGGTTTATGATGACGATGATTATTAGTCCGGCAAGATGGTACACCAACTTTGTAGTTACGGTCTAAAAGGCGATGATACGTAGATGGGAGTGGAAAAAAAGAACGTCTATTATAATTGGATTATAATGACTATAATGGATGATAAATTTTGGAGAATACTTTAGCCCCATGAAGAAGTCCGAGTGTGCGCTCCACGGAAGGGATACGATGCTATTCTGTCAGAACGTGGTGGTTTAGTTCTGTGAAGTCCACGCAGATTCTCACGTCTCTGGAGGACCTTGGGACGACTACCATTGGCACACACCACTCAGTAAGCTCAAAAACAGCTGATATTACGCCAATTTTCAGCATTCTTTGTAGTTCGAACTTTTTCCTTTCGTACAAAGGAATTGGAATGCGACTCGGAGACCTCAAACTCGCCGCTTATTGAGTACTCACCTCAAAGTGGTAATACTGGATACAAACGTGTAGTGCGTAATCAGTATTTTCTTGGGAGTTGCCGTTGTGCCTGAAGTAAAAGAAATGGCAGCAGGCCACATTTCGGTTGCTCCCATGTAGTGAATGTCTTGCGAGGTGCTCTCTTTCATAGCTTGAAGCTTGGAGACTGACTGGAATCCCGGAATATCGCTGCCTATGAGAAAGCACCTCTTGAGCTGCGGCAGTATTATGAGGAGAGAAGGACACTTATTATTTCGCATACATGTTTAGGCACCGTCAAAAGTAGCTATGAGCCATAACTGGTGCTCGTGCAAATTAATGGCCACGTGCAAAGTCAGGCAATGCGTTTTGCAGTAGTAATAATGTCAATGAACCGTTTAAAAAATTGTATGTGAATGCTTAGCACAGGAACAGGAAACATCAACATCCGCTTTATTAGGAAGATCAACTAAATCTGGGTAATCTATTCTGGTCTGTGTAAGGAATCTCCTATTCAATAGTTAAAATGTTCTGAGCCCGTTTAAGAGCCATGCAACCACGAAGAACAATGTTTACCTCTTTACACACTCAGCCAACCGAATCACAATTTTTCGCCAGTTTAACATAAAAGTCGTAGAGAAAAATAGGTCAAAACTTGGTTCTTTTTTTCTCGTAATCATGCTTATACTAGAAATACGTGGCGAAAAGTCGAGCTTCCCACCTCACGAAATATAACTCTTAGTCACACTTGCAAACTGGCCTTGCAGAATCTTCGGTGCTTTCTGTATCTGCCTGTAAGATTATTATTTACGTTCAAAAAGTTATTTCGATCCGAACGAATATCCCAGCACGTTACCAACACTGCAAATTCCGTTAACTGCCTGTTCGGTGGAAGAGCTTACCACCGCCACATCTACGAGGTGCATTCAAGATGAAAAAGGTCGAGATCGTGACGGACTTATGCCCGTCGATACAAGAGAATTTCGAATAGAGGCACCGATTTACTGAATTGCAATCGACTCTCGCCGTCCAACTTTGTGATCGCCAGTAACCGTGCTTCTTTTTAATTAGAGTAATGAGATTATTTCCAAGAGTTTCTCCTATGCCCTGAACGCTTCGCCACACATAGCAAAGCGATTTAATCTCTCATCTTAAGCATTTGCCAACTTTCCAATATGTTGTGATAGAGACCAGGTTTCCCTGTCATCTGACATTCTTGTCGACATCACGAATTCTTACTGGTTCCAAAGCTGTCTTAGTGTGTGCCTGAACTCAGAAAACATAAATTAGCAAAAAATCTATGAAAACGCGAAAAAGGTTATTGCTCTACGGGTGAAGTAACGTCTCTGTCATAGCCATTTTGCCTACAGGGTGAACTTGAGCCAATGTTGGGGGCAGTTCGCGCTTATTTACCTTGCGTCTCTTAGCGTTCATGTTCTTTTGTCCTGAACGTATGCATTGGAAACACCACGACTGTCCTATCAAGGAACGTAAGCTTTCGACGGAACAGTCTGTAAGGGACCTCTGATACATGTAGGGAATTATGAGGCCACTGGTATTCGTACATAAAATCAAATACCGCATTTAAGCGGACGAATATATCGTGTTTAATGCGATATAAAGACACCCGAAAGAGGTTTTGCGCAATACCGCAACTCATGAGTGGAAAAATCTAATATCCGGCTTAATCGAGAAGTTCACCGTCCGGCGTTAGGACACCAAAGTTGATGGGAGTCTTTGGCGGGAGTCCAACCCTTGACCTTGCGTGAGACCAAAATTCAATGGCACCAAAATTGATGGTGCCACCATTGATGGTAGAACCCCCTACCATTGGCGGACGTCTAACCCACGACCTTTGATGTAAATTAAGCCGAAGTTTATAAAGGCACAGTTGATTAAGATAAATTAGCGCACTGGAACCTATGACCTTTGGTGGGATAAAACAAGTAATACCAAGTAAAATCGCATTCGCATTAGAATGTCACGTAAATAACTTAATGAATGTCCCGTGAGCGTGCAGGCTTTCGCTTTCACCCATTTTAGCGTATGATAAAGTGCTAAATCATGCTTAGGTCAGGGAGGTTAGTGCTCTACGGGTGAATTACCGTCTGTGTCATAGCGATTTCGCCTACAGGGTGTACTTGAGCTAATGTTTGGTGCAGTTTGCGCTTATATGTCTTGCGTCTCTTAGCATTCATGTGTCTTTTGTACTGAACGTACGCGTAGGGAACACAGCACACGTCTGTCCTGTGAACCAAGGTAAGGTTTCGAGGGAACAGTCTGTAAGGGAGCTCTGATACAGGGAATTGTGAGGCCGGTGCTGTGCGAACGCAAAAGGAAATACCTGCTCTAAACAGACAAATCGAGCGTGTTGTATTCGATATAAGGACACTCGAAAAGTTCTTGCGCAATGCCACAGTTATTCATGACAGTGAAGAGCAATAGTTGCATCTCAGGTGATGGTAATGGCGGCTGTTTTAGACACGCGTTAACCAGGTAATGAATTAAAGAACTCACGGTTTGCCGGATATCCTCGAACTTCTCAGCGTTTCTTTTGTCAGTGAGAACATATTCAGCCTTGACATCCTTTACGTAAAAGAGCACTTCATCTGAAATATAAAATTGTACAAAGTAATGAAAAGGCGTGATTTGCTTCACCAAATTTGTAAGAAATCCTTCATTTTATCGACAAATGCAAACCTTGAAAAATTCATCAGCAAATATTTAAACAAGGCGGTATTTTAGCTATGTATTGCAAATAACTTTTTGGCATCATATTGTTACGTAAAACGACACAAGGCGGGACTATTTACACTGTATTTACACTAGACAGACACAGTAGCCAAGATGGTGGACAGCCACCAGCACCCGACAGAACCGTCTTCTTTGTCGTCTGCCCCTGGCAGAATGTGTCTCTCGTAGCATGTGTCTCTCGTAGCATTACCCCCGGCGGTGGAAGCGCCGTCTCGGCGCACTTCAAACATTGTCGTCAGAAGGAGGGTGGTATGCTTTCAGCCTGCTGACGTGAACAATGTCACTGGGAGCGATCGCAGGCGGCAAAGTCGGAGAGACGGGAACAATCTCGTAGGTGACGTCCGTGACCTGGCGGATGATTCGGTAAGGACCCGTGTACCGAGATAACAACTTCTCGGATAGGCCCACACGACGGAATGGACACCACAGGAGAACTAAGGCACCGGGTGAGAAGCGAACGTCATGATGCCGGCTGTCATAGAGGCGCTTTTGGGTCGCTTGCGAGGCCGACAGCCTAGAGCGGGCGATCTGACGCGCATGATCGGCACGAGCGATGGCATCACGTGCATATTCGCTAGGCGGCGCGGCAGCAGCCGGAAGTAGGGTGTCCATTGGCAACGTCGGTTCACGGCCAAAGAGCATGTAAAAGGGTGAATAACCGGCGGTATCGTGACGCGATGAATTGTAGGCGAAGGTCACGTAAGGCAGCGCCAGGTCCCAGTCACGGTGGTAGGAGGAAACATACATTGAGAGCATGTCCGTGAGGGTGCGATTTAGGCGCTCGGTGAGGCCATTTGTTTGAGGATGGTAGGCGGTGGTCAACTTGTGCTGCGTTGAGGAGGAGCGCAAAAGATCGCCGATTACTCGGGATAAAAATGCACGGCCTCGATCTGTGAGCAATTGGCTAGGGGCGCCATGGTGTAGAATAACATCGTGGAGCAAAAAATCGGCAACGTCAGTAGCAGTGCTGGTGAGGAGCGCTCGAGTGATTGCATACCTGGTCGCATAATCGATAGCAACGGCGACCCACTTGTTGCCGGATCTTGACTCAGGAAAGGGGCCGAGAAGGTCTAAACCAACACGGAAGAATGGTGCGGTCGGGATGGAGAGTGGTTGAAGTAGACCAGCAGGGGGTGCAGCAGGACGTTTCCGACGTTGGCATTTATCGCAGGAGGTCACGTAACGTCGAACAGACCGGGCGAGACCACGCCAAAAGAAGCGGCGCCGGACACGGTCGTACGTGCGGGATACTCCAAGGTGACCAGCAGTTGGTTCGTCGTGAAGCTCATGCAGGACCGTTGAACGCAGATGTTTAGGCACAACGAGAAGCAGCTCAAGGCCATCGGACTGGACGTTACGACGGTAAAGTGTGCCATTCACGAGGACGAACATGCGCAGTGAGGCGTCGTTAGGTGCCGATTCCAGCCGGTCAATGAGCGATCGCAAAGAATCATCACGGCGTTGTTCGTCACCAATCTGGAGAAACTGATACATGGACATAACGCAGGGGCTATGTTCGATTTCCGATCCGTCTGGTTGGTCAACAGGGTAGCGGGACAAGCAGTCCGCGTCCAGATGGAGGCGGCCAGACTTGTAGGTAACTGAGTAAGAGTACTCCTGAAGGCGCAGCGCCCAACGACCAAGTCGTCCAGTGGGGTCCTTCAGTGAGGCAAGCCAACAGAGAGCGTGGTGATCTGTGACAACACGAAAAGGGCGGCCATACAAGTAAGGACGGAATTGCAAAACCGCCCAGACAAGGGCAAGACATTCCCGTTCCGTAATCGAGTAATTGCGTTCAGATTTCGAAAGGAGACGACTTGCGTACGCAATAACACGATCAATGCCGCGTTGGTTTTGGGCTAAAACTGCACCGATGCCGTGGCCACTAGCGTCTGTGCGTACTTCTGTGGGAGCAGCTGGGTCAAAATGGGCAAGAATAGGTGGAGTCGTTAGGGCGGCGATGAGCTCAGAGAAGGCGTTAGCTTGTAGAGGACCCCAACAAAACGGGACGTCTTGCTTGAGAAGGTCAGTGAGTGGACGTGCGAGCGCCGCAAAGTTTTTCACGAAACGGTGAAAGTAGGAGCACAGCCCCACGAAACTACGAACGTCATGGACAGATCGAGGAACGGGGAAATTCGTGACAGCGCGTACCTTCGCTGGGTCTGGTCGGACACCGGAAGCGTCAACGAGGTGGCCCAGCACAGTAATTTGACGAAGAGCGAAGTGGCACTTCGAGAAATTGAGCTGAAGGCCAGCTCGTCGGAAAATTGCTAGAATGGTCGAAAGCCGCTCAAGGTGTGTTGCGAAAGTGGGAGAGAAAATTATCACGTCGTCCAGGTAACATAAACACGTCGACCATTTAAATCCTTGAAGCAGCGTGTCCATCATTCTCTCAAAGGTGGCTGGTGCGTTGCAGAGACAGAAAGGCATGACCTTGAATTGGTAAAGGCCGTCAGGGGTCACGAAGGCGGTCTTCTCGCGATCCAGGTCGTCTACAGCGATTTGCCAGTAGCCAGATCGAAGGTCCAGGGAGGAAAAGAAGGTGGCACCATGGAGGCAGTCGAGGGCGTCGTCGATACGTGGAAGAGGGTACACGTCCTTCTTGGTGATTTTGTTGAGGTGCCAATAATCAATGCAGAAACGCCAGGAGCCGTCTTTCTTCTTTACTAATACGACGGGGGAGGCCCAAGGACTAGATGATGGTTCGATGATGTCCTTCGCAAGCATTTTTGCCACTTCTTTTTGAATAACATCGCGCTCTGATGCGGACACACGGTAAGGTCGACGGTGAATGGGCAAAGAGTCGCCAGTGTTGATTCGGTGGGTGACAATCTTAGTCTGACCCAGGGGTCGATCACGAATGTCAAAAATGTCGCTGTATGAGGCCAAAACCCGACAGAGAGCGTCGGCCTGGTCAGGAGAAAGGTCTGATGCAATCATTTTGCGAAAAATGCTGTCGTCAGAAATTGGTGACCGGGAAACTTCAGCTTCTTCAGGCGCAGTTATTGCGACAACCTTGACGTCATGGTCTGTTATAGCGGTGAGGTGGGCAAGTGACATCTTGTGGGGCAACACTTGAGGGGTCAGACCAAAGTTTAGTAGCGGGAGGAACACACAGTTATCTGATAATGTCGCGATGGTATGTGGCACAGTAACATTGCGCGTCAGGCGTACGTCAGTAATCGGAGTGACGATATAGTCGCCGTCAGGAACGGGTGGGGTCGATGACAAACACACGTACGTAACGGCTCGAGGCGGTAGGCGAACAAAAGCGGCGGGGCTTAAGCGGCTGACGGTCGTTTCGCAGGCATCTGATAGAAGAGGAAGATCGAGACAGAGTGTTTCAGAGGAACAATCAATTAAGGCCGAGTGTGCCGAAAGAAAGTCAAGGCCAAGGATAAGGTCATGGGGGCAGTGAGCAAGGACGGCAAAAAGTACGACAGTGTGACGACCGGCAATGCTAACACGGGCGGTGCACATTCCGATCACTTGAACAGCACCACCATCGGCAACACGTATTGTCTGTGTCGTAGACGGAGTCATAATCTTCTTCAGGCGGCGGCGTAAAGGGGCACTCATAATAGACAACTGTGCACCAGTGTCGATGAGGGCGGTCACAGGAACATTGTCGACTTTGACTTCTAGAAGGCTATGGTGAGTGGGCAGAGTCAGCAGAGGATTTGCAGGGGACAACGGCATTGCAGCTTCACCTCCATAAGCTGCACTATCTAGTTTTCCGGCGGCGAGCGTCCAGAGAAGGACGGCGAGGAAAAGCGGCGAGGCTGCGGAGAGCGGGACTGGCGGCGTTGTGGCGACGGGGAGCGGGAGAAGCGGCGAACAGGAGCAGTGGCGTCAGAGGGAAGAGGCTCGTGGGAGGACGACGAGTAGTAAGTGGGGGAACCAGCGGCTGGACGTCTAAAAGGAGTAGAGTGCATGGAGGTCTGGCGAGATGTGTAGGTCCAACGGCGACGGCAATAACGAGCTATGTGCCCGGCTTGATGACAGGAGAAGCAGATGGGCTGGTCGTCGGGCGTTCTCCATTCCGCAGGGTTGCGGAAGGAGACAGGAGAGGTGTAGGATCGTCGAGCAGGTCTAGAGGAATAAGGCTGAGCGTCAGGACGAGTCAGTGGGCACGCCGATGGAAGGCCGAGATTGGCAAACTCCTGCCTTACTACAGCTTGAATGAGGGACACTGATGGCGGCGTTGGGTCACTGGCGTGGGAAGTAAACACGGGTGGTGGAATAGGTGCAGGACAGGCAGCTTCAATCTCGCGACGAACAATACGGGTAATGTGGTCACAGGTTGGCGGCAGGCGAACGGCATCACACGATGAACTTGCAGCCGTATTGGGCAGCCGGGTGAATCTCTGGGTTATACGGCGGCTCTTGGCCGCCGTCGACGTCAACCCCATCCATCCATTGGGGTTGACGTCAACCCCATCCATCCATTGGGGTTGACGTCAACCCCAATGGTCGACGTCAACCCCATCCTGGCCGGAAAAGACTCCAGGATCACGAGCAGGAGGCATAACGATGTAGGTGGGAGCCACGGGAGGGGCAGCGGGTGCAGACGTGGTGCCTGCACCGACTGACATGGTCGGAAGCGTGATGAAGCGGCCGTTGCGGAGCTCCGTGATGGAAACAGGGAACTACCCAGCACCTCCACCACAAAGATGTTACGTAAAACGACACAAGGCGGGACTATTTACACTGTATTTACACTAGACAGACACAGTAGCCAAGATGGTGGACAGCCACCAGCACCCGACAGAACCGTCTTCTTTGTCGTCTGCCCCTGGCAGAATGTGTCTCTCGTAGCATGTGTCTCTCGTAGCAATATTAACGTCCACAGCCAGAAATACACGCAATATCTGATACCTCTACAGCATTTTCAACTTCTAGAACATTTGACGTTATACATTATTGTATGTGCATGCAGCGAAAGCGCAACGATCAGTGATAAACTTGCATCAAACACCGATTCCGGTGCATATGTTTGTATGTCTTATGAATGTTTGTATGAACACGAAAACGCAACTAGGAGTGAAATTTGTTGATTCAAAAGTACTTGTCATATAAGATATTGACACGCGTACTTTTTCTTGTTTAGCCTTTGACCGATTTTCACTGGCTAACAAATGTAAAGCTTCATCGCTCGGCGCAAGACATGACTGCAACTATCGGCAATTTCTTGAATGTTATAGATGGTTCTATCCGTTGTTTGTTGTCACCGAACCTTGTGTAACCTGAGTCTATGCGCCACGCCAATCGTGTGGTACTTTCAGGAAGGCACGCAGCCACCAATGATTACGCTGGAACCTTCGACGTGTCATCTGTAAAAGCCGATGCGCTTGACCCACTGATCACATTTTCGATGGTCACAGGTTTTGCATGCCGTTGTTGTTGCGCACTGGGTATCATTTGTTTTTCTGGGCACAGGTTCACCCATTACAGGGTTACGTTTTATTTTTCAAAGTGTCGGTCTCTTCACCGTCACTACAGCGTGACAGTATGAGACGTGAACATGTGAGTGGAATTTTCTATTTTTGAGGCCTATGTGAAGGGTTCACACAAAGAATTTTTGTTAACATTCCTGACATGATTTGTTACAAGCAAAACAAATTTGCCAAATCTAATATATTTATTTCGCTAAGCTGTTTGCTGAAAATGGCCCACCGAGATTTAAAAAAAACGAACCTATGAATAATAAAACATTATCAATTAGGTTACAATTACCGCAAGGCATAAGGGTGAAACATGATTTTTACCATTGAATTTCCTTTCACAGGAGCAGCAGAAACGCATCACTATAAAATATATTTTGTGGCAAGAATTGCTTTATGTGATTAGGCTGTCATGTACTGTCACTTGGCAGTGGAATTCAGTGTAATGTTTATACGATTCTTACAGTTCAGTTACAAGCATTGAAACAAGCAATAAAAAAACCTGCGGAATCATATTTATTCTTCGAAGTTAATAATAAGCTAGCACAGTTACCAGAACATTATCTTTTAGATTTCCTATTACCTCAAAAGTGTATCTCTGGAAAATTCATATTGTCGGGAAAGGTCGAATCAAAACTAGAGCAAGTACAAATGCGAAGCCATCTTATATTCAAAATTTATCTCATGTTATGAAGTTCATCAAGCATTCACGAGAGGTCGTTTCTTTTTTGCTCCAACATAATTATTACAGCCGAGTGCCACGTCATACCTGTCTGAAAATTTGATTTTCTCTCGTCTCCGAAAAGTAACAGAACGTGCACTGAAACAGTCACTTATTCATAGATATACAGAATAGTCCGTTTGCGAAACTGCATGCTTATTAGTATTAGGAGACTTTATTGTGCCCCTGTCTGCAGTTTTCGAACTAATTATTAACCACATGTTTACTGAACTCATTGAAACGACATAAACGCAGCATAATACCCGTCATGCTTTATAGCTACAAAGCATTTTAGGTGCAATACCCGGGATATTTTAACGATTTAGAAATGAAAAGTCGGTAACTGTTTCTTTTATTTGCAACAGTTTTGCAACATTCATGCAACACTTTTGCCTTTTAATCATAGGATATGATTGTTACAACGACTGTCATATGTTGCATTGCCCGCATCAGTCTTTCAAATATTTTGGCCCACTTGAAGAGGACATGTTTCTACGCTTAAAACTCACAACGTCCTTATGCATATGGTTTCATTTAGGCTGTGCAGTTAAATTCTTACATTGCATTTCACTAAGCTTAATCGTTAGCAAAATCAAACAGCGTCATTGTAACTTCCTAGCAATCACTTTGATATGGTGTAATGAGTTGTCAATCATAATTGCAGAACAAGAACTAGCTGAGTAAAACTATTAGCGCGAAAAAAAAGTCCAGTCGCAGTTTTTCCCCAAAGGCAAAGCACATTTTGCGATAGTAAAGTACTTCACAGCTTCACAAAGCCACCTCTGCCGGATGTGCTTTGCATTAACTTTTTTTTAAGTGCTCGCGTCTATATCTGCTGGAATCATCGCATTATCATGATGCACCAAGTGTCCACAGTTTAGCACATGAACATTCGCTAAGAATTACGCCAGGAAACACTGTCGAACGCGCCCAAGTCATACATGAAGAGATCTCCCTGTGAGACCACGAATATTCGCGGTCACAGCGCTGGCGTGAGGAGGAGCATGGGCAAAGGGCAGCTGACGCTCCTGCTACTTGTCTCTTTAACGCGTTGGTCAAACTTGAGAATACGTGCCCTCAAGCATTAAGTTCTCGGAAAGACCGTGCCCATGCAGCCACCTGTCATCTCGGCTCACCAATCTTTGTTCCCGCTGGAAATCACCTCCATGATAGAGAGCGATGGATTTACGCGCTCAGCCACGTGAACATTCATGGGCAGCTATGGACGGGCTAGCGGAGGGAACGCGCGCTCACGTGCCCCCTCTCCTACCACCTTAGTGCGTGCTTGATCACGTTACCGCGCCCTCATTTACCCAACTTCACCCCTCGGGCTAGAGCACTGCACGGGCTCGGGATTACCCGAAAGCCCGGGCCCGTCCCGGCCCGTGGGCCGGGCCGGGCAGGGTAAAGCAGTTTGTTCACGGGCTCGGGCCGGGCTCGGGCACGGCATGTGCTTTTTGACCCGGGCCCGGGCCGGGCTCCGGTTGTTTGACGTGGGCCGGGCCCGGCTCGGGCTTTCTGCGAGTTATTCTCGGGCTTCTCAACTCTGAAAAACATGTATTTTTCGGCCTCGGGCCGGGTTCGGGCCGGTTTCGAGCCGGGCTCGGGCCGGGCTCGGGCTTAAGGTAAAGGGGTGGCGGGCCGGGCCGGGCGGGTAACGTAGATTATTTCCGGGCCTGGGCCGGGCCCGGGTCTCGCCATAAAAGTTTAGATCGGGCTCGGGCGGGCCGCCCAATGTAAAAACGGGCCCGGGCCGGGCCCGGGCCACAAAAATTGGCCCGTGCAGTGCTCTACCTCGGGCACGATTTATTGCTGAACCTCCAATGTAGGGTGCAAATGAATCCACTATCTTTTTCGATATAATGTTATCGCACTAAGACTTCATACAAAACCTCACAACGACGCCAACGACGAAAATTCGCCGGGAGTGACCTGCTAATAGCTATCGCAATCAAACAATAAAATTTTAGGGTGCTTACTTTTTGTGAGCTCATCATCTGCAAGTACGGCAACCGCTCCTGCGAATATGACACCGTAGAGAGCTGCAAAGGACTCAATGCCGTTGGACAAATGACAGCAAATGCGGTCTCCCGTCTTCACTCCATGTGATCGAAATGTGGCCGCGTAAGCCTCCATTTTCTCAATAAGCTGAGCAGCAGTGATGCTCACGTTTCCGTCTATCTGAAAATAGGACAAACGCGTTGACACTGTATTACTAAATAAAAGGGAAAGAGAAAGACAAGATGGATGATTTACCACATAGTAGACCTCCACTCGTTATGGTTCAAAATGTTTTTCTAAAATTATGACGTTAAAATGTTTACTCTCTGTTTATGTGACTTTCATTGTGAAGCAACTTGCTTCACAACATAATGGACGAGCTCACAGAGGCGCAGTGAACAGCGCAGTACGAACGCCTTTCTAAGACCAAGGCAGGAAGACACATACTAGAATGACTAGGTATTGGGTACCATACTCAACACGGAACCAAAGTGGACATCCCGAATGGTGCCAAGGATACGATAACTGTTCCCCCCTTACCAAAGAATATGCACCCTGTATATCCTAAAGGTAGAAGAGAAAGCAGTAGAATGGACATACAAAAGAAATTTTCTAATAGTAAAGACGCAGTATTTGTAGACGCTGCTAGATACAAGCCCAGGCGCGGCTTTACAGCCGTCGTAGTTGATCAGGAAAAGAAGCGCAAAACATGCGTCACGGCAAGCACAGCAAAAATCGACACTGAGGAGGAGATAGGTAATGCACTAGCAGTATCACAGACCGAAGCGGATGTAATAGTCAGTGACTCTAAGGCGGCAGTACGAAATTTTTCTGACGGCCGAATCTCTCCGGAAGCACTAAGAATCCCGATAGCAGGTAACAAAAGTCAAGAAAGGAATGTTTATTTAATATTGTTCACACCTCTACCTCGCCAGGAGACAGCAATAATAAGACTGCGCATGACGTGGCTCCAGGGCTTATGGAACGAGTGACGGCTGATAATAAGGCTGGCATCTTAGCGTCTCCGGAGAAGGAGGATCGAGAGGAGGGGGAATGGGAAGATTGTATGATCAGATTTAATGACATCACGCAATACTACAAATTGGAAAGGTGAATTTTCCCACCACCTCATGAAAAGCTCCGCAAAAAGCAGTCTGCGAATGCCGGAAGTTACACACCAGAACTTATCCGAACCCGGCGATCTCACACCTCATTTTCCCAGACATGTGCAAGACAGATAAATGCAACAACAGTGGTTCTAGAGCCAATCGGGGACATACGCTAAGGGAATGTCGAGGCATAACAAACAATAATGGGGATGCAGCCTCTCGCGATCGCCTCCGCGTGCGCTTGGAGACTGTGTTGCTCAGCTCTGTGCTTGAAGATCAACTTTGGGCTTTCCAGCAGGCCGAGGAAGCCGCCAGGACTCAAGAACTCCTGGCCGTCGGAAGAAATGCCGAAGAACATGTACCCGGTGCATGACGTGCAAAGACGTAAACGCAGGGCGGTAGCAATCTTCGAGGAGCACGGAAGACGAGAAGGCATCATCTTCGTCTGTGCAGCCAGGTACCCGCGGCCCGCAGGTGACGTTGATGGCGACGCGGGACGACGACCACCACCGCCGCTACAACGGAATGTGCGAGACAAACCAGGGATGCCAACACCACCATCGCTACTACTACTACGACGAAAACGACAGCAGCAATAGCGGGAACATCAACGACACCACCGGCCGACGGCGGCGGTGCCCGCCTTCTCCATGGCGGTCGTAGATACGAAGGGAAGGATCCGAGTCACGGCTTCAGCGAGGCTGCCGTCCGCTGAAGCAGCAGAGTAGATGGCCATAGCTCTCGTGGTACTCCAAGGAGGTACGGAGGATAGCCTGATCATTAGCGACTCAAAATCAGCGATCCCGAACTACACCAAAGGTTGGGTGTCCGCGGATGTGGCGCGCATGCTCAACGCCAGAGCCGGGGACTTCGGGTCCAGCACCATTACGAACAAGTCCCTCAACTCATTCCCCACGCACGTCGGGGAGCTTGGCACTAACAACGACAACAGCCGCGACAACGACAAGAACAATCTAACGGCCAAAAACACACCGACACCCCGCCCAACCACAACGAGCCGCCCACCTCGTCGCGAGGCAGCTTACCCGCCGCGACGCGATCACTCAGAGGGCAGCCGCCGCCGTTGCTGTGCGGGACCCCAGCGGAGGAGTGACAGCCACCGCGTGCAGCGCCGCCGCTGTCGTTACCAACACAACCCAAATCGCGGCGGACATAGCTGGAGACCACGGGGACGCCGACCGCGATGTCGAGGAGTTTCCGGCCACGAACTGAGAGGTTCTTGGTCGCTGCAGGAAGGAACGTTATAAATATACACATCCCCACGGGCGGCTGGACAGGTCCCAGGCAGTTGACCTGCGGTGGTTGAAGACCGGCACTTTCACCAGTCCCTACCACCTGCGCCACCTGTGGCCCACACTGCACCCGTCGCCCGGCTGCCCATGGTGCAAGAAGGAAAGGGCCGATATGCGCCATATGCTTTGGGAATGCCAACGCCATGAGAAAGAAGGACCAAGAGGAAGAGGGAACACAACAGCAGGTCCTGAAGCGGGGCGCCTCGCTGATATATAGCAAGCCGCCCTTCTCAGCTTGGCACCCGAGGACCAGGAGTGGGCCGTCTAGCGGGCCAGGGCCATTGCCGAGGATCTCAGAAGATTTTTCTGCGGCGATGGACCCCTGGCAGCCTAGACCCGGGCACCAACAGTCATAACCAATGGACAAATAAAGTTTATTCCTATCTTATCCTCACCTAGGTGGGACCATTTGCCCGTCCCACAAATTCGCAGGACCTTTCAATAAAGTTATTTGACTCACTGAACTTGCTTTCAACTTCCGATGTACATTTTACACTGATCCGGGTTTTCAGTATGCCCTTCGTGGTTGTATTGAACCGCAGTGCACCTACAGCTTCCCCATGGACCGGGAATGTATGCAGGGGGCGCCATTCATTGATTCAGATTTCGTGTTTTTTATGTCGCTATGTTAGTTTAGGATAGGGCTCTTCCGTTCAACCCTGTGCAACCTTATGATTCTGAGCACGTGCTGTCTCACTGTCGCCGCTATGCCACCGCGCGGTTAGCAGCAAATACTTTACTTGGTACAATCTACAATCTAACAATTTTATGCAAGTGGGTTTGAGGGCACTGGGACAGTAGTGTGGACGCAATCCGTGCCAGGAAGGCAATGCTGTTGCTTTGTAATTAAAGGGAAACTATGGTATGTGCTGAACTGGGATGGTTGGCATATGTTTATAAGAGAATCGCACAGTGCATTTGACGGGCCGTAAAAAATGAATGAGGCAGCGCTGTCTCACAACCGCTGTTTGTTGCATATTAACTCCCATATTTAGGAAAAATATAGCTCGAAAACAATATAAAACCGCCAATTTATCCACAGTCACTACTGTGAGTAGGTTTTCGAGCATTTTGTAAGAGTGTTTTAAAGCAACGTTTCTATGTCACACTCGTTCGTCTGTGAGCCCGGAAACGCACTGCCGGAAAGCCAACTTACACAATAGAACTATCTGCGCATCTGCGCACACAATAGAACAACGGCTTCGCATCCGCACGCACAATAGAACAATGGCTGCGCATCTGCGCACCCAATAGAACAGCGACGCACGGCACTCTTTATCGTATAACACTACAGTTTACATTCGCAGTCGTATAGATAAGAACAATGAGAACTGAAACGAGCTACCCTGACGAACTGTATATATCTGCATTGCCTTACGCGCGTCACGCAATGCAATCCCTGCCGTCACCATGGGTAGGCCACGGGTGCATTGCACGGCAGAAGAGGCTGCCGTACGCGAAAGTAAGCGCGAGCGCGATCGTGCCCGTAACGCCGATCCCGTGTATCAGCAACGGCAGAGCCTCTGACCGTCGACCACAGCGATCACAAGGCAATACTGTGCAAGTGTAGAGTTGTCCGTGAAAGTGCGAGTGTGTGCGTGAACTAAAATAAAGGCTATAGATCCTGTGTGTACAGGATCTAAAATAAAGACTATGCAACTTAACGAACTCTGTTTTCATTCTACTTCAATATTCAAAAACCACAATCCTAAACAAGCAATCAAATCACATATGCATCGCATCGGGTCGCTACCATTTTTTGGGGGGGTTCGTTGCGTGGTCGTTGCCTTGGGAGTTTGATTTTGATTCAGGTTGCATGGGCAGAAAGCTTCGCGTTCATCCATCTTTCTTTAAATAAGTGCCTTTGATTTTTTAAGTAGAATTGTGATCAGTAGACGTAACTACAGTATTTTAATATCAATAACGGTGCATTTAGCGCGGTTAATGTGAGTGTACTGAGACCCTTGAGGTCTTTTAAACATTCCCTAGCCTTTTGTTGGCCGTCTTTCCTTGTTTGTAACATCTCTTGCCTATTACCTTTCATTCCCTCTACCCTCTTTTCCCAGCGCAGGGTAGTCAGCCTGTCTGAGAACTGGCTAGCATACCTGTCTTTCCGTCTATTTCTCCTTCGTTCCATTGACTTAATTACCTTATCTGAAGAAGGAAAGCCAGCTGTTAAAGTGTCTATTAAACTCCTTCTCTGCCTCTCTATACTTGCGAATAACAGTACCCTCCCCCCCTTCTTCATATAAGGCACTTCGCTAAACCAAAAATGGCAAGGAGGCTTGTCTTCAATTTCGCATACCCGTTTATCGAAACGTTCATTCCAGCAATATTCCTTGTCCGAATGCTGTTATTCAAGCCTAGCTCTTCCCATAGCATATCTACCTCGCGTTGTTCTCAATGTGTGCCTTCTTTGGTATTCATTGTGGTTTGCGAGTTCAGTCATGTGGAGCAATGCGAAAATGTGGATCAGTAGAAAGAAGGGGAGCTACAACGTACAACTATTCAAATCTGTTTCTACGCCATTTTCTTCGCTGAACCTCCACGATCGGTCAAAATTTGTGGGGAGGGGTCGCACTTTATTGGCTTGTCTGTCAGTAGACGCTAAAGCACCGTGAAAGATTACCATCTAGAGATGACGTATACATACTCATTACAGATAAGGCTAACAACAGAAAAGCATTTATTTCTGATTTGCTGCCTCAGTCTGCGCCTTTGTTATTAGACTTCTGCAAATGGTCGAAGTGTTTTCCAGCTAAGCCTGTTTCGCCTCTCTGTGACGTGTACACAGTAAAATGCATCCTTTACAAAAAAAAAAACAACACGGAATATAGCCGGTGCATAGCCCCGTTTCAAAAGAATAGAAGATCGCGGTCCACCAATCGATCTGGCACGGGGTAAACGGATCTTGCTACGAGAATTCATCGCTACGGATAAATGACATTTTTTCCGAGGGAGCATAACGTTTTTGAGCTCCTCCAGCACGTATTTTCTTCGTCGTGAATTTGTTTGGACAGCATTTTGAACACCCCGTTGCATGCCGCCGCAATTGTCGACGATAAATCGCAAGCTATAAACAAGGAGGATAGGAATAAACTTCATATGTCCAACGGCTATGGCTGCTGGTGTTCGGGGCTAGGCTGCCAGGGGTCCATCGCCGGAGAAAAATCTTCCGATATCCTCAGCAAAAGCCCTGGCCCGCTGGACGGCGAATCTGACCAATCGGAAAAGCGGTAATCCCTCAGCAACAGATTATCTACTTTTACTGAACTAGCTTGGCCCCAGCGAAGCCCTACCCGGAACCAACCACAAGAGCTGATTATACTTAAACATAATTGCAACTCAGTCTTGTTTATAGGATCAGGTGCTGTCATTATCGCTTGTACTTTTTTTCTGCTGTCGATTGGATGCCACAAGCGCTCAATTTGAACCAGATAAATTTTACTTCTTGCAGCCCTAATGCACAATTCTCGCGGTTGTACTTGGCACCAGCATCTTGTGAGCCCGTGCTTGCGTCGACGGTTACGTAACTTTGACGTGACGAGATGAGAATAAAATCAGAATAGAGTGAATTTGTTTTATAACGCAATGCTTGGCACACTAATGAATTGTTTTTATTTATGACATTTATTTGTGCGGCAGTGTAATGCAGGAAGCTCGGTTACACCATTATGGTCACATGAACTGCACAATCGTGCCCCACAGTGCTTGAAGCATGCATTTGTGCTCTCAATAATTATTTTGCAGAGTTTGTATATACTGATTCAAAGGCAAAGGACGCGAGGACGAGCACACTGCAGTTTCTTCTGTGTACAGCCTAAGATTGTCATCAGGATAGCATCGTTACACTAGGCCAGATAAGAAAAACAGAAAGATCAAGCAACAAAATTCAACTGAAGATAACCCTGCGCAACTTACCATGGCAATCTGTGGGCCTAACTTTTGGAGAGCATCTCTTACTGCGACGTGTATAGGCACACGTGGCACAGGCCTTTCCAGGTAAGGAGAGTATACGATGTTATCGCGTATCGGGGCCTTCCATTTCAGCTGCAAGAACGACAAGTTGAAACAGAAGTCAGGTTTTATCATGCTAGCGGTTAACCACACTTTCGAATGTGGCGTACGTAAATTATATTTCAGTTTCTTGTAGTTTCTTGTAGGCACACCACAAACATACCGGTGTTTAAATGTCTGTCAATCTCTGTGTCTGCCAATCGATTTATCGGTGGGCAGACACAGAGATCATCAAAGATATGACAATCGTGCTAGATCCGGCGCGCCTCGTCAGACGAGGAGACCCTGGAATGAAAAGAAGTTGAGTCACTTGATGCGAGGATTGAAGGAGCAGCTATACGCTGGCCTTGCGCGCAATCCTCCGAAGACTGTCGCCGAATTTTTAGCCGAGGCTGTAAGTATGGAAAAAATGCTTCAGCATCGCTCGAATGTTTACGAGCGGCAAGTGAACGCGACTACAAACATTGTGACAGCCGTCCCAAGCAACAATGGCAACATTCGAGAACTCATCCGCACCGTTGTGCGCGAAGAAATACTGAAGGTTTATGGCAGGCAACAAGCCTCGGTGAGATCTATTGCGAATGTTATAAAAGATGAAGGGCACCAAACACTCCGGCAACTTTCCTTTTGCTAAAACATCGCCGGCACCTTCTGTACACCGCCGTGCAACCTACGCAGAAGTCTTGAGACACCCTGCTTCGTCCCCTCCGCTGTTTGTTTAAGCCGCTCATCCGGTTGCACTTCCACCAGCCCAACCGGTACAGTACATCGAGAAACGACGCACGCCTCCACCGTTTCCCCACGCCGCTCCACCGGTTGTGCTTCCGCAGGAGCTACCGGTACATTACGCCGACGATCGACGCATGTCCCGTCTGAAGTTGGATGTTTACCGCACACCGGATCGCCGTCCTCTGTGCTTCCACTATGGTGAGGCAGATCATTTATACCGCCAGTGCCCAGACCTACACCTCGGGTTGGCGGCTATTCCGCGTACTCGCCGCCACCCCGACTGGGCCAACGATTTTGGGACACTGAAGATTATCTGGCTCAGCAGCGCATGCCACCTCCTACCGCACGGCAGTCGCGCTTGCCATCACCACCCTTATAAAAATGACTATTGAAATGTTGTTGGCATATTGTTGAGGAATTGTTGACACAATGTCCTTTCAATAATGTCTCAATAGTTATTGAACGTACACAACAATTCCTCAACAATAAAGTTGTTGAGCGCTTCACAACAGCTAAGTCATTGACTAATTGTTGTTGACATATTGTTGACATATTGTTGAATAATGTTGAGTACTATTGAGAATTGTTGAGCAATATTAACATTGAATATATATCTGAAACACACACATGTAGACGTGTATGTGTTTTACACATATATATTGCTCTATTGTTCACTTAATTACCACTAAATATATAGAGTGTCACATAACTTCAACCAAAGGCCTATCACTCGAGTCGTAGCTGGGGGAGCTTGTGGCAAGACGACGCTGCCGCAGGCGTTCCGCTTCGTTTGCCCTAAATTCAGGGTCGGCGGCTCTTCGCTGACGGTTCGCCTGGGCTTCGGAAGCCGTCACGCTAGAATCAGCATGCTAGGATCGAACGACAAGTTTCGCTTATTAGAATCGGACGACAAGCTTTGCTTACGTAAGATATGCATTTGCTTACGTAAGATGCTTACGGCGACAAGCTTTGCTTTCAGATATATATTTAATGGCAATATTGCTCAACACTTCTCAATAATACTCAACATTATTCAACAATATGTCAACAACAATTGGTCAATGACTTTACTGTTGTGAAGCGCTCAACAACATTATTGTTGAGGTATTGTTGTGTACGTTCAATAACTATTGAGGCATTATTGAAAGGATATTGTGTTAACAATTCCTCAACAATATACCAACAGCATATCAATAGTGAGTACTCCATTTTCTCGACAGAGGAAGGGCTGTTGATTTTGTCTCTTTGGGTCCCACGTATGACAAGGGCAGTTCAAGGTAGCGTTACAGGTCCCCGTGCCCACAGGGGATATGTGCCATTGAGCTTGGACCCTTTTTGCACTGCCTCCAGGATCGGCCCACATGAAACGGGTGCCATTGATCTTGGACCCTTTCTGCACTGCCTCCAGGATCGGCCCACTTTATCTGCCCCTGTATCTATCTGCCTTTTGAACGTCGCTATTGGATATGACAAATAAAACTTGAGCGTAATAGAAGTTACAGCTTGAGTGATATTGTCGAGAAACATTGGGAAGAACTCGCAAGCAATATTTTTTTTTATTTGTTTGGAGAGTAACTAGCATGCGTAGTAAAGGGTTGGTGCCAGAGACCGCATTTTTTCAAGTTTGACTTGTCGCTCGTATGATCTCGTTTTGTTCTCGCAACTTGTCATAGTGGTTTTTGATGTGTGGCAAAGCCAGTGTCAAGCAGACACCATTTACTATTTTGTTTGCTCATATGTTTTGTTTATATTAAGAACAATGTATTGCATGTACGGTACGCTATATTGCACTCTACGTCCATACCACAGTTGTACTCGTGCCTACGGGTGACTAAATTTCATTTTCAACTTGCCGGCATGTTCTCGTTTTGAGTGCCCGGAAAACAGCTTTGGCTTTTGGCTCAAGGTCACTTGAAGATCCCCGACAACGGGAGCTAAAAGCATTTCATGCTTAAAATAGTAGGCAACCTTAAACTTTGACTTAGGTGTTTCTTTTTGGCACTCGCATCCCGGCGTTGGTGTTCTGTGCTTTGGCAAGCAGTAATAAGTGATTTCTGATCAATCATAATTATTCCAGACACTTCAGCAACTCAACTTGAACTAAGCTTATGCTTTGATATCATGTCTATAAAGAAACCGATGGATTTTGCACTGTAATACTTTCTTTTCTTTTTTTCCTTATTTATTTTTAATCTGGTCCCAGCTAATTAGTTATAATTATCCCAGACACTTCAGCAAGTCAGCTTGCAACAAAACTTATGCTTTGATATCATATCTATAATGAAAGTCATGAATTCTGAATTGAACCATTTTTTTCCCTATTTTTCTGATTTACTTGGATTGCGTCCCCGGTCGTCTCAGCTAATTAATTCTAATTATTCCAGACACTTCAGTAACTCAACTTATAGCTAAATCTATGCTCCGATATCATACCTATAATGAAAGTCGTGAATTTTGTACTGTCCTATTTTTTTCGATTTATTTTCACCTCCTGATCATCTCAGGAGGTGAACCGGAAGTACAGTCCAAAGAACAAATGGCACTCGACGCTCCTGCCACTAAAAACTCCCGATACAGCTTTCTATTGCTCAATACGTGCAACATAAAAGTGTTTTTTTTTTCCTTTTCTTTTTTTCAGAGCGTGAAAGAAGCCCGCGAATACACGCAAAATTGCCGCACAACTAGCCGCTCGAGGCACTATGCGTGTATCCGCGGACTTCTTTCACGCTCGGAAAAACACTTTTATGTACCACGTATTGGGCAACAGAAAGCTGTATCGGGAGTTTTTCCTGTTGCTCCATAATTTTCTGATTGACACTTTTCATGCAAACATAATATCTGAGAAGCTAATTATTTATTATTAATTGATTAATAATGAATAATTATAATGATTATCTAATAATTTATCCAATGCAAAAAATTGAGTATCTGTAAGCGACGGCAAACAACATTACTTTGGTTCTGTGCAGCTACGTGACATTTGCATATATTTAAGTGTCGGTGCAAGAAAGTTGGGACACCCTGTATATACTGGGTGTTCAAAATTATAGGCATTACGAAAAATTTTAAAAATCGCTTGTAGCAGGTAGCATAATTCTTATCGCTTAGCTTGGTTGTTCGAAGAAACGGACATTAGTAACACAAGAAATTGCAACTAATATTCTAATAGTTAACAAAAAAGTGACTAATGAACTTCTTAGTTAATTATTTTACGACACATATTGCAATATATGAATTGTAGCCGGTGAGTTTGCAAGACGCATCCGCCTAAAATGAATTTCCAGGATAACACCAGTTTCGAGATATTATTGCTGAAAGTGTGGGACGAAATACCTGGGCGTTTTAGTTACTTTTGTGCTTCAATGTATAAAACAGCACTTTGGTAACAAAGTAAGTGTAACAACAGTGCATTTTTACGGCGAGTTTCATGGCGCATATCTCCCAACTGGTGTCATTCTGGAAATTCATTCCAAGTGGATACGCCTGACAAGCTCACCGGCTCAAATTCCTAAATCGCAATATGTGTCATAAAGTAATAAAATAAGAAGGTAATTAGTGATTTCTTGTTAATTAGTTGAATCTATGTTTCGATTGCTCGTGCTACAAATGTCCGCCTCATCGATCAACCCAGCTCAATGATAAGAATAATGCTACCTGCCACAGGCTATTTCTAAAAAATGTGGTTGATCCCTCTTATATAGGAATCGGTATAGAACACGAAAGTGAAACGTGTCTTCACAGAAGTAGTGTAATGTTTATTGCACATTGATATATAATGTCTATTGGTGTTTTGTGGCTAAAGCGCCCTTAGGCGTTGATGCACCCACGCTGACGCCTGGTGGCACGTCTCCTCCATCACGACTACCAACGTCGATGACCATGAGCAACCGTCGTGCATATGGAAGCTGCACTACGCTGCACACGCTAGCACAACGCGAAAGACGAAGCACGTAACTGACACACTAATACAACGCGCAAGACAAAGCACGTAACTGAATCGTCACCGAGTCAAATCAGCGCGTACAGCGCGTCGTAATTGCAGCCTCCGCGATCAACTTCAGAAACATTTTCAGAGCTAATTGCGGAGGCCACGCTCCGCTGTGCTGAGTACGGTGAACGCCACCTAAGTGGCGTTGGTAGTGCTTCTTGATGCCAGCGTCCCTTCGAATGCTGGCATCGAGGCGTCGTAGTGCTGAGACCACCGAAGCGTTCACTGTCGGTATAGTGCCTAGAATATACTTACTAGTGTGCCGACCGCGGGCTTTCCGGTGGCACGGAGAATGATGCCTTCCGCCGGCGGCCACCAGACGGCGATAGCCGTACGGACCGTGCTATGCCGAGCGGCCTCTCTAGCCAACGCGCGCGTGTGCGACAGACGCCAATGGACTGTCCCAGCCCGTTTCGTTCTGCGGAACGTTGGTTGAGGTGCAAAGCGTAATCGAAAGAATATGATTTTGTTGCACTTACAAACGATCGTATGCACAGTTATCATTATAACGCTACACGATACGGGGTGTTTCTGCGAAAAATACCAATAAATAAATACGTGGTTTCCGAAGAAGTGTAACTTTTTTCCACAGTAAACTATTATATGCGAGACATGTCCACAAATGCTAAATTCACACCAAGTTGTATCTAATTACCATAAATTAAATTAATTACCATAAATGAAGGTAATTAAACAGGGCACATTTTCATAGGCGACACACCGTCAACTAATTTTGAACGAGCGCTCAATGTAGCAATTATTAAAGTGTTTCTCACAAGCGACAGCCGCCAGAGTTAGCCTTCGATCTGCACTCTTATATTCTTCTCCCACTCGGCAAAACGTTCTGGCCAGTCAGCAGGCGCGCTGAATAATGAGACTTGCTCGTTATTTGAGCGGTATCCAGTTGTACAATATGGGACAAAACAGGTGCTGTGTTTACGCCTCGTTTTCTGCGACGACATGTCGGTTCCGTCCGTGAACAAACACAAGTACGAACCATGCGCACAGAAAAGAACCCCAGCAATGACGTGCGGAGGCACCACACGCTACTTGCTCGAAAGCAACAACGCGCCGCAACCGACTGCGCTTACGAACGCGCATCCGAAGTGCACCCGAAGCGCAAGCGACGCGTGATGCGCCGCTCGGTTAGCACGGTCCCAAACAGTGTCGCCGTCTGGGGGCCTCCGGCGGAAGGCATCACCGGCAGTGCCAGCGTCTCCCATTGGAAACTCCCGGCGGTCGGCACACTAGTAAGTATATTCTAGGCACTATACTGTCGGTGCGCGTTAGTGTCATAATGCAGTACTTCTCTTTTCTGCTCGTAGGCGGCGGCACCGCCCCGAGCAAGAGCGCGGGTACACGGAGGAGTGTTAGATATATAAGGCGCGTCTGTGTAGCTCTCTGCAAATGCGTTTGTGGCGCAATGGGTTAAACGTTCGGCGATCTATCGTCGCGGACCGAGAGGTCGTGGGTTCGATTTCCCAATTTAGCATGTTCGTGGAACTTTTTCTTCTGGTTTCTTTCTTTGTATTATGTTCGTGTATGTTCGTGTGACGTATTTACGTATTTCCGTGACGGAAATACGTCAGTGAAGTCTTGGTGGACCCCGGCATAAAACACTTTCGTGTTAAAATTCCGTAAGACTTAAAAATGACCACCCTGTATATATATATATATATATATATATATATATACAATCACAAAATTGGAGCACAAGACAAATGTCCCAACAAGCAGTGACCAATGACCGGTGATTGGGCACCTCCTGGATTCCCATCGGCTTCTATTCTAAGTGGCCAGTGCCCTGTCTGTGTCAGAAAACGGAATTGCCTCCATGTTAAATATGGGCAAGATGGTGGGAAAAGTAGTATTAAGCATAATAAATAAATATGTTTTTTTAAAGAGTGCGTTTCGTTTTGTTGTTAGCCCTTAGCGAACAATAGAATGAAACAAGTTTGGGTGATGTCTGCGACGTGGTGTCCATATTTTACATGAAAGCCTAGGTCTATTCTGTAACACGTAGAGACTGGGTGCTGGCCAGTGTGCTGGGAAACTGCTTGGCCACCACGCACAATCTACGCTGTTATACTTTGCCGGTGACAAATCGTAGCGCAGAAGCACAGGTACAAATGTTTAATCAATGGGACGGCATGCTGTCTACCGTTTGTCATAATGTCAAACTAACAAGCACGAAAAGCGACAATTGTGTACGTTGCTGATCCGTAGTTCATTTCGCGCCGGTTGCTTCACGTATTAAAATAAATAGTTCTTTTTAATACAAACGCTTAAAGCTGTGCGCGCACACAGGGCGCGACATTTGCGCCGTTTGAATTTTGCACTATTTCCCGCGCGCTCCGTACGTGACCGGCCGGCGCACTGCGTTATCGCGATAAAGAAAATAGTTCCTCAAGGAACCTAAGCAGAAAACTTTCATACTCTTGAAAACCACAAAAATTGTTAAGAAATACCATTATATTACAATATTTGTTAATAAATATTGCAATTCATGTCTATAAAAGCGTGGATTTGTATGCGCGTTTTTGTGTGAATGCGCGCTTGCGCTCTTGACTCTTTGGCGCATTCCGGAACTTTGTGCGTGCGGCGTATGTGTGCGGGTTGCGTGATGAGTTTGCTGCGTTTGTTTTCTGTGCCATTTGCCTCGCTGTGACATCGTTGGTATTCCAACTTGTTGCTCGCTCTTTATGGGCTACACGTTGCCTCGAAGATCACCATGATCGCCTCCGACTCAGCCACATCGAAGGTGAGTGTTTCGAATTCCACTTGCTCGTTCGTTGCGACGCTTTCAGCAAAAGTGCGTACAGAGCCCGTGCGTGTCTTCCACGCGCCTCTGTGCTCGTTTTCATTACTAGTACTATCCTTCCGTTGTGAGAATTGGTTGTGCAGCACTAGATTTGTGATATTGAGCATGAAGTTTTGTCCTGATTTAACTTCACAGCGCGCTTGCGGCGACGTAAAGCAGCTATGTGGAGCCAGCTAAAACAGGGCATGTTGTGTCACGGCCGGGCTCGACTGTCGCGCGCGCTCGCTTCTTGCGAACGCGCGCGCCAGTCGACCCCGGCCGTGGTTGTGCGCGCCACGATTTTTGGTACGGTGTTCCAGCACCGATTGAAATTAGCCTTATTAATGAGCGCTCGTGCTCTGCCGTTTTGGTGGGCAGCTATGTGGAGCCAGCCAAACAGGGCATGTTGTGCGCGCCACGATTTTTGGTGCGGTGTTCCAGCACCGATTGAAATTAGCCTTATTAATGAGCGCTCGTGCTCTGCCGTTTTGGTGGGCAGCTATGTGGAGCCAGCTAAAACAGGGCATGTTGTGCGCGCCACGATGTTTGGTACGGTGTTCCAGCACCGATTGAAATTAGCCTTATTAATGAGCGCTCGTGCTCTGCCGTTTTGGTGGGCAGCTATGTGGAGCCAGCTAAAACAGGGCATGTTGTGCGCGCCACGATGTTTGGTACGGTGTTCCAGCACCGATTGAAATTAGCCGTATTAATGAGCGCTCGTGCTTTGCCGTTTTGGTGGGCAGCTATGTGGAGCCAGCTAAAACAGGGCATGTTGTGCGCGCCACGATGTTTGGTACGGTGTTCCAGCACCGATTGAAATTAGCCTTATTAATGAGCGCTCGGTGCTTTGCCGTTTTGGTGGGCAGCTATGTGGAGCCAGCTAAAACAGGGCATGTTGTGCGCGCCACGATGTTTGGTACGGTGTTCCAGCACCGATTGAAATTAGCCGTATTGATGAGCGCTCGTGCTCTGCCGTTTTGGTGGGCAGCTATGTGGAGCCAGCTAAAACAGGGCATGTTGTGCGCGCCACGATGTTTGGTACGGTGTTCCAGCACCGATTGAAATTAGCCTTATTAATGAGCGCTCGGTGCTTTGCCGTTTTCGTGGAAACAATTCGACGTGAAATAATCCGAACTGTACTGTAATCAAGTATATTTCGTTCGCGCAACGCCGTCCGTTGATGTGCATCTACTACATGGCGTGTCGGGATCGGCGAAAATATGCGCGGGGCGTTTTGCCGTTCTAATGTATTCTGCTGCGCTGTTCGCTTCAGGATCGAGTGCCCAGAGTCCGCTCACACGCCGGGCGGTAGACACGCGCTGTGGCGCGATAATAATAAAGAATTGCAATGGCGTATATGTGATTCTATGTGATAGGTGAGATAAAAAAGTGCTGATGCCAGCGAATGCTGTGAAATCATCAGATTATGTGTGGTTTGTTTTCCGCCGGTACGCGCGCGGAACTTTTTTTTTAACCATTATCTCCCTTCGACGCCATCGAGTACTTCGCGGTAACGCCTTCGCGTAGGCGCTCTATATTCACGGAAAAGGCAGATTCTGTGGGATTCTATGTTCTGCTTTAGTGGGATGAAACATTCAAAATAATGTCAACGTGTGAACTTTCAGCCTTTGACCCTTCAGTAACTGATTGATTTAACTAAGTTCGAAAATCAGTAAAGGAACAAGATGCTTGGGCATATTTGCCGTGTCGTCCCACTGTGCTTCCAGTGGCATATAGGCGTTATCGACAAATGTCAAAAAATTAGCAAGGCTTTTTTTTTTATGAGATAGAAGTAGACAGCTATGTCAGTAAGTTATTTTTGCTTTGAAGTCGCACACTAAAGAGGAGAGAGAGTTAAAGGGGAGCGTATCCTTGTGATCTAAATGACGCTTTGCCATAAGCTTGGAACAATGGTTTGTTGGTGGAGCAGTTCTGTGGAATACTGCAGTAGCAGCACTTAGACGGAGAGTAAAAAATGCAACACTGGTTTTATATGAACGAGCTACCTTTAAGATGTGGCCGCAACAGTTCAGTAGATGAGCAAAAATAATTTTGAAATTTAGGAGAGAAATTAAAAACAAATTATTTGCCCACCTCACACTGCCAGTTGCAAGAGCAGCCATGCTTTAATGTTTTCAATCAGTCATTTATATCCATCCATTTATGTCGGCCTAATCGTCCTTGTAGATGTTTTGATTGTTGCTTTTGAGTTATCGTGGCGTCATATTTTAATGCTGACATCTGTTTTCAGAATCAAAATGAGCCTGGAGACGCCACTGCCGGAATGCAAAAGGTGAATTCTTTGGCCATTCATCGTCTAGCGTCACCATGATCAAATGCACTGTTGCCAGGAGAATGTATTGCCGGGAGGTATTCTTAAGATTTAGTAAAAATGGTAGCATTGTCTCCTTTGCGATTTTGCATAGCCTTTGATTTGCGAGTCGATTCACCCGAAAGTATGTGAAGTATCCTAAAAATGATACTTGCATTAAAGTTTTCGATGCTTTGGTTTACTTACTATTTTATTTTGTACTGGGTGAATCCTTGTTTTTGTGAAGCACATGGCATCCTAACAGCATAAGAAGCTATGACATTAGTTTTAGTTGTTTTTATTAGTGACATTAGTTGACAATTTAGGTCTAGAGCAGGCAGTATTTCTGTGATTTATTCGGAGTGTTGTTGTTGTGTAAATGTGCTTAAAATCCTTAAACTACCTCACTAATATTTACCTAAACGTTCCGTTTCACATAGGTTGGAGAAGTGCTCATTCAGATGATCCTGGCACAGCTTGCCATGGTGGACCAGGCAAGTTTGCAAGGGCCTTGATTCATCATGTGGTCACGGAGAAGAACCTCATGGGCCACTCACTTCTCGGAAACAACACCACCAATAGGCAAAAAGAGGCTCTTGGCCTTATCAGGGTCAACGCTGTTATAGGATAGTACCGTACATCCTTTTTCCCATAGCATTTTTGCATTCACATTTTGTACTTGGAATTACCAGCTTGCTATTAGCACAACAAATGACTTTCAAGTAGCCTGTGTCTGCAACTACGTGCTACAATAGCTTACTATTTGGAATGAATGTTCATTTGATCTCAAGTCTCTAATGCCTCCATACTAAATTGATAAATTTTAAAAGCAGCCTTAACTGCCAGAAGTGATTGGTGGCTCCAACTGACAAAGTTAGGTGTATTTGCACATTAGTTGCACTACTTGATTGTCATTGCAATGAATAGTTGCAATGAAGCAACTACCAATCTGTAGCACCAATCTGTGAAGCATGCTACCAATCTGGTGGTATAGTGGGTGTGCTTAAGTAGCCTGAATGTGTTGTTATAATATAGGAATTGTGGAGAAGCTATGCTCAAGGGCAGTTACTGCTCAACTCGAGGGACAGCACTTCCACAAAATTTCAGCAATCAAATTGGCCCTCCAAATTCTGTAACGCAAAACATAGTGGTTTCACCTATTTCAACAGACCACATTGAATTAAAGTTGCTCCTGTCTTGAAGGAGGTCCATGTGGTGGCAGAGAGTAGCCTTTCAACAGAGGGAGCTTAAGTTACGGGGCATAATTGTTTGGTTGTTTCGATCAAAGCAACAATAGGAACAGTTGCCAACTTCGTTGTCAACATTGCTATGTTTAGCAATGTCCACTCATTCTAGGCACTCAACCTATTAAGATCCAATTTATCACATTGTATTCTAGGATGTGGAAAAAACAAAGGTATTTAGTTGACTTTTCCTCACGTTCCCATAAAATGATCAGTACTCAATAGGCCCTTGGCAGCTACTATATAAAGCTTCTTACAGAACATGAGGCATGTCCACAGCTCCCACTCTGAAATTGTTGGAAGTGTCTCCTGCTTTCTTACTTCAAAGACGCACTTGCCTGTTTTCAGCATTATTATAAACCAGTGCTCAAGTACTATGGGTTTAGATTTATCAAAGATTGAATGAGCTTTGTAGGTGTTCATGTTTAACCCTTTGAGGATCACATATTTTCTGGAAATACGTCCCCCAATTTAAGCGTTATATTTTTATTCTGGATTGTTCTTCAGAATGACCTTTCGAGAAAAAAAATGGGGAAATAATTTTTTAGGTCACAAAGTGACAACGGTTTCTTCGTGTCCGCTGTTTTACATCATGTTTATTGTAGCATGCAGGGCAAACTAGCATAATCACATTTTTTAAATGTAATGACACTCACAAAACATTAAACTAGGTGAATACTCCCAAACTACTGCAGTGATGGGCACCATAGAGTAAAGAGAAAGATCAGTTTTGGAACAAGCCAAGGGGCAACAGCACAATCAGGATTTTTGTAGAAGCCGCAGAAGGTTACAGAATCTGTAATGTGATGCTTGAGGACACTTCATTCTTAAAAGGTATGCTTATTTATATGTTCTTTCGCCGCCTCATAGTTATGGTCGTGACCACACGTTTTGTTTCCGCCACTCTACATGCACGGCAGTGACCCTCAAAGGATTAGCAGAGCCAGTCCACTTGCATATTTCTCTTGTAAGACTGAGCATTTCGTATTTCTTCTTCGCATTTATTTGTGTTAGTGTAACCAGGTTGGCGTGCAACTGCAGTAAATCCTCATTATAAGCAGTATTTTGTTTTAAGTAGAGAGGTACAAGAATGGCCATCACGATGCGAGAAGTGCACTTCAGTAGCATATGAGCTCGTAAAACAAATTCAGATATACCATACTCAATTCTGGCCGCATAACCGTATTTGGAGCAACTCCTGCAAGGAAAAGTGCAATAAAGGGCTGCACATTTTGATTATGATTGTTGAGAGAACTAATTTTAGTTGCCAGTAGTCTATGTTTAAGTTTTTTCACCAACAGTATGAAGTCTTTTTTCCACCATTTTGTTCCTAAGCAGGCAACGTTCACATTTTTCACACCAAGGATATTCATGAAGTTATTCTGCCACAGTGGGCTTTTCGTGTTTGCCTTCTGCATATTGTACTAAGTGGAGTCCTCCGGCGCCACTCCACTTTAAAAGCTGGTCATTCTCTAGAATTCAACTCGTGAAAACTTTGAATAAACAAAACAAATTAAATAGTTTCATTATAACAGGGCGTACTGTATGTTGCACTTTTGCATGTGGAACATTGATCTTAAACCTCATGCTGTTTTTCCTTTTTTTACAGGCTTTACCTGTCACAAGTTTCCTGGGACAAACATGGCCTACATTAAGAACACTCTGGCCTCACTTCTCGCAAGGGACCTGAAGTGTCCAGAAGAGCTCAAGTCTGTGGACAGTTCAAGTGTTGTGCACTTGCAGCCCTCAACATTTTTTATTATTATGATGTTTCTAATCACCTGAAAAGCCCAGGTTGGATGGTTCAGACACAAGTACTGTGTTGTGATTAATAATTAATTGCACAAGTGTTGCGCTTTGTATTTTAGTACATTTTTACGTAAATTTTTAATATATTTCTACAAAAGATAGTGTTTCTTGAGTATTTTATTTCATAGGTATCTCGGGTCATTTCATACCAAGACTGTTCCATGACGGCACACCATTTCAAGTTTGTTTGATAAAGTAAAAGTAGGCACAGTGATTACAGAAAATTAGGTTTCGTACGTATACCAGAAAGTGGAATCTGTGCTATTTATTGTCAGTGGTTCTCTTTAAGAAAAACTACATATTAACATATGTTTGTAGTAATGGTTTATTTTGCTATTTGAAAACAGTAAGAATTAAGTGGCAAAAGTGTGCTTAAATTCAGAGTGCTACAACAGTTCTCGGGCGAGGCAGCGATGTGCTTTCTTTCATGTACGCATGAAATCTGATTTCCTGCAAATTCTTTCATTAACTTGTTTTGCGGCACTCAAAAATTAAAAAAAAATTTCCTCATGCCTGTTCCATTTAAGTCTTCCAGCAGGTAACTAATGGCCACTGTCTACCAGATAAAAATCTAAAGTAGTCAAAGTGAATAAATCGCTTGGTATGTAATGACCTGCCTAGGAACCTAGTAATTATGGCAGAAAATGCAACTGGATCGTGCCACAAGCAATGCAGCACAATAAACTGCTGCCATGGCACAACTTATTGTAATTACCATGTCGTTTCAGAGGTAGATAACGTTTTGTAAAATGGGCACACACCATTTCACCAATAAATAAGAGTCTCAGTGGGCTCATGCAAATTGTGCCATGATTATTAAGTTAATGGCTACCAAAGAGAAAACAAGTACATTTTACATTGTATTTACTGTAATGCTTGTATAACATTTATTTTCTATTTATTTCAATTTTGAGAAATGTTTTACTTTAGGGCCACGCAAACTTTACATCTCTCAATATTCAATTTCGTTATTGTATCAAGCTGCTGGCAGTTTGTAGATTGCGTTAGGAATTTTTTGATCTTCAGGCACCATTGGCTGTACAGTTAACAAATGTTTGGCTTCAATAAACAATTCATCTAGAAAAAAATGCTTTTTGTCCACATCAATTTTGAGCTGTTGATTTCTTGAAGGAGTATTGATTTTGTGTGTTAAGGGAATTCAAAAACTGGCATAATGGTTCTGCTAGCAGCTCTATAATATGTTTTATTACAGGCTATATCTAAAAGTGGTTTTGATCACTGGGTCAACCAGGTCTGCAATACAGAAGTGCCTGCATTTTAGTTTGCCCCGGTGCAATAGTATGCAGGGCCACATCAATATGGCATCAATGGTAATGCTATGAGACTCAACGTAGCTCAGCGGTAATTAAAGAAAAGTCTAGTGCACTTTTCAACACTACTCACGAAACAGCATATTTCAGTGGGCTCTCAAGTGATTTCAATAGTGACGTTCAACACTGCTCCAATAATATTTAAATGGTGTTGCACTATTGACTAACATTGCACGTTGGGCTTGTTGGTATAATATAATGGAGGCAAAAGGCCTAGTGCATCAGAAACAGGACACAAGAGGAAGAACACAGAGCACACGTTTGGCACCTAACGTGTGTGTTGCCTGTGTTCTTCCTCTTGTGTCCTGTTTCTGATATGTAGCACCATTTGACTCCATCAAGCAATATTGACATTTAATGCTCATCCAATAATACTTCAATAGTGTTTCAATATTGAGGTTCAACAATGCTTCAATAATATCTCAATGGGGTTTCAATATTGATGTTCAATACTGCTCCAATAATATTTCAATGGGGTTTCAACATTGACATTCAACACAGTTCCAACATTATGTCAATGGGGTTTCAATATTGGCATTCAACATTTTCAACAATGTCTCAACAGGTTTTCAATATTGACATTCAACACATCTTCAACAGTTCTTCAATGGGCTTTCAACATTGGAATTCAACATGGTTTCAACAATCCATCAATGACTTCTCAAATTGAAACGACCCAATGATGTTTCAACAAAATGTCGCGGGCCAATTTTCAACACCTGTCAACAATTTTCTCAATAATGCTTCAACAAAGCCTCAATGTGATTTCAATGCTATTTGTTGACATTGACCAACGACGTTTCAACAACTTTTCAACAATTTTTTTTGTAAGGGCAAGGCTATTTCACCATTGCCCCAGCGGTATTGGAGCGGACGGTCGCCAAGTCCCCGCCTAGAAAACTAACTACTGCGACCTTTGGGGGCGAGGCCGCTGGCAGTCGACGCGCTGTAGACCTCCGATCGACGAGAATAATGAAGGGTACCGATCCGACATCAACTGCTGCTGAGCGCAATAACCGGCTTTCACTCGACATACCGGTTGTGTCGGCGGTTACGCGGTTAGCGCTGTAGGGGATACCGGAGCGGATTATTCTATAATAAGCGGGAAGATGGCGACGTTTTAAATAAAGGTATAACACCTTGGAATGACTCGCAAATTCGAACGGCTGGTGGTCACGTCATTGCTCCACTGGGACCCTGCATGACAAGAATTAGGATTCGAGGATCGACATTTGTGGCAAGCTCCCGCGAATGCTCCCACGACTTCATTCTCGGAGTTGACTTTCTGAAAGAATGCGGCGCTGATTTTGACGTACGGGGAGGTGTAGTCACCTTCTTAGCCGACTAAGCAATCGACGAAGACGACTACAAACAGCGTGATGACGTGCCTCGTGTTTCCGCCGAAAGTGTTACGCTTCCTCCACGAGCAAGTGTTTTAGTCGAAGTGATATAAGGTGGAATGCGCGAAGCTGAAGTGGTCGCAGAGAGTAATTTAGCACATGTACTGACGCAAGGTGCTTGTGCGGTCAGGAGTGTGCTACAGTTTCGTTATGACCGATCTAAGTTTCTATGACCGATCTAAGATCGAGCGTCGACACCTCTTCCGCGGCACTTCGATAGCGTTTGTCGATGAAATAGAAGACGCGTCTGAATGTTTTGCCCCTGAACCAGTATCTCAAAGAACCAAAAAAGCATCTACAAACCTAAAAAACGTTTTCCACGAAAAACAGAAGGAGTTTGGAAAGTGCACAGCCGTGAGTGGCTAGCAAAATGTCACTCATCATGGGCGCTATGCATGAATCGATGCAAACCCCGCCCTTTTGTAGATATGTCTTCCCGCCGTGCGCTTTCGAAACGCCTTCCGTCTTTCGTGGAAAAAGTTTTTAGGTTTGTAGATGATTTTTTAGTTCATTTAGATACCGATGCCGACACTGTCGAAACTAGCTGCCGTGATGCTTTATCGCTGTCTGAAGAATGTCTTCATCCATTTGTCTTAACCCATGAGCTGCCAGTTGCAGACTCGATTAGGTTTTTAGACCTCAGACTCATTTTTAGGAACAACCAGCTGTGCTGGATGTATGAACCCAGAGCTTGCAAAGCTCTTTTACCTTCAGCGGCGAACGTCGCCACCCCTGAAGCCCGCCGGGTTATTGCAACCCATCGAACCACCTGATAAGCTATTCGACCAAGTCGGCTTGGACATTCTTGGGCCTTTTCTTCTGTCAACCAACAACGTTCAGAATAAGTGGGTTATTGTCGCCACTGATTATTTAACCCGCTATGCCAACACAGAAGCGCTTCCACGAGCCACGGCTTCTGAGGTAGCGCAGTTCTTCATATGTCACATTGAATTGCGTCAGGGTGCCCCATCCACTGTAATCACAGACAGAGTAATCGCGTTCACAGCACAGCTCATGGACGAACTTTTTCAACTAAGCAACACCAGGCATCGAAAGACGACTGCGTACCATCCGCAGTTCAATGGACTTACGGAGCGAATAAACAAGACCACAGCAGATCTCTGTGTACATCGACGTCCAGCACAAAACATAGGGTCGTATCCTGCCTCATGTGAAGTTCGCATACAATACCGCCGTACAGGAAACAATGCGCTTCACACCATTTCACCTGGTTTACGGCCGCAAAGTACAGATGATGCTGGACGCTATGCTTCTGTGTCAAGACGCCGAGCACCTAACTACTGACGCCGAGGAATTTGCTCAGCGTGCTGAGGTGCCTCGCCAGCTCGCGCGGCAACACATTGCTGAGCGGCAAGACGCAGATTCACGGCGTCATATCATCCGTCACAGGCAAGTGCGCTACCGTCACAGAGACCAAGTGTGGGTATGGACCCCTGTTCGCCGCCGTGGCGTTTGTGAAAAGTTACTCAGCCGGTATTTTGGTCCATACAAAGTTCTGCGCCGCATTAGTGACGTGAACTATGAAGTCGTTCCGGACAGTGCGGCGCAAACACGGCGTAGACAACCAGCTAGCCCTGGCATAGTTCACGTCGTACGCATGAAGCCCTAAGTTGCGCGTTCGTGATTTTTACGCTCCCATTCTCAGCTAATGCTGCCACCTTTCTGTTTCTAGATAACTATGCATCTCATGCTTCACCGCTGCTGTAGTTCTCACTGTGTTCTTTGCGCGAGCATTTGCCTTTAACATGTTTTCTTTTTGGTTTTCGTTTTGTTTTTGTTTTCTTTCTCACACGAATTCCTGAGCTTAGAGCCGATGCTCTTTACGAGGAAGGGGGGAAATGTCACCTGTAGTAGTGGGGACAGTGCAGGAGTAGAGGAACAAGAACAAAGAAGTGTGCGTACTAGCTGGCCCCGCTCGATATATAGCCCTCGCCGCCGTTTTCTCCAGGAGCCATCTGCTCTCGTTAAACGTCGTCAGACCCCTTGGAAGACAGGTTGCATTATGCTGTGTCATGTTTGATTTATTACCTATGAAAGCACCTTTACCTTCCCTGTGATGTCTTAGAATGAGACGGCAGTAGACGTAAAAAAGAAAAAAAAGAACTTAAACACTTTAGCCAGTTCCACGCTTGTGAAACCTGATGAAACAGAGGAGCCCTGCAAGCGCGGGTGTATAATGTTGTGGGTATGACGTTCGCCTGCGGGCCGTGAGATAAGTAACCGGGTTCAAAGCCCGCCTCGCCAAGACAGTTTATTTTACTTTTTTCTTCCCTCTCTTTCTCGCCTTCTTTCTCACTCTTTCTTCCTCTCTCTTTGGGTCTCTCTTTCTTTCTATCTCTCTCGCTCTCATTTTCTCTTTATCTCCTCACTAGCAAGTTGTGTTACAGTCGTCGATACAATGCAACAATATGGTTCCCACAAAGGGGTGGTCTACAAGCGTGGGTGTACAGCACAGTGGTTATGACGCTCGCCTTCGGACCGTGCGTACCCAGGCTCGAATGCCGCATCGCCAAGAAAGTTCATTTTGTTTTATTCACTTCTTTATTTCTGTCGCTATCTGTCAGTCTCTCTTTCTTTCTCTCCCTACACCTCCTCTCCTGCTATGCTCTGCTTTCACTCTCTCCCAGCCCACGCTCTCCCAGCTCGGCAATGCTGCGCAGTACAACTGAGACCAACCTAGCGAGCATCTAACAGCGCCGCTGTAAAAAGAAACTCGGGCCACTGGGCTAGACTGCAGTTGTTATGGGCCGCTGTTCAATGAAACTATTATTTGATTAAAACTTGGAGCACAGAGCATGTGGCACTTGGTCTGTGCAACTCTTCAATCAACCTCTTTGAAAGTAACTTGCGTCAGTGGGTATGTCTCACTAGGTCCGCCCATGAGTGACGAAAAATGTGCTTTGAAGTTTATCCGGTGATCGGCATCATTGAACGCGCGCCGCGCGCGCACTTCGCGGGGTTGCTGGACGGTCCAGTATGTGGAGTGGGAAGCACGAGATAGGAGCCCAGTTGTGTATACGCAGCGACCGTGATACACGTTTTGGTGTTGGCAAAACATCGTATTACGACATTGCTTCAACGTCGACGCTCATCGTGCGATGGATTCTGGCATATTTTTTAGATAACTGTAGGGTTAATACTGCTAAATAAGCCAGGAGTACAAAAGGCCAGAGAAATACAAAAGCATACATTGGAAGCGCCAGAGCAAGGTATGAACAAATAGGAAATAAAAAATAAAACTGCGATGTACAAGATGCCCATAAAGGATTTGCACTACGTGAAAGTAGTAAAGATAATTTTTTTTGAAACCGGATAATTCATGGAGAGGAGAGCTAGATATAGCAGCAAAAAATACCACCGAGCGAGGAGAAGAAAGGTGGCGGTTTATTATTTGTTTTCGATATAAGTGTTCGTAGGGCGGCGGTGGCGAGTGTTTTTATTGCGCTGCGCAAAACTGGCATGGTGGAACGTCGAAAATACAAGAAAAATTAGCATCAGTTGTACTGTTTATGAACTCATTCACCGCGTTTAACATACAGTTCTGTTAATGAAACAAAGAATCTTGCGATCGCGATAAGTTATTCCGTCTTTCAGTAAGAGAGAGAGAGAGAGAGAAAGAAACAGTGAGCAAAAGAGACAGTAAGAAAGAGCGAGAAAGAGAATAAAAAAAATAAACTGTCTTGGCGAGGCGGGATTAGAACCCGGTTACTCATCTCACGGTCCGCAGGCGAGCGTCATACCCACTACGCTATACACCCACGCTTTCAGAGCTCCTCTGTTTCATCAGGTTGCACAAGCAGGGAACTGGCTAAAGTTTTTAAGTAATTTTTTTTTTCTTTTTTACGTCTACTGCCGTCTCATTCACATCCGCCACGTGGTGGATGTGGAACATCCTTTTTTTGCCTGATTACGTCACGTAAAACGTCAATCTAAAACAGCAGGCACGTGGCTAATAAACCTTCGTACGGTGCCTAATCAGATCGAGGGTGCCTGATTCGATACCCTCGCTATGAATGAACGAGAGGAATACCGATAGAAACTGAGGGGTTCGCTTTTTTTTATCATGACCATATAAATGCAATCGACAATGAATCCAACGCGCTAGTTTGCCCGTGAAGACTGCTTAACTCAAATGACCGCTCAGTGGCGTTCAATTGGACATTAATGCTTTCGCTTTCACAACTCATAAGAAGTGCTAAAGGGTCTCCTTGGATATTTAAGTTAAGCACGTTAGGGGCCCGTGCTGTCGGCGTCTACCACGTGATAACGGTCAAAAAGGGCTGAATATAGGCTCAGAACAAGTGCACAATTGGTCAAAAGTGGTTCATAATAAACTAAAATGATTCGGACTTAAAAGACAGTAACAATGAAGGAATAAGCGCATTAATTAACGGAGAGGGGTAAAATCGTTTGTATCATCAGCAAAGGCTTTGGCTCCATGTGCGTGGCGGTTTCCCACCAGCTGTGCGTTAGCAGAGGTGTCAAAACGGATGATGGATTGCTAAACACAAGATAAAACAAGATAAACACAAGGGAAACACTGGCGTATCACTGCTCCGCAGTTCCCCAGCTTTCACGTTGAGTGGAACTATATTACGACCGAGTTTATTTTTAACAGCGGAGCTGTTTCAGCTCTTGATTAGGCCACGTAGTGCAAAAAAAATGGCGGCCACCTCGTCCTGCGAACGTGAATCTCCAGCGAAGCTGCATCAAACACCACACTTGGGCGAGCATTGTATTCGCGCTGCTCTTCTGGTGTCTTGAATCTCTGTGGTCTATACCAATGGCAGTCTTCGAATGCACTGAATGAGTTGCTAGATGGGTCCCCCTTTTATACTTTTTGGTATATGAAAGCGCGGTGCGTCACTAAGCATATATATATATATATATATATATATATATATATATATATATATATATATATATATTGTTACGCCAGCGAAAGGCGTTTATTTAACAGCCAGCCAGGCAGAGTTAGTCGCGACGGCCTTAATCAGCTGAGTGCCTGTCGAGATTCAGCTAGCCAGCCGCGCGTCGTCATTCTCTTCACCCGTCTTTGATGCCAAACATTCTCTTAAAGCGTAAACCTCGAACGCACGTAAGAGTGTCACAATATATATATATATATATATATATATATATATATATATATACATACATACAGCATACATAGATGCTGTATGCCTGATTGCAAAGAAAGATATGCCGTTTGCCTACAATTGTTAAGCTGGCGTTTGGCGTTTTGTGTTTACGCCACGAAATTTACCGACCAACGAGAGGTATACAGCTTCGCTGCAAAAATTATGCGTGGCTCTGCTACAGCAAAGACTGCGATCAGGGCACATGCGGTGCATTCTTGGACCTACACTTTCCCACAATCAAATACATTGAAATTCAGTAAATAAAATAACAAACATTTTATTTCTTAAAGTATCGGTTTTTCGTTTTGAATGCTGTAAATTTGTGATGACAAACGGACATCGAGTGAAGTATTAAATTTTGCACTTTTTTGCCGCGAGTGGCGACAGTGAGGCGACAGCTTACAAGCGGATACATTCTAGAGGGTCGCACGCACGAGGGAGTTCATACGGTGAGCAGTCGCCAGGGGCGCTGCAGTGCTTTTCTCGATAAAATCGATGTGATGATGACGTATAATGTCAGTCATGACAATGATCTGTCCATTCTCTGTCTATTAGGGGAATGACAACGCAGCGCTGCGGCGTGGCTGTTCACCGCAGGTGCTTTCACTGAGGCGGCTATTAAGGCCTCCGCTTTACCAACTGAAACGACACTCTAGCCACTCTAGACGGGGGCAACGGCCGTCGCTGCGAAATTGCTGTGCGGTATTGTAGGGTCCGTAGTGACGCAGCACAGTGAAAATGCACCAGTTTACTTGCGTGCGCAAAGCCTCCGCGATGCATTGCGAAGAAGAGCGGGGTATCCAGCGACACAATTGATCGTTTGTCCTCGCTTGCCAAGTGAAGGTGCCTCCGTGCGCATGTACGCAGAATTTGAGTGTGTTGTTCACTCCAATGTGCTTTCCGATTGCCTCTGCGGCTGAGCTAACAAGCGATTGTAGATGGATATCGTAACGACAGCACAGCAATCGCATTTTGACGGGTGAGGGCTCTCAATTGTGTACAGTTAGGATATTAGACTTCGAACGCAGGAAGGTGTTGCAATTAATTGTTTAGTGTGCCGTGCTTGCGATGAAGAAATGCCATCGCACTGGGCGTGTTTGCGCTGACCGCTGACCGTGTTTGCGACACTGCGGCTCCGACACATCACCGATGACAGAGCAGCCATCTGAAATGACAGCTGCGATCCGTTGTAGTTGGAAAACAGTACGCACTGCTCAGGATCGTCGTCCACCACGGCGCATCGACGCCTTGCAAGCAGCTACAGTGACGGGCCGATAATTATTTGCTGTGTGCTACATCGCCACAACGCAGGCAATGAACCGTGTTGTGGGGCCATCACAGCCCAAGAAGATATATGCATAAGCCAGCGAAAGTCAACGCTTTTTTTATAGTGGTGCTCAGTACATCACCGATGACAGTGCGTTATGCGTGCTCTATTTCGCCGGTCAAGATTGTTAATGCCTCTCAGTTCCGCACCACGTCGCTGTGGCCGAAAAATAAGTTGGGCGTGGCCCAACCGTGGTGGGTGCGCACAAGAGTTACATGCCTCGCGCGGGGCGTGACCTATGGTTTTGATTGACAAGCGAACTCATGCCAAACTCGTACATCGCAAAACCCCCCTCGAGTTGAACTCGTGAACATTGTGGCGGCAGCAGCGGCCTGTGTTATCGCATCCAGCGGCAGTAAGCGTCAACATAACCGTCTGGAACCGTTCACCTAGATGACCGACATAGAGTTCCGCGTCACTTTTTCCTTTCAAAAACGTCAGTGCGCTGGCTCTGTGTAGAGTTAGGCGAAAGCCGTCGTCTGCGGAGACAGCGTGGCGGTCAAATTATGTTTTCTGAGCACAGAGTTGTGTGACTAGGCTGCGGAAGAAAAGTTCGTGCGATCGCTTCGGCTCTCTCTAGTTTCAAGCGCTGCTCGTCCACCGCGCCCCAGCCCCAGGCCCAGTCCGGCGTCATCATCAGAGTACTGGGGCACCTGCGACCACCAGGGGTTCAACCAGGACCAACCAACCTGCGCAGGCGAAGTGGTCACATTATATTGGAAGGCTCGATCAGAATGGACGCAGGGCTGCCTTCCGGTGCAACAGCTGCCGAAATTAGTTTTCGCAGTTACATGGTACCGCTGCACTGCACCGGCAGAGAGGCGAAGGAAGTTACTTCGGCAACACGGACGCCTCGGCTGTAAGAACGACCACCTGTCCAGGCGGCAAATGATTCGGCTCACGTACTTCATGAGCCAAAGTGTAGACATGTGACTGGTGAAGGAGATGACCGGCGACTTGTTTCCTTTATCGGAGCACGCCATCACCGACTGAAAGAACTACCCCCGTAAGTTCGCGAGGGACGAGCTGCTGGTGCGACCTCCACTCGGTAGATAGCACAAATTGACGAGTGCCGTCTTCGCGGCGAGCAAAAGTTCAATCTAGGCCGCCTAATGTCGGGCGACAACTTTCCGCCGAGCCGCCAAAATTACGTCGGTGTTAAAGATGGTGGACCATGGGTCTTCGGCGTGTTCTACATGACCAGAGGGGTGCAGCTACTTTCAAGGTCGACCGACGAAAGGCGGCGACGCTAGGTGCCATTATTACAGCCAATGTTCAACCGGGGACCATTATTCATAGTGACGAATTAGCCGCATACCAATATATCCCAAATTTAGTGGATGCTAACGGCGCTATGCCTCAATCTGCATTGGGAGATAGTCAACCTCATAGTCAACCACAGCGTGAGCTTTGTGGACCCCAACACGGGCGTTCACACGCAAAAAAAAGAAAGTTATTGTCAAAAAGTGAAGCGCCACCTCGTCAGCGATGGGTACAGGGTAACTGCACCGATGCTGGAGTCTCACCTGTGATGGATGTGGTGGCACTCAACGGCCACGTGCGCTGCAAAGAACCTCTCTTGCGTTTGTTAGAAACCACGGATCGCTCGGGCTGCCCAGCATAAAGAGTCTTTCCTGCGGTTGTTAGAAGCCATCGCTCGACGCTTGCCAGTATGAAGGTGCATCGCAAAGTAAAAGTAAATAAAGCTTAGTTTTCTGAACCTTGCATGAGTACTTTCCGGCATACCTGAGTGCTTACACGGTAAGCGCGCGGCAAACCACTTCAGCGCTAGTCGACTCTCACTTCCTGAGCGTCGGCTCGGAAGTGAGATGTCTCGCAGCCTTACTTTATCGCGAGCAACGACCGATCTGTTAAAAGCCCAGTGAGAAACCCAGGAGCACACCAATTTGTGCTCGGAAATGGGAGCACAAGTACGTAGCGAGCCACACCAATCCAATCCAGAGGAAAGAGAAGAGCAACGAGCGATCTGTTAAAACCCCAGTGGGAAAACCAAGCGCACACGAATCGGTGCTCGGAAATGCTAGCGCAAGTACGTAGCGAGCCGTGCCAATCCAATCCAGAGAAAAAAAGAGGAGAATGAGCGTCCCCTTATGGTATAACGCGAAACGTATTATACTACAAATTAGTCTAATAAACATTCAGTGTACATCTTGTAAACTTTAAAATGCTTATAACCCACATTAATGTCATTAATATTATTGTACTATAGCATTTATTTTATAACTTGCTTGTGCCTGTAATGCACTCGGTGGAACGACAAACAAGTGAAAGAAGGCTCAACCATGCACCGACCATATGATCACGTGAGCCCCAGTTTGTCGACCGCCCATATGGCAATGCCCAAGGGATGATAGCCACCCAGAGTGAATCTACATAATCCAATGAAACTGGAGGCGTGCCGACGGACAAACTTTGTTTTGTTACCATTAGTTCTTTCATCTTGGGGCGTCGCCAGAGCTCGTGAAGATCCCGAGTTTCTTCAAACTCGGTGCTTCCTACATTGCACCCCAGCTGAGCTGAGGAAAGCCTGGTAAAGTAGTGGAAAACCACACACGTATTTTCCTGGCGCTCAGGATTTCTTCGCGATGTTCTGCGTAGTATATCGATGAATGCATCCGACCACGTTCACAAGCCTCCGGATCTTCATTTCTTCGCCTACGCGAACTCTCGGCTTCCCTCAATCTAAACTCCGGATGTTCTCTTCTGCGACGCTTATTTTCAGCTTCCTTAGCTCTCGCTTCAGTCTTTCGGAATCAACTAGTGTCCAGTTCTCTGGTCGAAACCTGCCGAGTCACCGCCAGAGGCATCGGCTGCAGTCACGGGCACCAGGCGCGTTCGGCGCGAACGCGAGGAAACGCGATTGGCGTTGGCAGCAGCTCTACGCATCCCACTACCACATTCCTCACTGCTCCTCTCTACCTCGCACCCGCTATGCGGGCGATGCTATTTTTATACCCTGATTTCACTTTTTCTCTCAGCTCTCTCTCCCCCAGCTAGGCGAAGCTATCGTACGGCTGGTATGTGGTATGGCGTTTTGTGTTTACGCCACTACTACGGGCTACCCCCACCAGCTCAGTAGCAGCTGCTTCTGGACCGCCACGTGTTACACCGACAGGAGGCAAAACCTACGCTGCAGCACTCGGTGCTCCTGACAAGGAGGCCACGACCTCTATCAACCACCCCCAATCCCGCTTGCAGCAACATGTACAACAGGCAGGCGCAAAGAAGCGGGGCAGCATCAAGCTAGGGCCGTCCCCGAAGGAGGCTCCTAAGTCAACCAGCGATGAGGAGAACAAGAACCTGCGACTCCTCCTCAGGGCGATCGCCGACCTGCTGCCTCCAGAGAACCAACAGCTGCGTTCTATCTGCCTCAAGGCAGATGGCGCGCCCTCACCCAGTAGTCAACATGGCTAGTCCCCTCCCGCCTGCAGCAGGACATTGCCGCCGCCGCCCGAGCGTGCTCCAGTGGAACGCAAACTCGTTGCGGCGGCGGCAGGCAGACCTCTCCAAGCACCTATTGCGGAGCGAGTACGATGTGCTTGCTCTGCAGGAGGTCTACGCTGCTGCAGCCAACCTGCGCCTTCCAGGAGGACCGCTCAAGGGTCATCACTGCCTACAGAAAACAGGGTCTACCTGCTGAGACAACCAGCGACCTCCTGTTCCCGTCGCCTCCCCACCTCCGAGCTCTCCATAGCCTTTTGGAGTTTGTGGAACTGAACGGAATCTCCGCCCATCGCTAAGCGCTCGTCCCTAGCAGGGCACCGCCTCCATCACCAGCCTCCTTCATGATCGGATGAGACTTTTGCTGCTTCTTCTTCTCTTCCCTTCGTTTCAACATCTTTATCTCCTTTTTCCCCTTCCCCTGACGCTGCGCCGTGCTCCCTATTGGGCAGCAGAAATAAGCGTCACTTTCTTCTTCAATAAAATCACTACTACTTTACGCCACTAAATTTTCCGACCAATGAGAGGTAGACAGCTTCGCTATAAAAACTGCGCCTGGCGATGACGTCGCCGCGCGTTTCTTAGCAACCACCTCGCGGTGCGGTGTGTCCTTCGCCTCCTCAGCGTGCCATGCACATGTTACTTTGACATTGGACGTCAAGGAGAGGGTAGGAGTGCATGCGCGTGGCGCACGCTAAGCTCGGTAGAGAGAAAGAGAAACTGAGAGCGAGAGAAATAGAGAGAAAGAAATTCTAGCAGTCCCAACGAGGCAATGCGCAGAGCTGCTGCCGTCGCCGTCCGCATTTCCCCGTATTAGCGCCGAACGCGCGCGGTGTCCGTGACTGCAGCCGGCGCCTCTGGCGGCGGCTCGGCAGGTTTCGATCAGCCATGCCCCGGCAAGAGTGTAGGTGCATCTTAGCCGTGACGTCAACAGGGAGATAAAGCTCGGAGCCACCGCGACGGCGGCAGAACTCTCGTTGACTGCGTGGCGAGTACATGGAGCCTAGATATGGGACGATCAAAAAAGATCCGGACATCTGAAGAAGAAACCGCTCATCTTGAATCGCGTCGCGCGGCCAAGCGAGAATATGCGCGCCGGCGGCGAGCCGATTTCCCGGAATATCGTGCCTAGCAGCACTTAGCATTTCCTAGCCAAACTTGCCCAAGCCTAATAACACCTGCAAGAAGCTTGGCCGACCACCAGCTCTGCTGTTTACTCCAGCCTTTCACCACTAGTGCAAGCTGCCCACATTTTTTAAAGGTTTTTCGCTTGTTTCTTTTTCCTTTTTTTTATTTTACCCCTGCATGTATGATATCAGGTCTGCTTTTTATGCGGTTTGACGTGAACTCCTCATCAAGCATTCTGACAAATATGAATAACGCTTCGCACTAGAAATATCTGCACGAAAACTACACCGGACGAAAAGAAGACACGAGACAAAAAGCATTGCAATATCAACTACTTTACTGAAGCTTCATTTCACCTCTGTATAATGATAATGATGTTACATGTTTTATGATTACTAAAAAGGCTATTCCTCTTACAGTTTCGATGTTTTGATCATCTTGTAGGGGTGTTTGGATGCCTGTTCTTTGTTCTCGGCTAGTTAGAAGGTCACCGCTTGTCGAAGTGCTCTGCATGGTCGTTTCTTCTTAGGGCCTGGAATCTGCAAGACAGAATGCTTTGTTGAAAAATTTTAGGAACAGGTCGTTCTCCTATTTGTGCACGATGAGTTTTTCCCATGTCGCCAAAGTCAATTGCATCAACCTAATTTTGAACGAACATGAGTTGGGACTCGCCTAATGCTATGGTTACAGCAGTGGTTCATCAAAAGTATAACTTTTTTGTCATTAATTTGGAGGTCCTAGTTAAGAACACTACAAAAGTGCTTATGCTTCACGCGTTCTGGTCAAAATTTCAGTATGGGGTGACACACGACTATAAAAGGATAAACACGCGTATTTCGGTCATTCTTTATTCGCATACCCTAAAGGCCCTTTTCGGGTCTTACGTAAGGGGGAAGGTGTTAAGTAAACATAGGGAGTTACAGTGAAGCAGGTGTACAGTCATTAACAGCAACATCAATGAAGCAGACAATATATGACACTCGCGTATACAAAAAGTATTACAGAGTTGTAGACATAAGTATTCAGACACAATTATAAATGTGATGCCAAGCGAACTATTCAGCTTATGTACAAATCTGTCGTGGTATGCCACAGGTTCAGTGTTCGTTCAGCACAGCCGTCAAAATAAGCACACTGAAATAACATTGAAATACTATTATCACAAGGCCATTCTAATTGTTTCCTGCTGTTGCAATAAGCATGTTGAGAAACCTCCGCAGTAATTCCATGGGACAGATAACGCCATTCTAAAATCTGCCTTCAGGAATTCCCACGAGAGAAAAGTACATAAATCGTTCCTCATTTACTACATGAATCAGTATTTGCCGGAAGCATTTATAGCCTTGGCACGGTTACTTGTACATTTAATTCCTTCAATTACATTGAAATTCAGTTCAATTCGGGTTATATTTGAATACAGACATGTCCAGAAACTCTAGGACCAATGCAAAAGCACCTCTGCGAGAATATACGGCCTTTGCAGCCGTCAGCGTTGTACCCCTAAAAGAAAGCTAATTAGAGTGATCTCAGACGTCATAAGAGTTTAGTTGCATATTGAACACCACCAAAGCAATCCTCCAAAAATAATTTGAAGTGAATGTTTACATGCGTGCTGCCATGTAAAACATTATATCCGGTTTTAAACCCTATATCTCGTTTTGAGTCTATTGACTGAGTATATCTCAAAGGAAAAATTATTCGAAATGCCGCTCTACCATACCCACGCCCATAAGTGCCGTAGAATCTTTTAGTTCTAGCAGTTGTGAATTTGCAAATCTTTCAAGCTATAGGCAGTACACCTCGCAATTAGGGTGGTAAAGGAGCGAAGGTCCGATCAATTTATTGATATACTCAGCTAGCGTTCCTTGAAGTCGTTCAAATAAAAGAAATACGACACTTTATTACATTGTGGTAATAGACGCTTATGTCTAGGCAAATCGAATATTTCCCGAACAGATCGGTTTCGCAATGTGTATAAGGCTATAAGACTAGGTTAGATATCTGCTGTTGTTGCAACTGATTGCGCTTCTTCCACAATAAAATTTCTTGCTTGTTTGTTTGCTGCGTACAATCCACGTATTTATACATACGCGTATGAGTTCTAATACTAATATGTCAGGATTTTATGTAATTTACACCGAAGATGTGCCGGTGCGCTGAAGGTTGCCACCACAGTAGCACATTTCTTTGGAAATTGCGCAACTACAATTTTCTTCTTCTTCGCTATAGTTCGTTTATTACTATATCCACAAATTTTTATTCTAAGCTTAAACTGTACTTTTGTAAAACATAAAAAATGTACAATGAGGAAGGCGCAGGGCACAAGATGTTGTGGCCAGTTTTCATGAAATTGGCTGATATTATAATTGATACCGAACTCTGATGAATTTATACACATTTAGAAGAAATTATGGGCTCGACACTATTTGCGACGTATGTGTGCTGAAAATATGTAGCGAAATTCGTCGACGGTTCACTTGAGTAATGAGAACGAGTGCTCAAGCTTTCTATGGTGCTAATAATAGTTCAGTGAAACAGCAGTGTAGGGCAACGAATTTATTAATGTTTCGCCGAAAAATGGGCTATGCGCCAGATGCCTGGTAAAGAAAGACAATTTAATTTATGCCCAGCTTCAATTTAGCACATGCGACCTAAATTGAATAGATAGAATAGTAATCATCATCATCAGCCTATATTTATGTCCACTGCAGGACGAAGGCCTCTCCCTGTGATCTCCAATTCACCCTGTCTTGCGCTAGCCGATTCCAACTTGCACCTGCAAATTACCCAACTCCATCACCCCACCTAGTTTTCTGCAATTCTAGACTGCACTTCCCTTCTCTTCGTATCCATTCTGTTACTCTAATGGTCCACCAGTTATCCATCCTACGCATAACATGGCCTGCCCAGCTCCATTTTTTCCGCTTAGTGTCAACTAGAAAATCGGCTATCCCCGTTCGTTCTCTGATCCACACCACTCTCTTCCTGTCTCTTATGGTTAGTCTTAGGAATTTTCGTTCCGTCGCTCTTTGTGCTGTCCTTAACTTGTTCTCGAGCTTCTTTGTTAACCTCCAAGTTTCTGCCCCATATGTTAGCACCGGTAGAATGCAATAATTGTACACTTTTCTTTTCAACGACAGTGGTAAGCTCCCAGACAGGATTTCGCAATGCCTGCCGTGTATGCACACCAATCCAATTGTATTCTGCTGTAAATTTATTTCTCATAATCAGCGCGCCTGTGAGCAATTGACCTAGAAAAACGTACTCCTGTACATACTATAGAGGTTGACTGGCGATACTGAATTCTTGTTCCCTTTCCAGGCTATTGAACATTATCTGTCTTCTGCATATTAATCTTCAACCCCACTCTTACACTTCCTCGGTTAAGGTCCTCAATCATTTGTGGTAATTCGTCCCCATTGTTGCTGAATAGGACAATGCAATCTGCAAACCGAAGGTTGCTGAGATATTCGCCATTGATCCTCACTCCTAAGTCTTCCCAGTCTAAGAGCTTGAATACTTCTTATAAGCATGCAGTGGATAGCATTGAAGAGATGGTGTCTCCTTGCCTGGCCTCTTTCTTGATAGGTAGCTTTCTACTTTTCGTGTGCAGAACCAAGGTCTCTGTGCAACCCAGGCGCGTAGCCAGGGGGGGGGCTGATGGGGCTTCAGCCCCCCCCCCCCCCCGAAATTTTTTAGTGCCGGCATGCACCGCCGACCAAAACCACCACCGACGCCGGGAATAATAATAATAATAATAATAATAATAATAATAATAATAATAATAATAATAATTTACTTCCCATGAAAAGAATGACATGGTGGGGTTCTGGATAAAAAGTTGCACGCAGGCAACTTGACCAGCCCAAAAACCCATCAAAGGCAACAGAGGGCGTCGGGCGCTCATATGTGAGTAAACAGATGGGAAGGTGTCAATTTTAAAAAAATGTGTATAGGAGACAGGTAGTAATACACTTTAACAATTAGAAAAACAAGTAGTCTGCATTAACACGGAAATATTGAATTTACACATGAGCATTATAGATTACATAAAGAAAGTCTTAAAAACAGGAAAAAAATTAGGGAAAAAGAACATAACATAGCACTATATTCAGTGCAGCATAAACTAAAGCAAATAAAGGGGGGGAAAGTCATACAGTATTGCATATGAACAAACTCATTAAACAACAAGGATTAGTTTGACTGAAAGTAGTTGTGCAGGCTGCATAAGGACAGAAGTTCTATTTCTCGTAAGGCGAGGACTGAGTAAAGTCGGAAGTGTATGTCGAAGCATTTGTTGACCATAATTCGTTCTTGAGTGCAGAATGCTCCATTGTTCAGGTGTCCTAGTGTCATAGGCTGCGACATGTTCGAGCAGGCGAGCTATGTTCAATCATTCTGAATTCTGTCTACAATGTCTTTTTCACACTCGAAAGACATTTCGGCACGAACATTGTGAACTCGGGCTGGATTTCGTGGCACCTTTGGTGGATTTCGTGGCACCTGGGGTCACGTAACGCAAGAATCCCCATCCGAGCACAAAATTTCAAGGGCTTTTCGATAGCGAGCGCGCGCGTTGCAGCATGGACACGCTCTGCGCGTTAAGGAGCGCATGGATTTCAATTCCGAAATTTTATGGGTGTAAAGTTCTCATAAACGTTTGACGCGAAAAGTGCACTGACATTTCCAAAGGCGTGCTTCAAAAGATTTTCAATTCTGGAACTTTATGGGGTTAATGCTGTTATAAACTTGGACCAACATGCGTGCACTGGAGCCCTCGTGTCCAAGCCGTTCCAGAAATGAAAGCACGCGCTCGCAATCTTCCACACACACGAAAATACTAAATATTACCGTGACTGAGCTAGCAGCTGATAATTTTCTCCAAACATTTTCAGGACGCGTGCCCAATGTGAACGATCAGCTGGACCAAGGCAGGCAAAGTAAAATTTGAGAAAACAGGAGGAAGGAAATGGCCTATTATTGAGGAAATTCTTTTTGCGGGCTACAAGGTCTGGCTCTCGTTGGCCACAGGGACAGTGGCCCTATGGATTCAAGCATAGGCCCCCCTAAAAATACAGGTATTTTCAGAGCGCTTCTTCGCATGCGAGCTGATTGTGGAGATACATATCTGAAGAACCATTTGGAAAGTTGCCCCAGTAATGCCTCGTAATTAAGCCCAGATGCACAAAACCAAATTATAGAAATTTGTGGCGAAATTATCAAAGAAAGCCTAGTTGCATAAGCAGGCTGCTTCGCCGTACTTGCTGACGAAACGACAGACATCGCCGCAATCGAACAGCCTACTGTTTGTGCAAAGTACCTAAACAAGGATGCCAACGACATCGAGGGAGTGTTTTAGGTTTTAGCACCGGAATAGATGCCCATCTCTCATTGCGACTGCAGGTTCTATGTAAATGTGTACAAACTGTTCCAGATTCTAGTCACCCTTCCAGTGACCACTGCCAGCGCAGAGAGAATATTTTTTTACAAGAGTTTACTAAAAAACTACTTGCGCTCCACAATGTCTGTGGAACGCATGGTTAGACTGGTGCTTCTATACACCCACAGAGACGTCGGCATCAACGTGTCCGAAGTCATTGACCGCTTCGCTCAACTTCCCCGCCGAGAGAAGTTTGTCCTTTAGATAGCGAAGCAGCAAAAATCAATGCAACTAAAATGCTCTATTCCTTCAGGCCCATAAGCTCGTAATTGTGAAAACGTATGACTGTTCGTTAGCTTTTAAAACCGCAGAAATTTTAGCCGTTTATTCTAGCAGTTAGCATCATGATCAAAATTATCATGCGAATACGAAAATTACGAGGACATCAATAACCAATTTTGACCGACCTTGCTCATTGAAAGCCCGGCCCACGATGCGTTTGCCAAAAATACACTCGGATATTGGGTAGTAACTTGCCGCATCATCTGTGTCTTTCGCTTGTCCTTTTCTTTCCTTTTAGCTACCTGCTTTTATTTCTTTTTTGAAACGAAGTAAAACCCTCCTTTAATTTTGGGTGCAGAATAATTGTTGTCGCTGTGCAGGCAGTTAAATTACACATTTTCGTACTGATTTCTGCATTATTCCTCTATTATTCTACCTGTATGGTGCTGTCGCGACCGCTGCATGGCCCGAGTACATATCATGATGTCTGCGATCATAGTTTTGTTCTTGCCTAGATCATCTGTCTTTCTGTGCGCAAAGTTTACTATCTCTGACTCCGCAACGTGTTTATTTGTCTTGTTTGACGCATAATATACAGTGACGTTTGCTTAAATACGTAGATTTATTGGAGACTTAGACGTACATTTAAATATCTTGTTGCGAGGTGTTGTGTATACAAGCAGTGAACTTTGTTTCCAGCGACTCTTTTTTGCCCTTAGCGAGTTGTATCTCCGTATTTGTATATTCCATTCTATCTTCGCATTTCTAATGTATATTTTGCAGAACTCCTACTTTTATGTGACTGCCACAGATACGAAGATGAGAGGATTGCCCTTCGGACGGCTTTGGGGCACTTAGACGACAGGTTTTTTACGGAGGAAAATATCTTGGGTGCGTCGCCTCGTGCGTCTGCTATGTGCAGGGCTACAAAGGCGCTGCTGTGTTTTTTGAAGTGAACAAGTCTGTATGACCGCCTGTGACGAAACTCAGCGATGAACGCTTAACTGTAAATGTGCAACGTGTGAACTGTGAAATTCTCTCTTCCTTCTCTTTCAATCCCTTCTACCCCTTCCCCAGTGCAGTGTAGCCTACCGGGCTCAGCATGTTTAACCTCCCTGCATTTCCCTTACGACTTCTCTCTCTCTCTCTCCTACTTTTTATTTGTACTCACTGTTGCGAGTATAATCTCGGTGTAATTACAATACACGACCGGTAACAGCTGCTCCTGCGCAATCTATTGCAACCAGGGACAGCGTCATTGAGGTTTTTTCCTGGCCGTTGCATATGTGCAAAAATGTAAACAAGGTTCTTGAATGACGAAGATTCATCAAAATATTTGTCCTCAACTTATTCATTAGATGGCCTTTACGTTCTTCATATCAGCTGTATACATTGCTTTGCTGGTTTCGAACTCATATAGTTCTAATGTCCGTGTGATATTTTCTTTCCTTATGAAATAGACGAAAAAGAACGCGGCCGCATTGACATCAGTTATTTCTGCCAGAATTTTTTGGACATACGAATATATTCTTTATGAAAAATACATATTTTACTTGACAGTGCGTAGCGTTCAATAATTCGTTTGCAGCATCTAATATACAATGGCATTGGCAATGCAGTTATTATTCATGTATTTGATCCCTCGACAAATTCTATAAGGAGGAGGCCGCGCTGCAACCTCAGCCCCCCCCGAACAAAATTTCTGGCTACGCCACTGGTGCAACCCTTGTATATATTTGCCGTGACATTCACGAATGCCTCCTGTACTCCTTGCTTACGCAATGCCTCTATGACTGCTGATATCTCTACTCCATCAAATGCTTTTTTTTTTCATAATCTACGAAATCCATATAGAGAGGTTGATTGTACTCCGCAGATTTCTCTATTACCTGATTGATGACATGGATATCATCCATCGTAGAATATCCCTGTCTGAAGCCAGCCTGTTCTCTTGGATGGCCGAAGTCAAGTGTTGCCCTGATTTTATTGGAAATTATGTTGGCGAATATTTTATACAATACTGAAAGCAAGGTAATGGGTCTCTAATTCTCCAATTATTTAACATCTCCCTTTTTATGGATGAGTATAATGTTGGCGTTCTCCAGCTTTCTGATACGCTTGAAGTCGTGAGGCATCGCGTATAAATGGCTGCCAGTTTTTCAACCATGATATCTCCTCCATCTTTGATTAAGTCGACTGTTCTTCCAAATTATCCAGCAGCTTCATCCCGGGTCATGTCTTTCAAGGCGCTTCTAACTTAATCGCTAGTTATAGAAGGAGCCTCTGTATCCTGTTCATGATTACTTCGAATGAAAGTAGCTTGACTGCTCTGGGAACTGTACAGGTCAGTATAGAATTCTTCCGCTGCTTTTACTATGTCATCGAAATTGCTGATAATATTACCCTGCTTATCTTTCAGTGCATACCTTTTGCCTTGTCCTATGACAAGTTTTTTTCTCACTGATTTCATGCTGCGTCCATATTTCACTGCTTGCTCAATCTTTTTCACGTTGTAATTTTGGATATCCCTTGCTTTATTTTGTTGATCAGCTTCGACAGTTCAGCGAATTCTATGTGATCTCTTGAGTTTTACACTTTTACGCTTTGCCGTTTCTGTATTAGGTCCTTATTCCTTGAGAGAGTTTAACTGCTGGTTGCCTAGGTGCCTGTCCTGCCACTTCAGTTGCTACTTCTGAGATCGGCGTGCTTACAGTTTCATTCATTACCTCTATGTTGTCTTCCTCTTCCTGTTCTGTAGCTGCATATTTGTTTGCGAGCACCAGCCTGAATTGGTCTGCTTTTACCCTTACTGCATCTAGGTTGGCCTATTTATTCTTGACTAATTTTATTATTTCTCTCTTCAAATTGAGAGAAATCATAGACCTCACTAACCCATGGTCCCTGCACTTTACCCCTCCTAACACTTCTACATCCTGCACTATGCTTGGATCGGCAGAGAGTATGAAATCTATTTCATTCCTTGTTTCTCCATTAGGGCTTTTCCAGGTCTCTTCCTGTTGCAGCGCTTCCTGAAGAAGGTATTCATTATTCGCAGCCTATTCCTTTCCACGAATTCTACCAACATCTCTCCTCTAGTGTTCCTAGAATCGATGCCGTAGTTGCCAATTGCTTGCTCACCAGCATGCTTTTTCCCCACTTTTGCATTGAAGTCGCCTATGACTACAGTATACTGAGTTCGCACTATTCTCATTGCTAATTCAACATCTTCATAAAACTGTTCCATTTTTTCATCATAGTGACTATTTCTTCATCATCGTCACCTTCATTGCATAGCTCCTCTTCAGCTTTATTACGACGACTGCTACCCTCTCGTTAATGCTGTAGAGTTCATTAATGTTGCCCGCTATGCCCTTATGGACTAGAAATCCCACTCCAAATTATCTTATCTGGAAGACCTCCGTAGCAGAGGACGTGGCCGTTAGTCAGCACTGTATAAGACTCGCCAGTTCTTCTAACCTCACTAATGACAATCATATCCCAGGCAATACCTTATAATTCCTCATATAGCCCTGCTAAGCTAGCCTCACTCGATAGGGTGCATGTGTTGAACATTTCCAGGTTCAGTTTCCAGTGGCGGCCTGTCCAGAGATTCTTAACACCCTCTTCCGCATCGCAGGTCTGACCGCCGCCTTGGTCAGGTGCTTTGCAGCCGCTGGTGACTGAGGGCCGTGCGGTAATTGCAGGAGTCATGAGGGAAGTAGTAGTCGAATACTGCATCAGGGAAGCCAATTCCTGTTCTGGTGACGAAATGACTTTATTGAAGCTTAGTAGACCTTCCTAATTTGGTTGCACCTGGACTTGTATAGAGCCAGTAGCTCTCGGCGATATTTTTTTTTCTGCGGGTGTCAGTTGCCACTCTATACCTGAAGGTGTAGTGGACTGGAGGAAGATTCGAACTTACGACCTTCAGATTAGAAGCCGGGTTTTCTACCTATGCTCCACGCCACCAAAGAGAATGGTAATTTATTTATATTGCACTGCCTACCAAGCGTAATGCATAATAAGTACACTTACAGGAAAAAACGTCCCCTCGCGCGTTTACATGTACATATTTATGTGTTCTAGATGCTTGCGCTCTTATTCTCCGATTGCCAACATATACACAGGAGCCACGAATACTAGCCTCTTTTGTACGTGGTAGCTATAAACACCAGGCCGTTCTCAAAGAGCTTTATTCTGAGTAGTTGGCCTCAGCCTAAATGTGCTACACTAACATGGGTAATGATGCAGTTTATGTGCCGCAGAAGAATGCGCCCATAATTTACTCGGCTATGCTGCCATGTTAACGACCAGTATTCGTTACGCACATATTCTCGTAGTTTATACAATCGTCTCTCCCTCATTCGCTCCATTTTTTCTTCTTCCCCACCATAGGGTAGCAGTTCTAAGAACATAAAGTGAAACCTTCCTTCTTTCTGCAACTAAATTCGCTCTCTCTCCATGTATATTACCACCTAGCGTTTTGGGCAGAAAACACACGGAGAAGACAAGAAAGTAGAGGATCTGACAGGACGGTCTGAGCCAGGGCTAAACCACCTTGTCATCGTGTCTCCTTGTCGTCAAACCGCCTGACAAAACAATCGTCCGGGTCAGACAAAACAATCTTCCGTCGAACAATCAGTCCGGGTCCGATAAAAGAAAATAAATGTTTTTATCTGTTTCTTCGATAATTTGCTCTCGCAATTCTTTTGATTATTAATGAAGTTCGCTATTTTCATCCGCATTTTGCTGGGTGAATTAAGGGTGGTCGGAAACCTGGTAATGACAACTGGTTGCACCAATATTGTGTAACATGGTACTTCAAAGCAACCTGTAAATTCCTCGGCGATGTATAGGAGATCGTTTCACAAGGTAACCAACTGTCTATTATCTTCCGCGCACAAGGGTGCGTGTACGCTTAACATTACTTGTCCAACATTTTCAATGCAAAATTTTGTGGTTGAGGAAAGGGCAGAAATATTACTATCGGATCGCGCAGCGAGAGATGTTTGTACATGTTGCCCTTAATGATAATCACGAAGAAACGAGAAGCGTGCATCGAAATCTAGGCCTAAACGACTTCGTAAGGCGGGGTGATTTACAGGTGAAGAAATTTTCGACCGGTAGGCGTGTTATTATGTGAACCCTTTGTAATATCGCATGCATTCAGGCTTTAGTTCATGTTGATCACAGGCATGCACGTTGAACGGCTCCATAATTCGCTTCACTCAATGTGAGCAAGGAAGCTGGGTAGAAGAAAACCTCAAAGTGAGAATGCAGAAATTTCAAATGAAACAAAAAAATATTTACCCCGAGAATGTCAGTGTCTCCTGAAGAGACCAGTGTGTCATAGGTAGCAATGCTATGAGACCGTCCGCTGAAGCAAACGTATGATAAGACCAGATGTAACCCGCATTTATCCCACGAAGCAACTTCTGGTGCCGTCGTCTCTTCGTCAATGCGGTTAACCTACACAGGATGCTGAAGTGGAGTAAAAAACCAACGTTACGGACAGTTCACGAGCAGCTGTAATCCCAATGTCACCCTTCTTTTTTTTACAATCAACGTCAACATGATTATACTTTTTTCCCGTGCGGAACATCTGCCAGAAGGATTGCTGTTTTTGAACGGAAGTGCAAACGCCAAGCCAAAAGATTCCACTGTAGTCCTAAAAAAACCTTGTTATCTTGTTTACGAACTGAAACTCCACTTGCGTGCCTAATACACACACATGAAAAAAAAATGCTCCACTTTACCATTTTTAGACAAGTATGATTTGCGTGCACACAAAGCTGCTGTTGCTGCTACGAAGCTTGAAACAGCACGCAGAAAGCAGAAGTTCGCATAAAATGTGCGCGGAAATGTACATTATAACTGTACCTTCACATTTCGAGGAGATTATTTCCATCTGCGTAGCGTAGATTGATTTTGTCGTCCGGGTCAGCCTTTGCATGAAGTTTGCATGAAGATTCGGTGTATCCCTCACCTGTGCGTGTGATTCGCTGAGAGATAGACTACAAGGAGCACCAAGTACATCCGAACATTGACCATTCTGACCTCAGCTGGAGTTCCCACGTCTCCTACATGAAGAAAAAACTCATTTGTATTGAGAATATCTTTGAATTCGTAGCTGCAAAATCCTGGGGACCATTCGGGCGTTCCATGCTACAGCTATACATGACACTTTTCCCCGAATTTTTGCTATACAGTGCCTCTGCCTTGTCCAACACATGCAAGACTAATATCCTCACACTACAGAGCATACAAGCCCAAGCACTTCGGACATGTCTTGGCCTCCTGAGACGTTCATCGACAGCTGCAACGATTGGCATTGCACACGAGCACCCGATCACCACTCATATCGTCGGTAAAACGCTAAGAGCGCACATTCGACACCTTTCACGGCGACCATCCCGTGATTTAGTCGATTTGCCAGTGCGAATACTACAGTCTACATTCTGTAGTATCGTGATGAGACATCATGCATCAATACCATCTGGCTTCAAGCCTGCAAAATGGACAACATCGTTATTGAGGTGTCTCCGGCAAGTTCACGTGTGCCTCTCAGTTCCTGGGATAACAAAAAAGGCAGACTTGTCACTACTAGCCCCGAAGCAGTTGTGTCTGCTTCTCCTCAACAAGTCTTATTTTGACCGCATACACATTTACACAGACGTTTCCACCCAATTTCAGCTGACCTGCCGGAGCAGTTCTCGTTCCAACGGACGCGTCTCCTTGCAAATGAAATATTCGCACAATACCATGTCTACAGCAGCAGAATTTGCTGCTCTTCAAGGTGCACTCAAATATGTGGTCCAACAGCCACCAAATCGTTGGGCCATTTTCTGCGATTCCAAAGCAGCCCTACCAAATCAGCAGTTTGCCCTACGTCGTGAGATACAGGAGCAGCTAGTGCGCGAAATAAGGCACGCTCATCATCACGCGCTCGGGAAAGGACACGACATTGTATTTCAGCGGTTGCCGAGCCATTGCGGAATTGTCGGCAACGACAGCGCAGATGAAGGTGCGCGCTCGGCTCATCAAAAACATCAGCGTGTTCCTATACCACTCTCAAGAACAGGTGCTGCGCTGGTTCTTCAATCGGTTGCTCGCCACATCCCAGTTTTACGATGGAAAACACCGGGTTTCATCAACTCACGCTTGCACTCTCTCGACCCTACTTTGCGACTTCGCCAACCACCTGGACTCTTTCGTCGCGAAACAACTTTAATGTGTCGCATGTGGTTCGGCATTGCCTTTACTAACGCTATTTGTTGTTGATAGGAATGGCCAATAGTGTGGCGTGCAATTTGTGCCGGTGTGACTAGACTCTAGGGGACCTTCTGTGTCGCTGCCCATCTCTGACACTGAACGATGTACTCTCCAAGCTAAACTCAACCTGTTAGATAGCAGAGCGCTCTCGGAAGAACCTTGCATCATGGTCTATGCACTCTTGCATGCAAAAGGCCACAAAAGCCTTTCTGCAGTTCGTGAAGGATACTGGATTATGCGAACGCTTGTGACAGCGGAGATTCCTCTGTGACTAATTCTGCGAATGACTGACTATTCTTTTTATTTTCTCTCCTTATCTATTTTCCCCCTTCCTCCTCCCCTATTGTAGGGTAGCCAACCGGGCACGTCCTTGGTTACCTTCGACACATTTCTCTCTTCGTTTCTCTCTCTCTGGTAAAACAGCTCCCAGATGCAGTGATCTGCAGTGCTCCCAAATGTTCCGCATACATAAGAACATAGTATTTAACAGGGTGTGTTGCCGCTTAAAAGGCGGCAGACCAGCGACGCAGGTGTTGGCTGCGCGATTTACGCCAGCAACCGTTATCGCCTGCACTGCGATAACGCTTGCCCTGTCGCCTTTTACGCAGCAGCACACCCTGCTAAATGTTATGTTCGTTTGTACGGGGAACATTTGGGAGCACTGCAATCACGGCGCGCAAGCGAGCATGCCACGTCGTATGTTCTTTTTTTTTGCATTTCGCAGGCATCTGGAGTGCGGAAAGAAAACCAATACTTACTAAATAGAAAGTTCGAAACTGTTTAAGCGGACGTTTCGCAGACCGCTCTACAAATTTATAATTTGAATTTTGTTTGCCTAAATTCGTTGCATGAGAAGTCGGTTATTTATTCTTGACTAATTATGCAATTGAGCCGAATACAAAAGATAGTGTGATTTACTGCAAACAATAGTCAGCAACGTGCATTTGTTCGCGTCGTCTTAGTGTGCAGCGGCATAATTTTAACTCTGGATAAAGTTAGCTGGGACACCCTGTATATGCGAGCGGTGGTATGTGGGCAGGTCTTTCTGGTGAAGCCACTGCATCTGCATTCAAAACATTTCAATTACCAGCGTTGTGCAGGATACGTGTCCACTTGGACAAGACGGAGCACCAGTGCAAATATCAGGGTGTACTTGTCCAGGGCAGCAAGTGTATCTACATTAAAAACATTTCAAGTACCAGCATGTACGACAGTTCCAGTGCCAGAGGGACTGCATAATGATAAGTGGTGTGCTCCCCAGTTGTTCATGAATGGAATACTGCCTGAACTGTGTGCCAAGTATTTTTGTATGTGAAAGTGGGAATTCTAGCTGCCATCGTCATCTTCCTCGGCTGCCTTTTATATATGGAGCGCTCCGGCATGTGTGTCCCCTGCCCTGTGCTGCGAGCTGCGAGGTTATAAATGAAGGGAGAAAAATAAAAGAGCTTCTTCTGCACCTGGCATCGGTCCGAATGGTTCTCAGATCTCCCGCTCGCTGACACATATTGTTGTAGTGGACCTATAACATTGGTCGCTGGTGACCGAAGGTTGGTCGCCAGTGACCCAGGAACGTGGTGACCCGGACGTGATTGTACGGCGAGCACCACGTCATGGACGATGCCACCAACGAGAGACCCACGACCAGCGCAGAGGGCCTCGCCAGGTTGCAGATTCACCTGCCGTCCTTTTGGCCACAAAAGCCTGCACTTCGGTGCATAACCCCACAGCGCGCGTGGTTTCTCCTTGCTGTCTCGGTACTCTCTAGAGACAGAGATGGTTGAGGAGTTATAAGAAGTTGTGGGCTCACCCCACGACACCACACCCTATGACCACTTCGCATCGACGGTGGAGGATCGCAAGTCCGTGTCTGCGCGCAGGTGGCTTCAGCAGATTCTCAACAAAGAGGAGCTCATGGACCATCGGAACTTCTACGTCGTATGCGGCGGCTTCTTATTGACTGTAGGCTGGACGTAAACAGCCCACTGCTGCGTGAACTGTTCCTTCAGCACCTGCCGCAGAATCTGGTGGTCGCCTTGGCTACCGCACAAGAATACATATCCCTCGACAATCATGCTGAGCTGCACCAACCGCGTCGCTCACAATTGAGCAAGATGTGCTGTAGCAACAACGACTGTTGCGCTGTAGCATCTCGAAGATCGGCAGTCTCGCGTTGAGTTAAAGACCTGAGAACCATTCGGACCAATGGCACAAGCACAAACTCTCTTATGCCTTTTTGCAGCACGAGACAGGCGCCGGAGTGCGCCGTATACAGTCATCTGGACAGGTGAACAGCGTGAAAAGACGAAGGACAAGAAGGGAAACACACATCAGCGCTGGTGTGTATTCCTGTTTTTGTCCTTCGTCTTTTCGTGCGGTTCCTTAGTTGAGTATGTGCCGACTAGCCCAAGCCTCTAGTTTCAGTTAACTTGGGCCAAACTTCAAAAATGTGCTAATGCTAAGTAGCTGGACAGAACCATGGTAATGTTTGCCGTCGCTTGGAGATACTCAGATTATATTTTGCGTTCCGCCACATTACATAATTATTCATCGTTACTTAATCAACTTCGCAGTTACTATAATTAGATAAGTATCAATGAGATAAGCGTCAAAAGACACGCAAACTGTCTCGAGCGGCCAGTCGCGCGGCAGTTTTGAGTGTGTTCGGGGGATTCTTTCACACTCGGTAGAACGCTTTTATGTAGCACGCATCGAGCAACAGAAATCTGTATCGGGAGTTGTTAACGTTGCTCTACAATTTCCTCATTGAACCTTATCTAATTTTAATAACTGAGAAGTTGAATATTTAATGAAGACTAATTATCTAATTAGGCGGAATGCAAAAGAAAAAATAATCTGAGTATCTCCAAGTGACGACAAACAACATAGCTTGGTTCTGTCCAGCTACGCGGCATTTGCATATTTCAAAGTTTGGCCCAAGGTACGTGAAACAGCGTGTGTAAAAAGCGGCCGAGGAAGATGACGAAGGCTGTTTGGTAAAGTTGGTAAAGCGTTTGCTCGGGGTTACATGTGTGAATGCTTTTTGTCATTCAGAGTGCTTTTTTTTACTTTAGGAAACAAAATGTGTGCAATGTGCAACATGGCAGTGTACAAACGTATTCACTGGTTGGCAGATGATTCATTGTGACCTTATGCCTGTTTAATTCCTGGGTGGTACATACGTGCGTCTTGTACAGTGCTTTTCAGATAAACCGAGAATTACTTCCTTGGTTACTTAAATGTAGCTTCCAGTGCATCACAGTGCATTTCCAGGTTTATATAATTCCAGCATTCCAGCAGCATCTGGAATGCGCCGTCCACTATGCCCTTGAGGATATGTTTGATCTTGTCATCCTCTGACATGGTGGGCTTTACCCGCTTGCACAAATCGAGAACATCCTCGATGTAGCTGGTGAATGTCTCTCGAGGCTGCTGGGAGCGCTGGCGCAGACGCTGTTCAGCTATTAGCTTACGCACAGCGGGGCGATCAAAGACTTCGGCAAAAAGTATCTTAAATGCTGACCAGCTTGAAAAGTGTGGTTCTTGGTTAAACAAACACAGTTTGGCTACGTCGGCGAGGTAGAAAGACACGTAGGAGAGCTTAGACTGGTCGTGCCATTTGTTATGGGCACTTATACGTTCGTACGATGAGAGCCTGTCTTCCACATCGTGTTCGGCAGTCCCACTGAAAATGGGTGGGTCGCGATGAAGAGGGACACCAGCGCAGACGACAGTGGCAGCCGGTGGGGCAGGCAACGAAGTGGCTGAATCAGGCGTGGTGCCGGGCGACAGTGTTGGTGTTGGCAGGGTTCGAGTGCGGAGCTCCAGGATGAGGCGAAGGATCTCAGCAACCTCCACCAAATGCGACGAGGTTTATTGTCGTCGATAACGTTGCAAGAACGCTACGTAAAGGTAGGCACTGCAAGGGCTTTTCGTAGCACGGGGCTCACTCGCGATCACGGCACGGTACTTCGTCTTCCTCTTCAGTCGGCACATATATACACAGGGGCGGCCTCTGCTTCATTACAATAAGTTTCTTATGTGAGGATTCTACATCGATTTTTCGTGTACTAGACTGCTAAGATTATTATATTTATGTAGCGTTAATGAGGCTCATCGTACACTGCATTACAGTGTTGCTCACTTGTGACACTGATTTCCCCGTTCGAATATTCCATACTATGTTCACTTAAGTTTTGCTTTTTGGTTTTATGGTTATTTTAATTCTCACACCATTACATTATTTGATGTATCCTAAAGGCAATAGTTGTGATTTTGCCATGTTTTCAGTGCTTGTTTTTATGGTATGCGGCGTTATTGCCTCTTGTGTTCTTTTCAAGCTTCTAAATAATTGTTAACATTGCTTGTAGCAGCTACCATGCGATTAAATCTCGCATTTCTCAGTCTGCTTCTTGCAGTTGCTGCGATACTAATTTCCAAATAATTCTAGTCTGTTCATTTGACAGCATGGGCTCTTTACTTTGCTAAATAAGAAACTTTACGAATTTTGTTTGTATGTTCTAGTCATTGTTTATCAGTTTCTAGTTTATTAAGAATGGTTTCTGCGAGCTGTAGTTATTCTCGGGTACTTTTAATTCGATTTTCCATGTACTTATTATACATTTTGCTCAAATATTGCACAAGTATTACTTTGTGAATATTGCTTTGCTTTGTCATACTGTCCTCATTTCATGTGCACTTGGCGCAAAAGCCCTGACCTAGACGCTCGTCCAGACGCGCCCAGTTTTTCTTAGCGGGATGTCATTCCCATTTTGGTTGTCAATATAGTTGCTGCATACGAAAGGTGGTATTTCAGATTCATTTTCGTGGACATGTTAATTTTCATGTGACTTGGTAGAGGATACGTCGGTATCAATAGGCAACAGTGCTTGGCACAGCAGCAGGAGCTCTGTTGCACTCGTCACCGACGCTTCGACTCATCTGGGACCCGCAAAAATTAGCTTCAGATTATTGTAAACAATTTAAGACCATTTCTTTTTTATAACGTCTTAAAAACGTTTAGAAGTTGGATATGAATAGCTTTGGCAAGGGAGATTATTTGTGGCTTTCGCAATCATATTTCCAGACGAGCTTTTCGAATATGTCTTTAAGACCTGTTATGGATCGTCTCAGAAAAGTAATTAAACCGGACATTAGCAGACATACTCGTATACGACATTTTACCAACGAAGTGGTCTCACTGGTGTCTTCTTTAAACCGTTTTTGTCGTCTTCGCTAAAAGCTACGAAAACGTTATGCATCTCTTTTGTGCTACATACTGGGTACCAACACGCGTACAATCGCTGGCGTCCACAATGGAGAAGGGGGAGGTCGGGGGTGGGGAAGAGCGTAATAAATCGAAAGACGCAGCCAATGCAATGCAAGGAAGAGTGGTCACATGTCAGCATAGAGCAGGCAAGGGGTCGCAGCTGCCAGATGAGCTTTTCTCTTGTTCTTTGGTTGGAAGTTCAACTTTTGTCAGACGACGAACACGGTCAATACACCCCCACCTAGTTATATGACACCCACACTGTGACCTCCGCTAACCTATGAGTTCCACGAGCGGCATTCCTTGCACAGGTGGTATCTTCTGTGTGTGTGGGCAAACTGTGTAAAAAAATGCTGAAAAAGGGATGGGGGACCCTACAAGCGCGTGGTAGTGTGTATGTGTGCGTATATACAGGGTCTCTCACGCAACTTATGCCAAAATTTACAAATATGCAAGTGCCACGTAGCTGGCCAGAACCGAGGTAGTGTTGTTTGCCGTCGCTTGGAGCAAGGTAAACTATATTTTGACTTTTGCGTAATGGCGTAATTAGTTATTTTAAAGTAGATTAACTTCTCAAATATTATACCGAGCGGCAAATTGTCATCAGAAAACCGTATGTCATCATGAAAAAAATCTATATCCATCTTTTGCTAAAGAATACGTCCTGCATAAAAGTTTGTTTTCAATCCTTAAAAAGCCCGCAATACGCAAAGGCAAAATCAGGGCAGAGGAGAAGAGCGGCATAATACGGACAGAATGACTAAAGGATCAATGTGGTGTAATCACAAAAAAAAGGAATCAATTCGATCGGAACGACAAACCGGTATGAGCCCGATGACATGAAGACGGTGCGATGACGTTTTTAAAATACAAAAAATATGGGGGATTTACACGCTAAAACCGTATGCTTCAATGGGTCCAGTGCCAATTATCGCAAAATATTGTTAAAATAAATCTATATCCTTAATTGAACGCCCGAAAATGCCACTGCAGGGGTGTTTCGAGTGCTTATTAAACAGCTCTCACCAACCCCATAAAAACACCTGAAACTATAGCCACACATGTGCACACTGTGCCACAACTAATTGATTGTACAGTCACAGCGTAGTTTAACCTGAAACACATCTTCTTATAATGTGTTCTACGCACGCTATGAGGCACGCCGTAGTGGGGACTCCGGAATAATTTGGACCACCGGGGGTTAAAATTATGACGATAATATGACGAGAGTAGGACGACGATGGCATGACAACGACTTTATAATAAAGATGGTATGATGACTGGCATGATGAGCGTCGGTTAACGAAGCTGGAATGACAAAGATGGAACGACCACAAAGGCATCACGACCCCGAGCACATGCCTAGTGACCCATATACCAGAATATATGGTCCATCGGGTCAGCCTAATAATATATATATATATATATATATATATGCATTCCGATAAAGAGAGAGAGAGAAATAGAAGAGAGTAAAGGCAGGGAGGTTAGCGACATGCCGACAGAAAGACAGAACGATTCGGCATGCCTGAGGTGGGCATGGATTGCTCGTATGAATAAGTGAATGCGTAGCATACAAGAGACATCAACCACGCTACTGGGGCGGTAATATCGGGTGATCACTTTTGGAGACAGCTTCGCTTTCACGAGATATTGTGGGACTCGGCACCGGACGCGTTCGCCTTTACGGCCGACAGTGCTTCGGCCGCTGTGCCACGGTAGTCATCTTTCCACAGTGCCAAGAGCGCTGTCAGCCGTATGCTTCAATAGGTCCAGTGCCAATTATCGCAAAATATCGTTAAAATAAATCTATATCCGTAATTGAACGCCCGAAAATGCCGCTGCAGGGATGTTTCGAGTGCTTATTAAACAGCTCTCACCAACCCCATAAAAACACCTCAAACTATAGCCACACATGTGCACACTGTGCCACAACTAATTGATTGTACAGTCACAGCTTAGTTTAACCTGAAACACATCTTCTTATAATGCGTTCTACGCACTCTTCACGAAGCACAGGTATTGACGCGTAGTAGCGAGGGTGACGAACACATCAACAAAATTGAATCATGAAACTAAGTCTCAGGGCACAGGTTTTAGGCGCCCGGAACTGTGGCAAGCGTCGGCGGCGTCCCTCGCCGATAACCCAGCGCACGAGCACAGCGAAGGATGAAGGCGAATGCGGAGCGCAGCGGGGACATCAAAGACGGCGATAGCGAAGAGAGCGCGTGCAGGGAAGCGGAGGAGGAGGCTACAGCGGAACCACGAGGCGGCAATTGGAGGAGGGCATAGAGAAAGAGTGAGAAAAAGAGCGTGTTGCCGCACAAGGTGGGCTTTTCGGTAACGATAGTTACGAGATGGCGTTAGAGTGGCACGCGTACCCTGCATGGAAACAAAGCACTGCATGAGTGGAGGTCTGTCTGCGGCGGCTGCTGCGAATCGCGCCCACGCGTCAGCTACGCGCTGCCTCTCGCGATGTCCCGATTAGCGACGCAGTCACGCCCCACTTCGCTTTTGTTCGCAACGTGCGGCACGATACAGATCGTCCGCGCCAGCCAATATATCGCGAATATACCAGTGCGCGAACTCTTAGAAGCAGATGATGAGCAGTCGGTTACAGCACGTAGCTGATGGGAGAAGGGAAATGTTTTAGTCGGATGACTGAGTCGTGATCAGCGCTTAACTAGAGAACATTTATCCCAGTGCAGTTCGCTGACTGGTGTTATGATCGGCTTGGAACTGCACCTGTCAAATGTGGGAATCAAGCTCAAGCGCCTTTCCCGTGACGAGATAATCCCCTTCATCCCCGAGAGAGCGTCTCACCTCTACGGAGCAGACGAAAACGGCGAGCTACCAAGAAGGAGGACCCGAGGGAGAGGAGGTCGTCAACTTGACCACCGGAGAGAGGACTTCCCCGAAGGAAACATCGGCCACCACGAGGGGATTTAAGGCCGTCCTGGCCCCCGTGTTAATCAGAACCGCTCGAGACTCGGATAGAGTCAAAACCATGTACCAATGAAGTGAATACAATCTTTTTTCTATTTTTCATCATCACGATGCCCGCCTTCATCGTCGTCTCCTGATTCCTGCAGTGACGACCCACCTCACCCAGTCGAGATTATATCAGCTGGTTGGCAGCAATGGGATACTCCACCCTTCGTCCTGGCTTCAGCAGAATGGTGAGCGCTTGACTTTCTTTGAGAATTTGCCAGGTTTTAGCTCGTGTGTTTTCTAAAACGGCGAATTAGTTTTGTACGTGCAGGCTCCTATTGAAAGCTTCCTCACGTCACAGCAGAGTAAGAAAGTCCTCGTTCGGGATTGACCATGGATTTGGGCAAACGGAAAAAGCCAGAGTTGTTATTACTTTGTGAAGAGCTGGGAATTGAGGTCGGGAAAAGTCAGAGAAAGCCACAGCTTATTGAGGCGATTGAGAAGTGCGGGGCTCCTGAGGACGAAATTTCAGAAGCATGGGAAGAGATAGAGAAACGAGCTGAGAAAGCTGAGCAAAACGCTGCAGAAGAGAAGGAAAGGCAAAGAGCTGAGAAAGCTGAGCAAAACGCTGCAGAGGAGAGGGAAAGGCAAAGAGCTGAGAAAGCTGAACAAAACGCTGCAGAAGAAAGAGAACGAGAAAGGCAGAGAGCTGATCAAAAGGAAGCTGCAGAAAGAAAGTAACGCGAGGAACAAAGAGCTCACGAACTAAGGCTAAAAGAACTAGACGTGCAGCGGGATCTGGCCAGGCAATCAGCAAACAACCTCTTAATAGATGAAAGGCGTTCAGGTGAAGCAAGAGTGAAAATAAGGGATCTCATGCCGTCGTACAAGGTGAAAGATGACATGGGATTGTTTCTCGTTATTTTTGAACGAACTTGCGAGAGAAACGGGTTGGCACTAGAGAGTTGGCCGCAACAGATTCTGACCGTTCTTCCTGGCGAAGCAACCGAAATAATTGCAAGGCTAACGAAGGACGAGTCAGAGGATTATCAGAAAGTAAAAGCTGCGTTGCTAAGGAAATATCGGCTCTCAGCGGAGGCTTTCCGCCGCCTTTTTCGGGAGGCAGTTAGGACACCGGGCGAGTCTTTTCAGGATTTCAGTTACAAACTGAAAGCCAATTTAATTGAGTGGCTAAAAGAAGATGCGTTCAGTTGTCACGACAAGGTTGTTGAGCTAATCTGCATGGAGCAGTTCTATGGGTCCTTGAGCGAAGAGATGCGCCTGTGGATTCAAGATAGGTCGAGCGAGAAGGGCTTGGAACGTGCTGCAGTGCTAGCAGATGAATTCGACGCACGTCGCGAATCCGAGAAAACGCGCGTCAGGCCGTTGACTAAATTCGGCAAAGAGGAAAACAGGCGCCCCTTTCACAAAGAGAAAGCTGGAAGTGATTCCAAAGACATGCCGACAGATAATTTAGGCCAGAGTAACAGCGCAGCGAAAGACGAACGAAAAAAAAAGTTGTCGCAGTTTCACCTGAAAGGCGAAGCATCAATTGCGATAGCAAATTTGTAGAGAGCTAAATTAAGTAATGATAGTAGCTTTATCAGCTGTATAAACTTGGACATGCAGCAGCACCGGCAACACGCAGAACTCTTGTCGACGCCATCGGCGTTTTGCCCACGTTCGCACAAAATGCGTGCGGCGTTGGTGACTGTTGCCGGAGCCTCTGATATAAATAGGTACTTGGTGCCGCAGCTAAACGTCGCCTCCCTTCCCTGCCCCCCCCCCCCCCCCCCGACGGCCTTTCGTGCGTCAGAAGAAGGCGCGTTTGCTCTACATATATGGTGATTGTAAAGGAGGAAAGAGACGCCTACTTCTGCAGCCCTTAAGGGAGCACGGCACAGAACGCGCGTTTGTTCTCCGCCGTGCGTTCACTCCCCGTGAAAGCGCGCGTCCCTCGCGCCCTTTCACTCGCACATACAGCGTTCGGCGGCGCGCGGCGACGATTTCATCTCCATTGACGTCATACGGAACCTCACGGCGACGGCGACGGCGACGGCGACGCCGACGGCAGAAATCTGCTTTGGAGTGTCCATATAATTGCTATCGCAATAAAACAGAAAAGCAATTCGAGGCTAGAAAACCGGTCGTCTGTTTCCGTTGCCAGGAACCTGGACACCTTGCGATCGGCTGTCGGAGGCCTAGAATTGTTTTTTTCTTTCGTGAATGACGGCAACTTAGCGCTCCTAGAACTCTACCTTCGCGACCTCAGAGTGAACGGAACGCCATGTAGGGTCCTTAGGGATTCGGCTGCGACAATGGACATCGTCCACCCTGCGTATGTGCAACCTGAGGATTTCACCGGGGAACATGCGTGGATCCGGCAGGTAGTTGAGGAGAATAGTGTTTGCTTAACCCATAGCTAGTGTAAAGATCGAGGGGCCATTCGGAATATTGTTGCTGACTGAAGCCGCAGTATCACAAAATCTGTCCAAGCAACACCCCTACTTATTTTCAAATCGCTCGGAGATGCTGCTAAAGAAAAAGGGCTTGAGTTTTGGCGACCCTACGGTGCAAGCTCTCCCGCGTAACACGGCTCAGGAAATCGCGGTAGAAGAGAATGATTGCGCCACGAAAGTGGAAACAGTGGCTCTTCCGGAGGCCGTTCCTTGTGGAGACAAGGCTAGTTTCAGCAGCCCTAAAAAGTTCAAGGAGGCGCTGAAGAACTCCCTTGTACCTCCGCATTTGAACGACGGTTCGGAATCGTCCAAAGGAGAGGAGACTGACATGGCGGCTAAACAGGGCAGGAACCGGACGATCGGGGATTTCAGAGGAACATTCAGTGGCCGCCTGGCAATGCAAACATTTTTCAGACGGCGCAAACAAGCGAAGTATTTAGCGCAGCGCAAATTCGAGAAAGACGCCACACCGCAGCCCGCAAGCAAAGGGAACAGGCCATCATGCAGAACGTCAAAGGGCTCGTTATGGTGGTTGAGAAAACGGAGACGTCTAAGGCGGATGACATCAGAAAAGGGTGCGTCTCCGCGAGTAGGACTGCGGCTGAAAGGGGCAACATGGCTGAGGTACGCGCGCACGCACAGGGCCAGTCAAACAGTCAATGAGGGGGAATGTGCCGCGAGAGCGAGGACAAAGTAAGAATGGCAATTCTCCTCGCGTTTACGGACTCCATCTCTGAGACGCGAAAGAAAGCTGCGGCCACACGAATTGACAGGTGAAGGGAGGGGGCAGTGTATGTCTGGCACCCTTTATTGCCCATGGCGAGGCCCAATGACTTTCAGATTGCGACCTAGTCGAGCGCGCATTAGGAGGTAGTAATTGTGGAATTGGGCGCCTCCATAAGGTTCCCGTTTGTAAAATTTTAAATAGAGCACGTTGCATTTTCTTTTCATTTGTTAGTTATTAAGACATTATTTCTTTTAATTTCAAAGGTTGCGCGTTAATCTCGGTGATTCGTTGTGATGATTGTTATGCGCGCCAGTTACGCGAATAAAACTGCGAAGCAGGTTTTGCGACGGTGGTGGCTCGTGAACGCGCTGTTTTTGTAGATAGGCATTGACCATTGGAGGTTTGTAGAAACAAACCATTTTGGGTAATTCAATGCTTACAGGGTAGGTGCGTTTATCGGCTGTCATTGCAGATAGAGTATGGCTTTTGGTTTTCTGGCTTTAAATGCCACTTTATGAATAAGCTTAATTAGGAGTTCAAGCGGTCATCAGAGCGCAGTACATTTTGCCTTAGAAGCGCTGGTACAGGCAGATACTATTGACCCAACGAGTAACTAACTCACTGCGCAGCATTTATCCGTCTGATCATTTTCAATGCACTCTCAGTCTCTCAATAAATGTGGCTTTCCCGGGCAGGAGAAACAAAAACGTTAGGTATTAGGTTAATTGAAATATGCACTTAAGTCTAGTTTTTTTTCCTTTTGTTAATTTTCGGGGAAGCTCGAACAAGGGCTGCAGGTTTAATTCTGATAAGGTTTTGTGTGAAGAATGTGTGAACCTGGCAGTTCTCATGGTTAGTTGGGTGCTCTCTGTTTGTTGTGCCTTGGGCTTGGCGTGGTCTATTTCCAGAGGGTGTCACCTGGCCTGCCTTGGAACGAACAGCGAAACAAAGCAGAGCCACGGGGTCTACGGTCTCTTCGAGGTGCTTGGATGCTGCAACCCCTTCGAGACCTCCTGTGGCCGTGGACGGGCTGTTATGATCGGCTTGGAACTGCTCCTGTCAAATGTGGGAATCAAGCTCGAGCGCCTTTCCCGTGACGAGATAATCCCCTTCATCCCCGAGAGAGCGTCTCACCTCTATGGAGCAGACGAAAACGGCGAGCTACCAAGAAGGAGGACCCGAGGGAGAGGAGGTCGTCAACTTGACCACCGGAGGGAGGACTTCCCCGAAGGAAACATCGGCCACCACGAGGGGATTTAAGGCCGTCCAGGCCCCCCTGTTAGTCAGAACCGCTCGAGACTCGGATAGAGTCAAAACCATGTACCAATGAAGTGAATACAATCTTTTTTCTATTTTTCATCATCACGATGCCCGCCTTCATCGTCGTCTCCTGATTCCTGCGGTGACGACCCACCTCACCCGGTCGAGATTATATCACTGGTCACTGGTCCGTCTTTATAATGGCGGACATTCGGCTTCTAACAATATTTTTGCTTTTTGCGCAATTGAGAGGAGCAGCACCATAATAGCGGGTTTGCTCGCGTTCACATTTTTGGTGTGCGTTCACCTTACTACTACTTAATTAGGCAGGCTGTGCTTGCATCTCATCTCTACGAACCCATGAATGCTATATTTGGGGTGAGAGCACTGCACGGAACACCCTTTCAAAAAACGGCAGAACTGATCTCATGATGGCTGTCGATGATAATGTGATTAGAACTCGAGCAATGTAGTGATACATCGCATTTCTGGAATCCCGTTTATTTAATGATCTGTAGGGGTCTTTCTGAACTTCCGTCGCTTCGGCTATATGACATACTTCGGTATCCTCCCACTTTACTATGGTACACGCTTGCCAAGGTCGACCATGAGCATGGCGTCATGACTGTGAATGTATGACGTGCACACAGGGACAGCGTTGGAATGACGGGAAATTATGTCAATGGAACGATAAAGGCGGTATGACGTCAAAAAGGTGATGACTCCTAAATGATGATAGTGTCATAACGACTACGTGAGGACAATCGCATGGCGACGATGTGAGAGTACCGACGGTGAAATCACGAAAACTAGATGACGAAGCTGCAGTGGCGGCGATGGCACGATCGCAACGCCATGACGACAACGGTATGACAACGTATGCGTAATAGTGACTATGACGCAATGACTATGATGACATGACAATGGCTGCATAATCGTGTTTGAAAATTGACAGCATGATTGCCGTAGAATGACAAAGAAGAAAGGAAGTGTACGGATCGATAAAGGCAGTATGACGACAAAGGCATGACAACAAAGCGATGTTTACGCTTGGGATGAGCGAAGGGACGACGATGCTAAAACGGCAGCGCTGCGACAGCATGGCGACAATGGTAAAACGATGACTGTGTGGCGACGAAGGCATGACGAGAGTCGGATTACAAAATTAGAATGACGACCATTGAATGGCGTAAGAGGATAGACAGATAATCAGATAGGCTCAAAACGCATCAAGTAAGCAAAGAATGCAAATAGCATAAATCTCTCTAGACGGAACTTGTTCATTGGTTAGTCATCTTGCCAATCACACCAGGATCTCCGTATAAACTTATGGGTCGATTAAATGACAGCCCAGTCACAAAAGATAGCAGCAACGATTCAACCGCAAGTGTTTCGGATGAAGCACTTCGGCAAAAGTAGCGGCTCCAGCGTTACGACTACCCCTGCGGAACCAGACTTCAGGTCGCCGTTGGCGCTGTCAAGATAGGCCTGCGCTTTCTTGTCCGAATGCACTTCTTGAATGTCACCGATGCAACGTCTCTACTGCAACCTTGCAACCCTGCTTTGCAAATATCGTCGTCAATACAAGTTCCCTTGGTCCACACGTCACCGCCTCGTTCCTGCAAACCGGAGTCACCGACAATCCCACCAGTGAAAACCGTCAATGACGCTGTGCACCGGAAACTCGAAAGTGACATTTCGTCGCGGGCGTTGAGAACAACCATTTCTGAGGCTCCTCGCAAAATAACGTGGTGAGTGTTTCTCAGCCTCCATGGGAACTGGCTGTGCACGTAGGGAAAACGGTAGTCGGGCGGAACAAAATAATCACCGAAATAATGAATGATGCTAGAGGAAACTGCTAACAAAGTTACCGCGTCAGGCCTTCATTATGTGGTCTTCTGGCGGTGTATGCATCAATTTATTTTGGCTGGGAAAAGGTGACTTACACTGGCAGCACTAATTGTCACAGAGTACTGTGGGAAGGCCACCTCGCTAAAAGAGAAGAATCGTATTTTCCTGCATGATTAAGCATCCGTCTTTTGCTGCCCTGTGAGGAATTGGCAACATTTTACTTCTCTTGATTATTATTTTTATTGAAGATACTTTTGTTGGTTTTGTTCACGCGTATGCAGGTTACCGTTCACGGCAGATCCTGGTCTGCGGATTCGCGGCGGCTTTTTGAAAGAAAACTATACAACACGTTTTGCAGTAGATGCTTTGTAAATTTCCATACCAGCTACACTGAATCGCAGCTATTGCTGAAAAAGTATCACCTCACTATGCGATTTGAACCAGCTTAAAATCTGTATCCGTGAACTAAAAAATGTCTTTAATGCTTATTACCGTCCGGCAGAAAGGCATGCTGAACGAGGACTGCTTTTCTAGTCGCTTTTTATTGCACTTCCCTAATAAATAGGGAAACGCATAACCATTATGGGAAATTACTATTGACAAGAACTAATCCTATACGGACACTCGGTACATTATTGACAGCAGTTCATGCGTCCAGGTAAATATATGTGCTTGAAATTAATGGGGGAAGTATGGTTTTTTTAAATGTGCAATACAACGATAGAAACTGTACCTGGAATTAGCGAGACGCCGTACCAGTAGCGGCAGCTTGTAATGATCAAGTGTCAGAGAATTAACTGGACGTGTAACATCAAGATAAATCTTTCATTTACCGCAGGAGAACTTTCGCTGAAACAATGAAGCAAATTACCGCTACATTCAATCTATCATAATTAACCTTCGGTGAATATGATACACCATGGAATGCTGTGTTCACTTTTTAGCGGTCGTTATTCAAGGGCACGTTTCAGAAGCAAAACACCATTATCTGAAGGATCTTAGATTTGGGCATAGACTGTTCTTTCATCACCCACAACACTAAGTAACGGTTGCATTGCCAATGTACTGATAAAATGGCGGAGTGGTCTAAACGCAAGATTAAGGTCGATATATAGTGTCAAAGTAAAGCTAACTAGCAAGAAAAATAAGACATGAGATGTGAATGAGAAAGGCAGCAATTCATTAAAGTGTTATACCGGAATATATACAGTCAAATGTCTCTGCAGGGAAACGGGAAGCGCATGGAACTAGCTTCCCCGCACTGGAAACTTTCGCTGAAAGGCGGAAACATGCTAAGAGGGAAATTGCATGAAGCATCTGCGTTGAAGCCAGCTGAACTAAGTACTCCTCGGCGACACGTCATGAAACACCAAGCAATGAAGAAGAGTTGCTCAGGCGTGTAGTGACGAAAGCCTATACTCGACTCAGGGTAGCCCGGGCTAAAGTGTAGCGCATCAAAAAGCGGCTGCAGGCTGGCCCACATAACGTACATCGCAGACGCGTCTTGCATGTTCGCTGACGCCGGGAAATTGTATCCGCACATTGAACGCTTCGACGAGACATTCCATGGTGCCATTTTGCCTGGCCTCTTCGGCGGCGGTGAGCCAATGCCGATCGAGGTCGTTGGCGTCAATTGTTCGTCCCTTCAAATCCCAAGCTGTGACGAGCTGTCCTGCGATTAGCGACCCGATGGAGGCGTAATTCACACTTTCGTAGGCGCCATCCGGAAATACACGCTGAACCATATAGAGTATCAGGAATGAGCACGTGGTACGGCACATACGAGATGTTCCCTTTTAGCCAAGGTTTATCAACTCAAGATTAGCAAGTGGCTGCTGGAGTTGGGCATGGAATTTGACCCAATAGTCTTCGGGTAAATGCCTCAGGTTTTCTAAGTACAAGCTTGTCATCTGTGCATGTATCGATGTCTTGGAAGCCTTTTCGTCGTTTATGCCTTTCTAGTACTAAATGTCCACGCGATATTTTATGCCTCATAACACTTTTGGATGCTTGGCTCAGCCTGTCGGACTGGCGCACTTGATTAATCACAGAGGACATAACGACTTTGTAGATCTCGTTAACCTTTTGAATGCGGTGCTCTTTAAAAAGTTGAGCATGTTGGGATGTGCTCAATACCCCAGGAAAGGCGACGTCCGTTGCTTGGTAGCAATAAATCGCGTGTCGTTTCCGCTCGGCGGCAGATCTGTGGGCATGGAGAAGAGCACTTAGGTTGCGACTTACAAATCGTCCTACGACTTCCACAAAAGTGAGACCTACAAAGCTCAGCACATCTATCCTTGGAGTTTCCGTTAGAATTCTAAAGACGGCTCGAATATAATCCGGGGCATCCACTTCCACTGGAGTGGAAGTCGTCAACTGCTTATTTTCATGAGAGTACCGGTTATTAAGATGCACCCAAACGTCTGCAGAGATGCCTGGCGTGGAGTTCGCAGCGAAGTCGTAAAGACTCGTGTAGTCTTCCTGATGATTTCTTTCATAAAGGCGTAATTTACTCATTATAGCGGATTGTAAATGGCCCATTGCCTCGCAGGAAGGCGTAGAATTTGCGTATTGGTTTCGCGTTCTCTGCCCAAGTGTTTCACTAAAGATTGCGTGTAGCCTGCAGACATAACGTACGTTGTCGTCTCGAGATAGGTGTTCGTGGAGGAGCACATTGAAGTCAATGCCCATAAAGGTGCGGAATATGATGAGCTTTCTTCTGGGCTGGTTGTCACTGGATACATGGGCCGCGAAAAATATAGGGCATCGCCAATCAAAAGCTAGAGAAAAGAGAGCTTCCAGAGGGTCGATGCTGTCGTTCACTGTGGGCCACGGAATACCCACGTCTTTGAGGACTGCCAGGAGCGGATCTACTCCGTAGTAAGGTCTTCTCTTGCAACTCTGGTAAAACATCACCGCTTTTTGAAATGGGTTTTGATTTTCTGTTGGCACCAAGGAGGTATCTGCAGCTGCCATTACGGAGTCCCTGAAGGCCAGCTTTGCGTCATCCATGAAAGAACGACCTCCAGTCACTGAGAGGAAGAAAGTGCAGGGAACATACAAATTATGATTTGCTTTTGTGATTGCTGTTTCATTCACTACAGAGATAATTTACGAGCTACGTTTTTCTAAAACATTTATTGTCTCATTGCGCAGGTTATTGATAAAGTAACTTAGGTTCGAAATAGAATCAGTTTGTTTTCTACTGAGGCTGGTGTACAATAAAAACAATGTGGCAAAAGTCATCCCAGGTATTTGTCAAAGTCAGCGATAGCTGTTTTGTGCAGCCTGCTATATATTCCCATCGTGAACCTCGTGAATCACGAAACATTGCGGGCAAATCAGCAGACAGCAGAAGCGTGAATTGCTTTCCCAAGCACAATGTCGAATGATACCACAACCCAGCATAACTTGTCGTAATCACTGCACCCTAGTTGAGACTGCGTAGCAAGCCCGCTATTCCTACTATCTTAGCTGCAACTATGGTGGAATGGCTATCCATCAAGACGCCACGCTGGACACGGCGGTGTCTATTTATGATGGGGCGCTACCGCTTTAACATATTTAAGCATATGTAGTCCTTGTCACCCGCCGTGATTGCTTAGTGGCTATGGTGTTGGGCCGCTAAGTACGAGGTCGCGGGATCAAATTCCGGCCTCCGCGGCCGCATTTCGATGGGGGCGAAATGCGATAACACCCATTCATTTAGATTTAGGTGCATGTTAAAGAACCCTAGGTGGTTCAAACTATTGCGGAGTCCCCCACTATGGTGTCCTCATAATCATATCGTAATGGTCGCACGTCCAACCATATAATTTATTTTCTTAGTACTCCTTGTGTCCCCTCGGCGCAACTAACCTAGGGGGACTGGCTAAGAACGGGCCAATGGTAATGTCACAAGCGCCGTGACGCAGTTGTCTGTTGTGGCACATACCTAATGACACATGTCTGCTCTGCAAGACAGCAGCCAGTAGATAACAAATAGCCCGAGATAGTAGTCAACAATGGCTATGTGTCAGTGTTTATTGCGTGAGGTTGTCCTATTACTCCAAGTGGTCGAAGTAGCTAAAAATCTGTTTAATATTCTCTTAATTTCTTTCACGGCTTGATTGATTTCGCTGAAACGAACCAAGGCTATGATTAGGCTAAATTATACTTGGCGCGTGCAGAAATGTACCCCACGAAAGAAATATAGCACATGCCATTACTTTGCTGTAGGTCAGGGTTTCACATGCATCGTCTTAAAGCATTCATTATCTCTTACTTCATTCGGTGCTCGGCGATAGCTGTCTTGCTAAACATGCCTACTTCCCAAGCTTAACCAATATGTGCTTGGTTATTAATGGTCAAGCATATTGACGCAGTTATTCAAACGTAGAGATTCCAGGTTCCACAAACTAAATATGCTCTGTAGTTGTTATGGTAAGAAAAAGGTATTCGAGAGTGGGAAATTCTGTGCCTCAATTTGAAAATAAAGTTTTCAAACTGCACTAGTGGCTCTTGTGAGATTTCTTTAACAGCACCGCAGAGTATGGTACACACTTATACATATGCAGGTTGTCCTAGCTTTCTTGCACAGACTCCTAAAAGAAACGAATCTGCCTGCGTGAATAGAAGAAGGTGCATGCTGTTTGCAGTCTTGTTGAGAAACCACCAGTAGTGTTTTACTTCCTGACATGGAATTATTTATTTAAAAGTCATTGTGTAACTTTTTATGGTTGTTTTAATTATCAAGCTGTCAATTAGGCAGTTGTATACAATTGTAAGACGTGTAAAAAATGTGTTTCCCTAAAGGTGTGCATTGCGACTGCGTACCTGTGCGAGCGCACTAGCAGCACCATAAAATACCGTCAGAGGAAAAGCAAAACGAGGAAAACAAGCACACGTTTACGACGGCTTTTTGAATGCGTAAGCATTCTACGGCAACTTCGTCCGGAAATCTGTCTAACGGTTTGTCCGTCCGTATGTCTGTAACTTCTTACACGATGAGCTCCATAGGTATAGATAGGACCCTATGGGCGATATATGAGAATGTCTTACGACAACGTATGCCAACTGACACTTATGGTTATGGCTATATACAGGGTGTCCCAACTATCATGCACGAATATTTAAAAGTATGTTATTGCCACGTAGCTGAACAGAACTAAGCTAATGTTGTTTCCCGTCGCTTGGAGATACTCAAATTATCTTTTTCGTTTCGCATAATTACATCATCATCATTATCAGCCTATATTTATGTCAACAGCAGGACATAATTACATAATTAGTCTTAATTAATTATTTAACTTCTCAATTAATATAATTAGATGAAAAGTGTCAATGACAAAATAGTAGAGCAACATGAAAAAAATTACACCATCCGTACACCTCGTACAGATGGTAAACCAGCGAATCTGATAAGTGCGGCCCCGGTGTTAATCGCTGGATTATTCCCAACTGTTCATTAAAGTCTTTCTCAATTATTGGTTACGTCTTTATCTACCTCGGCCGCACGAGCCGCCGGACTGGCCCGACATTGGCGCTTGCGCTCCGCATCGCGGGCCCGATCTCCTTACCGAGGCGTTGGCGTGACGCCAACGCTTCCCACTCCTGCTCTCGGCAGCACATGCCCAGATATCCGATGCGGGTATAAGCCAGATGTGATTTCTTCCTTTCCTTCTTGGTGTCTTTCTATTTTTTCTTTCTTTCTTTCTTGTTCCTGGCTCTACACGCATACCCCTGACTCATACCCTCATAACCAATACGAGTATGCGTCACACGTGATTTTATTATCGTTAATCGCGACGTAACTGACGGTGGTATTGATGTCATGACCTACCAGTCATGTTATCCATGCATTGGTACCCTTCCATGCCCCGGGAGTGTTTCGCCTAGGAATATATAGCTTCGCTGTAAAGCTCCCGATACAGCTTTCTGCGGCTCAATACGTGCTACATAAAAGTGTTTTTCGGAGCATTAAAGAAGCCCGCAAAGTGCCTTGAGCAGGCAGTCGCGCGGCAATTTTGCATGTATTCGCGGGCTTCTTTCACGTTCGGAAAACACACATACTTATAGTACATATTGAGCAACAGAAAGCTGTTTCGGGCGTTCCAAAAGCAGAGCTTTGATGACTTCGGAGAGGAAGGCGTGACCTCTATCACTGAGAAGTTCTCGCGGTGCACCATGTTGAAGGATAAAGTGATATAGGACGGAAGAGGCTATATCCCGCCCTGTAGCATTAAGTAAAGCAGCAGTTGCGGCGTAGTGTGTCAAATGGTCCACAGCAACTATGATCCACCGATTGCCATCCGGTGTCATGAGAAGCGGGCCGTAGAGGTCAATGCCGACACGATCTAAGGGTTTGGCAGGGCACGGAAGCGGGTGCAAGGCGCCAGACGCGCGTAAAGGTCGTAATTTGCGACGTTGCCAGTCAGGGCAGCAATGAACAAACTTTCTTACGAAAGTGTACATTTCCCGCCAGTAGTAGCGATGGCGAATACGTTCGTAAGTATTAAATACTCTGGCGTGGCCACATTGCGGATCGTCGTGAAAAGAGGCACAGATTTGGGATCTTAAGCTGCGGGGAAAGACTAGTAGCCATCTACGGCCTTCGTGAGTGTAGTTGCGTCGGTGGAGCAGCTGATCACGAATGGCGAAATGAACAGCTTGGCCTCGGAGGGATCGGCATACAGGGGTGGTCGATAATCCAGAATGACAGGTGAAAAGAGAAGCTATCCACGGGTCACGGCGTTGTTCGGTGCCAATCGAGTCAAGGTCGAGGATGACCAGGGGTGAGCGCAGTTGGTTCCGCAGGCCGATTCTGGAGGTAAAGGTGAACGGGACAGGGCGTATGCGTCAGTGTGCTTGCGTCCGCAGCGGCAGACGACTTGAATATCGTACTCCTGGACTCGGTGTGCCCAGCGTGCTAAGCGGCCAGATGGATCTTTCAACTTGGCGAGCCAACAAAGCGCGTGATGATCCGTTACTAGATCAAATGGGCGGCCGTATAAGTATGGGCGCAACTTGCCAAGCACCCATACTAGAGCCAAGCACTCTTTTTCATTCCCGTTGTAATTGGCCTCTGCTTTTGTCAATGTACCACTCGCATAGGCGACCACGTATTTCGAGTAGCCGAGCTTGCGTTGCGCGAGGACTGGCGCCAAGACCGACCCCGCTGGCGTCTGTATGTACCTCAGTTGCAGCTGTCGAGTCGAAATGGCGAAGAGTAGGTGGAGAGGTAAGAAGACGACGCAGGGTAGCAAATGCGGCGTCGCATGCAGGGACGAGGAGGAGAGGCCCGCGCCACCGCGTAGGAGCTGGGTCAAGGGCGACATGATCGATATGAAATTGCGGACAAAGTGCCGGAAATATGAGCACAGGCCCACAAAACTGCGCAGTTCTTTGACGTTAGTAGGCTTCAGGAACTCAGCAACTGCACTAAGTTTCCCAGAGTCTGGTAGAACGCCGTGTTTGGACACGGTGTGGCCTAAGATGGTCAGCTCCCGCGCGGCGAGAGTCAGTTGCATGCTAGCGCTGGTGAGACGCGTCAAAACATGTCTAAGGCATAGTAGGTGGGTCGGAACGTCAGGCGAGAAAACCACGACATCGTCGAGGTAACAAAGACACATGTACCACTTGAGGCAACGCAGCGTATTGTCCTTCAGTCGTTCAAACGTTGCAGGAGCGTTGCAAAGTCCAAAGGACATCACGTTGAACTCGTATAGGCGTATAGTAAATGCCGTTTTATGGCGATCGGCTTCAGCCATTGGAACCTGCCAGTAGCCAGAACGCAACACTAGGGACGAAAATAATTCCGCGCCCTGAAGGCGGTCAAGGGCGTCGTCGATGTGCGCCAAAGGACAGACGTCCTTACGCGTGACTTTATTTAATCGACGGTAGTCAAAGCAAAAGCGAATAGACCCGTCCTTCTTGCGAACGAGAACTACGGGAGGTGCCCAGGGACTGTGGGATGGTTGGATAACGCCACGGCGTAGCCTATCGTCGACTTGGTCATTGATGACGCGACGCTCGTAGGCGGAGACGCGGTACGGTAGTTGACGCAACGGCTGGTGTAACCGGTGTCAATGTAGTGCTGCACTTCCAACGTTCGGCTAAATATCGGCCGAGAAACATCGAAGGAATTTCTGAAGTGGTGTAGAAGCTGAAGAAGCTCGGAGTGTTCGGCAGGGGTTAGTGTAGTGGCGATGGAACTGGAAAACATGTCACTCGACGACTCTTGAAGCGTTGAAAGGGCGAGGAGTTTGTTCGAGTCAAGATGGAAAGATTCGTCTCGCACGGTAACAGAGAACAAAGAGTGAAGCTGTTCCACCCGGCCGAGACATTCACCCACAAGCAACGTAACCGACGCAGAATGTGCATTGTACACAAAAATATTGCTGATGCCGGCGGCGATGCCAAGCGTTGCAAAAGGCAGTGGAACGGCTTTGCGACGCATAAAGATGTCAGATGGTGTAGAGAAGACCGTAGCATCGGTTACGGCATCGCAGACGAGTCGGACAAGGGCAAAAGAGCTAGGCAGAATTTCGGTGTCCTCACGCAAGACCAGTTTAGGCGGCTGATGAAGAGCGTCGTGAGATGTTGCATCACAAAGCGGCGAAAATTCAAGTTCAGCTCGTGGGCAGTCGATGACGGCATTATGACGGGACAAAAAGTCCCACCCAAGGATAACATCATGTCAGCAGGCAGGAAGAACAATAAACTCGACAATGTATAAAACACCTTGGAAAAGCGAACGGGCAGTACAGGCTGCGAGAGGTGTCACGTGCTGCGCGCTTGCCGTGTGAAGCGACACTCCAGACAGCGGCTTTGTCACCTTGCACAGCAAACGGCAGATTTTGGAGGCTATAACAGAAACGGAGGCGCTGGTGTCCACAAGCGCAAAAGTAGAAATACCTTCGACAGATATTGGGACCATATTAGCAGGACAAGAGCGAGGACTTGGGCAGTTCGAAGATGGCGCTGTTCTTGCCTCACGAACTGCGGCGCTTAGTTTTTCTGGTCAGAGGGTGCGGGTCGGCGACGCATTGGGGAGAGGGGACGTCGACGAGGAGACGGGGAGCGGCGCGACGGAAATTCAGGCAGGTCAGAAGAAACGTACCGCTGGGAGAGACCCGAGGCTGATTGGCACATGGGCTGACTGCCATACTGGCAACGGCCGGGCAGCGTCGTCGGGAGTTGGAAGGCGATGGCGGCAAAAGCGAATGACGTGTCCTGGCGTGCAGCAGGTGTCACAGATGGGACGATTGTAAGGCGTCTGCCATGGATTACTGACTCTCGCCCGGCCTAAGAAGCAGTTGGTGCGGCGAGTGGTGCAGACTCTTGCAGGATCAAGAAAGGCGGCTGGGGAGGCCTACGCACTACTTATGCATAGGTAGGAGGCACGACAACGGGCTGCACTGCCTGCGCATACGTAATAGGCGCGGCGACAGGCTGCGCTGCCTGCGCATACGTAAGAGGCGCAGCGACAGGCTGCACTGTCTGCGTATAGGGAAGAGGCGCAGCCACAGGTGGCTGGTGGTGAACGACGGGAACAGCCTGAGCGATCTCTTCGGCAATGACAGTGCAGAGCGTTGAAGGCAGACGACAGGACGGCTCCTGAGTGAAGGGGACCAAGGAAGGTTGATGGGCAACCTCCTCGCGCATGAAGTCTTGAATATGGTGAAGCAGTGGAGACTGGTCGGAAACGGCAATCAGACTCGCTAGCGAGTCGGCGGTCGCCAGAGGCTGCCGAGTCAGGGTGCATTGCTTCTTCAACTCTTCGTAGCTTTGGCGTAACGTGACTACTTCAGAAACGGTGCGCGGATTCCTCGCCAAAAGCTTATGGAATGTGCCGTCATTGATGCCTTTGAGGATTTGCTGAACTTTATCAGCTTTGGGCATGACGGCGTTGACACGTTAACAAAAGTCGACGACTTCTTCAATGTAGCTAGTGAAATTTTCACCAGTCTGCTGTGCACGGGCTCAAGCGCTGTTCAGCGGGTAGTTTGCGGACAGCAGGTCGACCAAACACTTGAGTTAAAGACGTCTTGAAATTTGACCATGTCGGGATGTCGACTTCGTGGTTATTGAACCAGAGTTGTTTAACGCCAGTAAGATAAAATATGACGTTGGTCAACATCGCGACACCGTCCCACTTGTTATGTGCGCTCACCCGTTCATACGACGTAAACCAGTCCTCCACATCCCTTTCACCTGTACCGTTAAAGACCTTCGGATCACGTTACCGAGGAACCCCAGTGCAGATGACGGGCTGGGGCGCAGGCGCCGACGGGTCTGTGTTGTCGGTTATGATGGGCGGAAGCGTTCAGGTTCGAAGCTCCAGGGTGCAAGCGGCGGGGCGCATCTTCTTCACATAATTCAAGAATTGTATACCTTGTATACCCAGAAATGAATTTGAATTGAATTGAATTGAATATCTGTGCTTCGTCACGTACATCTCCTGCGGTCGTCCTGACAGCAAAAGTTAAGAGGTCCGCGACTGCCTCTTGCTCCTGATGTGCGCGTGCTCGGCGTGTCATCGACACAACGCGTGAACCGAGTACTCATCATTCACCGCGTGCACCTTTCCCATTGTAACCGTTTTTGCATTGCGTTTCGGATACCGTTGCCAATTGACCACCGTGAAAACCTTATCTGAGCAAGCATTTACTCACCAGGGGTACTGAACCATAACGTGTCGCATAGACAGCTTTCGTTGACCTATGGCCCGCCGTTACTACGCTATTGGTTTTTCCAAAAAAGTGCACGCGGTTACAAGCGGGAGACGGGAGCGACAAAGCATAGCTCAATCACCCTGGCACTTTGCTTTGCAGGTACTGCCTGTTTATTGGCATTTTATAGTGCCCATTGTGTTGGGCTCTGTGGCTTTCCGCGGGAATACGATTGATGTGTTTTTCTAACCCTCCCCCTTTTGTGCGTTGTTCTTTTGTATGTTGCTTTGAGGAAAGGAGAAAAACACCGTAAAAGGTGGTAAAGGACAGGGCTCTTGGATGAAGCGCAATACTGGGATAGCTGGAGGACCACTCACACGATGGTCCTCGTAAGGATTAGTGATTGGTGCTCCGGACGGACTGCTCTCATATATCCACTCGGTGGAGATTGGGTTGCAAATTTTTTAAGCGGGGCACCGAAGGGTAGAAAACGTGACCCCGTTGCTCCGACCAAGCGTTCTGGACTCAAATACAGGTTCTGTGCACCATCGGCTCTGCGGATATAGGGTCGCCCTATGTGTTCCAGTCCCGCCTTGTAATTAAGCATCCAGCGAACCCATCACCGCTATCCTTAGCGGCAGTATCCCTAACTTACGTAGACCGACTCTGGCGGTGCGTCTCGGACGCCCAAGTGGGGAAGCAAAACCCGTACCGTAGAGATTAAGGGAGGACAACCTAGGCTTTACTTATACATTGCCACTAAATGGCCCTCTAGACGCACGATCCTTTTAATGCCAACATTCTGTACTTTTTTAGCTATTTCTCATTACCTCAGCCTGTAATGACAAAAAGAAAATTCCGAGGCTGTAACTGTTTGCAAGAGCACGGGGAATTCAATAATAAAACTTAACATATTAGTTAAGACAGCTGGGGCCAAGGGCAAACAATTTTAACGAATGCAGATCATTGTGAATGCCGCCCCTGCTCGTTCACAGAGACAAGAATTAGGTATATGATTATCATAATCATTATTTGCTCCATTCTGGGCTCTGTGCAATCACATTTTGAACGATTTCATAGGCCGTCACTGCCACGTACCAGGCATCCATCTGGAGCAGACAAAACTGTAAAAGTCCTCGCAGGGGTCAGCACCTGGATTGATTGACGCCTCCAGAGAACGCACGTAGCTCTGGCACGACGTAGACAAGCAGGTAATCCTGTCGGTTGATGTTCCTTTCTTTTCGGAGAGCACCAACGTGAGTACCGTCAACAGAGCCCCGATCATGATGACGAGGAAGATAATGGTACGATTGATCCTACGCTGGCGCCTGCGATTGGCTTCGCTGGAGGAACCGATGACTGGGCCCTGCGTGTGATTGATGGACAGAGATGGCATAAAGGCCCTGTGAACTGTAATCGGCTCCTCACAGATAAGTCAAGTTAAACTTTATTTACAACACGCACAAAGTAGAGTGTTGAGAGTTTCCCTGGCAAGGAAGCTGAAAGAAAACAGCTCGACGAGGTCAGGGGTTCACTACAAGGCAAGAACATCAGTGATATTATCGGTGATCAATGAGTGCACTGAAGTGCTAGCTTCATTAGGTACATTGGGTACATGAAGTGTTCCAGGCATATGGGCATTTCTGCGCACGTAGGCATAATAATATAGATGTACATATTATGAACACATCGAAACACGTGGGTAGGCCCACAGAATTTGCGTAATTGACAAAACTGTGGCTAACGCAGATACAGGAACGTTGATATAATGTAACAATGACTATGATATTAATACAGCGTGTACATGACCGGACGTAACAAACGAGACACCAGTGTCGACAATCAATTAATGATATTATCACTTCCTACCATAAGCACAGTACTCGAAGATGTTAACGTACAAGAATACAATGTTGATATCTCACCTTAACAACTATGTTACAGATAAAAAATCCATTCTCCTTGACTTCACTTCTTACGACCTCTTACAGCTGAACCGCTTGGACAATTTGCGTGGTCGCATATTGGAATAATGTGTGCAGAACATAGAAAGTGTGCATGTCTCCAATCATGAAAGAAAACTGGTAGGAGCAGACAAGTATCAACTTTTTCGTTCAATTGTGGCTGTACTCTGACAAGGCTGCAAACAAATTGCACCAAAAGCTTCTCAATCGCCACAGTATATTTTCGCCGCTAGGAACTACATCAGTTTTTATCATTATATTCAAGGAAAATTGGTCCCCTACCATAAAGTCAGATAATGCCAATTATCAAGCTCAACATTTCACTGGCATTCCGCATGAGGGAGTGCCTATGTTCTTTACCCTATAATATTTACCCTGCACTCTACCCATTTTTGTTTTCGATTGAGCTTCGTAAATCACTGAAAGGCAAAAAGCACGATCTTTGATGGGATCTGATACAGACGGATCTCCTAAGTTGAAAGCTCAACTGAAGGAGCAGCGATATCTCACCAAGATGCTTTACGACCATGGAGGCAATAACTATATTAGCTCTGTCAAAAATGAACTTGCTAAAAAAACGTAGAAATTTTTGGAAACAAGTGCAGCTGAGGTGAGATCAAGTAAAACAGAACCAATATATCTGTTAACAAGCGGTCATGAAACTATCGAGGACGTCTGAGGTGCATCTGCACAACAGTTTGCAGCAGGGGCGGTGGATCGACTTAATTCAACTTTTATCAGCTCAGTGGTGATGATTCAAGCACTGCGTCTATTAGTGAAGAACTTATTCTTGCCTGAGCCAACTCAGTTTTTGTTGTGTATCAGCTATCTGACTGATATCTTGGCCTCATATCGAAGATGTTCTAGTAAAAAAATTGTGTCCTGGAGCCAATGTTGTGCCGCTTTTTAACCAACCTCTCTGAGACGCCAAACAATGTGCATCTCACTGGGTATGTGCCACAGAGCGTCCATGGGGCCTCAGGGTATGGGCCACTTGATGTGTGCAGCTGTTCAAAAACCTTTTTGATGGGTACTTATGTCTCACTGAGAGTTTGTTCCTGGGTATGTACAGTGACCTAAGTGCCGCTCTTCAATAAGGTATTTTGACGCAATCTTGGGTATGTGCCATTGCGTGATACCGAGTTTTGAGCCGCTCTTCAGCAATGCTCTCTGATGGTGACGTGTATGTGCTGGAGGGTGGGTGCCGCTGGGTATGCGGCACTTGGTGTGTGCCACTGTTCGATGAACCTGTTTGACGTCACGTTGGGTCACGGGGTGCAAAACAACCACACGCATATATGTATTGAAAATGAAGTTGGGAACTTCTGTTTGCGAACTCGAGCTCAGTCTGTTTTAACTTTTAATGCGTTAGCATTGTTAAGGTACTTGACGCGCTTTCCGGTGCTTATGTATGTATGTATGTATGTAAGTATGTATGTATGTATGTATGTATGTATGTATGTATGTATGTATATGTATGTATGTATGTATGTATGTATGTATGTATGTGTGTATGTATGTATGTAACTAACCATGGTCGATAGGTAGCGCATAGTGCTGAGAGCACCCGGTTTATGACGTCGTTCATTGAACAGTTGCACAAAACTACTCTCACATATGCATCGACCCAAGCTGACATCAAAGGTGATCATTGGTGACCAGCGTAGACCAAGTGACACATACCCAGCACTCCAAGTCGGCGTAAACGAGTTTCAATGAACAGCGTTACTTACCAAATCCCCCATCTACCATGTCCCATGTCGGCGTGAAAGAGGTTCGTTGAAGAGCGGCACATATGTACACCTTTCCACACACACACACTGCCCCATAGTTTGTGCGGCGGTTGGTTTCAAGCCCCTTCCCTTATAATAGCAGCCCGGTGCGCTATCTAATCGACCTCGGACTAGCCAATGACCACGGTAGGCAGCAAACGGTTAGCCACAAATTGAAATAGATGGTTAGCCCACGGAAAATGCGTGGAGCGCCCTAACAGTGCTAAGACATAAAAGTAGGCTTCAGAACTCTTGCTACAAAAACACCCAAAATTGTTAAAAACGTAACCGGATTTTATTGCAGTAGCAATCACACGGACAAACGAGACCCGCTTGTGCATTCGGCGTCGCCATCGCGCTTTTGTCGTATTGACCACGTGTGCGTTGCCCACGCGTGGATAGGTAGAAGGTCTCCATAGACCCGAGGGACACACACAGCTTTTGCTGCAGTAAAGGTGAGACCAACTGGACTCACCTTCACGTTCCACTCGAGCAATGCTGCAGTGGAGCCAGGTCGGCGTCCTTCCTTCTGCTGAGGGGATGAGCCCACAAAACAGTAGCGTTCCGCTGACCAGATGTGGGCATGCCCCATCATGGCCCTGCTGGGACGCTAGCTCTCTCATTGCAGCTGGGAACCCACTGTGGTGCATAGAGTGCTCTGGGCGGCGCGGACATCAAGCTTCAAGCTCGAAACTCCAACGACTACGATTTTTCTTGTGCGTCACCTCGTGCGCCATCAATGGTTGACGTGTGCAAGGCCGGTGGCAGAGCTCCTTCCCGAGCCAGTGTTGTGGGACGCCTAGTTGCAGCTAGGGCATTGTTTTTGCGGCACAGAAGTAGTTGCCTCGCTTATGGCATCGCGCTTCTCACCACCCCCAGTGATAGTTAGAACGCTATCAGAAGATATTCGGAGCGACGGTAAACCTCGCTATCGCATTCACTACATCACCGTTCTGGTGAAACTGCACAGATTTAGTGGAGAAATGCGTCTGTGGAGACCTTACAACACTTTACGTGCACGTTACGCGTGCGCCGTCAGTCCCCTTGCTGCACAGCGAAGGTGGCGGCACCAATGTGTCTGATGTCCCTATAAAATTACTATCGCAGTGGAAACTATTGGTGGCAAGACCAAACACTGTAAATATGTGGTGGCAAAGAAATGGGACCTCTTGCGTGCCAGGTGATTGAAATAAGGAGAAAAGCTTACTGTCAACTGCCGCTTTTTTTCTAATGTGACGCCATGTTTTCCGGTAATATAAGCTGTTATAGCTTTCGAATATTCTACATACAAACCGGATTTACTATTGGCTTTTTGAACCAGCTATTCCTTCGTGAGAAAACTGGATGGGTGGATGGGTTACTGTGGATGCTTCCTACATCCGCGGACATTCATAATTGTTTTGCATAGTTGCCCTAGTTTATTCCAGGCCGTGACAATCTCTGCAAGCCTAGGTTCGTACGAAGGTCCAGTGAAAGGGCTGTGTGTTTAGGTGCACGCATTTACGCTGCACAGCTTGAAGTAATGAGAAAATATTCTCAACCAAAAATAAATAAATAGAGACACTCGCTTTAGGTAGCTAAAGAGTTGCGTAGGAAATAAAAATCAACAAATATTGAGTTTTTTTTTTAAGTATGAAGGGAATACCTGTGCCAAAACTGTTCATGGGCGAAATGAACATTGCCAACAGTACTACGAAATAAAAGAAAAAAGATCGAAGACAACAACAAAACCATTCTATTTTTGAAGGGCTGTCTTCTATGCTTTACAACGTTTTGGAGGCTCCTTCGTACGGCGTTTTACCACTGAGTTAGCAAGGAACACGAAACCTCGGCCGACATTATAGTACTGGTATCGCGCCTTAAATTGCCGTAAAATCGGTTTGATTCTGTGCCATAAATTCTGGATATCTGCGGCCAAACTCACCGTTGTAGTGCTGCTGGGTGACAAGGCAATATCATTGCGTTGACGGGGCAATGACCGTTGTGATATGCTTGTTTTCAAGCTACTTTTGTGTGCTCGGAAAGAGTCAGTCTTTGCAGGAGTGTTCGCTGCTGACACCTCCATATTCACAGTCTTCTTCTTTCTCTTCTCTCTCAGCATACCCTGTGAAATGCCTGATGCTGCTCAGTGATCATGATGATGATGAGCAGAGGAGGAGCAGGATGATGAGCTTTAAAGATATGACCACGCCAGTATATGCATTTATTTGACCTTGGAGAGCTTTTCCAGCAATGTGGCCTTCTTCGTTACGGAAGCACTTGTAGACTCACTGGATAGGGAAGTGACGTTTTCACAGATAAGAAAGGAGTCGCCAATTGAACGCGACAACCTCTCCTAAGCACCATATATTAAAAATATGCTGCGATCAACAAGGAGAATTTCAGGCCTTTTTGGAATACTTGGCGATCTTCTTTTGCGTACCATTAAATGTTACGCGAACGAAGGATTAAGTACAGGGGACTATTTACAAGTATATTTACAAATGATAGCTGCAGCTCTGGCCAGATCAGCCGATAGCTCGAGAGCCCAGAGCAGTTCGTCCTCTTCGTCTAGGCGCCCGCGCGCCTCGTTCAAACAACCAAATACCACACGCGTGTAGCATAATCCCCCGGCGGCAGGAGCGACGTCCCGGAGCGTCTAAATGTCATCACTGGGAGGGTGATACTGCTTCAGTCGTGTAACGTGCACGATATAACTGGACTGGGAAGCAGATGGGGCGTCAGGGGCGATCTCGTAGGTGACGGGAGTCACGGCACGAATCACTCGGTAGGGGCCTGTGTAACGAGACAGCAGTTTTTCTGACAGGCCGACCTGACGCGACGGAGACCATAGGAGCACCAAAGAACCAGGTGGGAAGTGCAGGTCGCGGTGTCGCTGGTCGTACAAACGCCGTTGACTCTCTTGGGAGTGCAGAAGGCGGCCACGGGCAAGTTCCCTTGCGTGGGCAGCGCGGGCGACGGCGTCAAGTGCATATTCACTGGTGGCTGCTGCGTGAACAGGGAGGCTTGTGTCGAGGGGCAGTGCTGGTTCTCGGCCGAACAGAAGGAAAAATGGCGAATAACCGGCTGTGTCGTGGCGCGAGGAATTATACGCAAAGGTGACAAACGGTAGAGCGAGGTCCCAGTCAGTGTGGTCGGAAGACACATACTTCGCGAGCATGTCTGTGAGAGTGCGATTAAGACGCTCCGTGAGGCCATTCGTTTGCGGATGGTATGACGTGGATAGCTTGTGCCTCGTGGCACAGGACTGCAGGATGTCCGCGATAACTTTCCACAGGAATGTCCGGCCACGGTCTGTGAGAAGTTGTCGCGGAGCTCCATGTAATAAAATCACGTCGCGTAGAAGAAAATCGGCAACATCTGTGGCGCAGCTTGTAGGGAGCGCTCGGGTGATGGCGTAGCGCGTGGCGTAATCTGTGGCCACAGCGATCCACCTGTTCGCAGAGGTAGAAAGAGGAAAAGGACCAAGTAAATCCAAACCAACCCGAAAGAATGGTTCCGCGGGAATGTCAATTGGTTGAAGGTACCCAGCAGGGAGCGTCGACGGTGTCTTGCGTCGCTGGCATTTCTCACACGCAGCTACGTATCTTCGAACGGAGCGAGCAAGCCCTGGCCAAAAGAAGCGTCGGCGGATCCGGTCGTAGGTACGTGACACACCGAGGTGACCGGCAGTGGGGAGGTCGTGAAGCTCGTGAAGAACAGCCGAGCGAAGGTGTTTAGGGATCACAAGGAGTAATGCTGGGCCGTCGGGGTGAACGTTGTGGCGGTAGAGTACGCCATCTTGAAGTGTGAATAAGCGAAGGGAGCTGTCGGCAAGTGACGATTCCAGGCGGTCAATGATTACACGCAAGGACGGGTCACGGCGCTGCTCGTCGGCGACATGGACCAGTGGAAAAACAGAGAGAACGCAGGCGTCGGTGTCAGTATCAGACGTAGAGGTCGGGTCTTGGACTGGGTAGCGAGAGAGGCAATCTGCGTCCTGGTGTTGGCGTCCCGACTTGTACGTCACTGTGTAGGGATATTCTTGTAGTCGGAGAGCCCAACGACCAAGCCGGCCAGTAGGATCCTTGAGCGACGAAAGCCAACACAGCGCATGATGGTCTGTGATTACTGAGAAGGGCTTGCCATATAAATATGGGCGGAACTTTGAAACAGCCAAGACGAGAGCAAGACATTCGCGCTCGGTACTCGAATAGTTGCGCTCTGCAGTTGTCAGGAGCCGGCTAGCGTAGGCGATAACGCGGTCGTGTCCGTGTTGTCGTTGCGCTAAGACTGCGCCGATCCCATAACCACTGGCATCGGTTCGGACCTCTGTAGGTGCGGACGGGTCAAAGTGGGCCAAGATCGGTGGATTGGTCAGAATCGTGATAAGGCGTGAAAATGTGGCAGCCTGAGGGGAACCCCACGTAAAAGGCACGTCTTTCTTCAGAAATTCAGTGAGTGGTCGAGCGATTGCTGCGAAATCTTTCACAAACCTTCTGAAATAAGAGCAGAGCCCCACAAAACTCTGGACGTCTTTGACAGACTGAGGTACAGGAAAAGCTGTTACTGCTCGAACCTTCTCCGGGTCGGGTTGCACTCCGGAAGCATCGACGAGATGGCCGAGCACTGTAATCTGTCGGCGCCCGAAGTGGCACTTCGATGAGTTTAATTGGAGCCCAGCCTTGCGGAAGACGTCAAGTATAGCTGCGACGCGCTCAAGGTGCGTCTCAAACGTAGGAGAAAACACAAGGACGTCGTCGAGGTAACAAAGGCAAGTTGACCATTTGAAACCTTGAAGCAGAGAGTCCATCATCCGTTCGGACGTGGCGGGGGCATTGCATAAACCAAACGGCATAACCTTAAATTGGTAGAGGCCGTCTGGAGTGACGAAAGCGGTCTTTTCTTGGTCTTGCTCATCGACGGAAATCTGCCAATAACCAGACCAATATAAACAAAAATGGGCAAGTTTGCACTCGGTCGTGCAAAGCTTAGGTACAGCGGGACTGTCGATCCTCAAGTTTTACTGGCTGCTACTGGTAGGTATTACCTTGGTTGCTGCTAGGTCTTAACATGGTTGCTGCTAGGCTCTAACTTGGTTACTGCTAGGTTGTGTAACTTGGTTGCTGCTAGGTTTGTAAGTAGGTTTTGCTTGGCCTAGTATTTTGCTATCACTTCGTATTACTGGACTTGAAGATCGACAGTTTCGCTGTGCCTGAGCTTTTCACGACCGAGTGCAAGCTTGCCCTTTTTTTAAACTTAACTACGCATGTAGGGAAAGTATTCTCGAGCGATAATTCTCGGAGGTACCTTCCCTATCGCGACATTTTGCGTGACTAGCGCTGGACGCATCGGCGCCTACGGGCGACAGCGTTCCTGGCATGCCACAAACGCAGGCAGGCTAACCAAGGTTGGCACAGCGCCAAGAACGCTGTTGCTTCCAGACGCCGAACGCGTTGGAGGCTAGCCGCTCGATTTCTAGCAAATGTTGACACGACTAGGCGCAGCCCCTTTTATGGCAAACTCCGAGGCCAAGCGCATGCACACTTGATATTTGCGTCAGTTATGACGTACATGGTTGCTAGGCGACACATACCAGCTATTTTCCGTAGCTTCGGCGTGACTGGAAACGGTTTACCAGCTTCTGCGGTAGCTGGGCGCGACGGCTGCGCGGTGTTCCCTTCGGTGGGCGTGGCTTGGCTTTAGTTACCTAGAATAATAGTGGAGTGTCCAAAGCGCCGGCTCCGGCGAGGGCCTTTTTCTGGGAACTTCCGCGCCGCGCCGCTGCTGCTCCAGACCCTTGGGCTTTTCGCGTTCGCGAAGCGCGCGGAAAGCGGGGGTCATCTGCTAAGCGCTGTAGTGTATTGCGTCCAGCTTCCACGCAAAGCACTTAAAGTCTATTTAACTTCAACAGTGTGGTGCTGCGTGGAGCTTACCCATATTTGAGCGTTGCCTTTGTGCTTGGGCAGCAAGAGAATGCAAAAACTAACGTGTCAAACTCATCAGCGCGGCCCAGCTCTGGTGCTAGAGTTCTGGAACGGTAATGCGGTAACTGTTTTCGCGATATGGGGGGGAATGCCAAGGGCTCTCCGCCTCTACACACTGAGTCCCGCGGTTGGTGCATACCTGCGCATCAACCGCGGTCCGGTACAAGCTCGAGGAAACAATAGACGACAACCACGTGTACACTCGGAAAGCATTTATTACGACTGCAACTAACACATCGAGCTGGCCAGCTAGCTATAGTTGACATCGCTGAGCGTTCCCTCGAAGAGAATAATACAATAGGTAAATAAGGGCTTCCGACTTACCAACTGGGGAATACGGGCGGCCGCGGCGATTGCCGCGGCAAGAACGCGGATGACTAACAACGTGCGAGAAAACGGCAGCGGCGGCGGAGACTTCCGTCATCGCCGCTTGTTGAGGACAAACGAGACCCGGGCGATGTCACCGGGATCTCACGTGACCCACCCGGTGGCGCTGACAGCGCTTGCGATTACCGTGCGCCGTCCGCGGAAGGAAAGTGTTCGCTCTCTCAACTCTCCCTTGCGCGCATGCGCCTGACGCGACGCTCGCTGCGCGTGCGGTGGTCATGGGATCCGAGTATTCCCACACTGTGTGTGCGTAAAAACGCGCTAAATGAGCCCGCGCAAGTAAAGAACGTAAAGAAAACGGTATTCGCATGGTTGCGCGGGCAATAGCACCATGCTTGCAAGAATAAGAGTAACTTAAAAAGTAAATTACTCGCGCAGTCAAGTGAAATACGTGCGTGCAGTGACCGCTTCGCTCCCCACTACGCACTTTTCACTCACGGTCAGTATATAGTAGTTTACAGCCATATGCATATGTATTTATTCCACATTTTTTTAGCCTCGACAATACTTTATCATGGACAGAGCACAGTGAAAAGGTGTACAGGAAGCAAGAGAAAAAGCAGAGAAGGCCATAACGCCGCAATATTGTTGGCTTATTTCGCTTCAGAGATAGCGCACACGAACATTTCTTGCTGCACGCTATCTCTTCAAAAGAAACTTTGCGCACGATGTACCTTAAGATTCACCGTGAGCGAAGCTTGTTTGGAAATAAAAAATAGGTAAACAAATATATTTTTTTCTACATTGCAATGAATAGATAGCTACTACTGGTCTTGCCATTTACTCATTTGTTATGTAAAAGCTACTGCTGCAATAGATTTGTTTCAATATTCCGTGAATCCTGTCTGAAATTACCAACATGTAACTTCTCATGATATCATAGTTAATGCTGAACGTGTGATTTTTTTGCGTGAGCTAACAAGCATTCATGGCGCGTGACGATGTTGGTGCTCGTATTAAATTGAGTGAGAAATCGTCTTGAAAATTACTGTTTTTGAGGCACTACAACTATCAGTATTGATTCTAGATAAACCTAAAATAGTTACCTTCAATAACAGTAAAACATGAAAAGTTTATGTTCGGGTATGTAGTCGCCTCTTTTATTACGTAACTACAATTACGTAATTATTGATAACTAAGTATTCTTGCTATGTACGTATCAGCGAGCATACGCAATAAATATTCTCTAAGTTCCTTTCATGCTAAAATTCGCTTAGTGTTTGCGCCCTTGCAACACAAGAAGGAAAACGACAAGTTGCACATCTGTAATGCATCACGTTCGTTTTCTGACGTTCGCTCGTATTTATGAAATGAGTCTTACGTACACACTGTTGCACTATTAGTGTCATTTATTTTGGTTTGTCTTGTTTTGTGCAGCGTTTATTTTTGGCGTACCCTTTACCTATACGCCGTGGTAGCTTCGTGACTTTGGTAGGTCGGACTGGAACCCTGCACGGGCTCGGGCTTACCCGAAAGCCCGGGCCGGGCCTGGTAGGGCAGTTTTTTCACGGGCTCGGGCCGGGCTCGGGCACGGCATGTGCTTTTTGACGCGGGCCCGTGCCGGGCTCGGACTTTCTGGGGGTGTGCATGTAACGTGCAGCGAGTTATCCTCGCGCGTCTCGACTCTGAAAAACCTGTTGCCCCGGTGCAGCTGGGAGCTAGCAGTACTACTCCTGTGTACTTCCCTTTTCTTCTTCCGTCGCATTTTGAGCAGTTTGAACAGAATGTAAAAGTCCAGAAAGACAGAAGTCGCCTCAAACCAAAGGATGCTATTGTATTCCTTACCTAAATCAATATATTTAATGCTTTCGGTGCGGTGCAAGCGCGGTCGTGACTTGCTGAATCTTCGAAGGCGATTTAGTCTTCTTCTTCTTCTTCTTTCTTGGGTTTTACGTGCCAAAACCAGTTCTGATTATGAGGCACGCCATAGTGGAGGGCTCCGGATTAATTTTGACCACCTGGGGTTTCAAAGGCGATTTAGTAAAACGATGATGGTAAGATAATTTGCAACGCGGCTGAAATATGGCACTGCATCTATCCATGATCGCACGCATGTTCTCAACCGGCCGCCTGGCAGCAGCGCATTACGGTGCACCATGGAGCAACGCGAAGCTTTCTCCATTTACTCCATCCATGCGCCGCGCCCACGACCGCGGTCGTGGTTGCGCTTCGGGTGTAGTGTACTAGATACAGTTGAGTGGAACGAGCGGCTGGGGCGGCGCATGCTTCGCAGTGAGGCGCCCGACGTGGAAAAATACTGTGGCGGCGCTGCGAAAGAAGTGAATTTGGCCGCATCAAGGTCGCGCCGTTGGAAACTGCTGGCGATACTGCTCGGCTGGGTCATTCGTACTACTTCGCGCGCTGGTATTTGCGTTCAGACCGCTCAAATGGTGTTCATAATTGCATGTGACATGTATTTATGCCTTAAGAATCAATTCCTTTCATTCTCTTCTTTATTATATTTTTTGATTGCCGCTCGGTGATCTTTTTCGGTCTCGGGCAGGTTTCGAGCCGGGCTCGGGCCGGGCTTGGGCCTAAGGTAAAGGGTTGGTGGGCCGGGCCGGGTGGGTAACCTAGATTATTTCCGGGCCCGGGCTGGGCCCGGGTATCGCCATAAAAAGTTTGGTCGGGCTCGGGCGGGCAGCCCAACATAAAAGCAGGCCCGGGCGGGGCCCGGCTGGAAAAATCGGCCGTGCAGTGCTCTAGGTCGGACTGCTAAGCTCGAAGACGCGCGTTCAATTCCCGTCCCCGGCGGCTTACATTTCGATGGAGGCCTAATGCATAAAACACTCGTCTACATAGATTTAGGTGCACGTTAACGAACCGCAAGTGGTCGAAATTGCCAGGGCTCTCCACTACGGCGTCTCTGATAGCCATATTGTGATTTTTGGATGTAAAATTCCACAAATTATCATTACTATTACTACCCCTCACCTGTGCTCTCAGTTATTCATGATATAATATATAGGTAAGTTCGACACGTAGAGATCGAGATTTGCATTCAACACGTTCTTATCGTCACACTCACACCATCAGAAGGATTTCTTGCCGAAGAATGCCGGTTTGCACAACACGTCATATTGTTATCGTTAATCGTGATGTGAATGCAAGTATGTCAAGTTACTAATGCCATGAACCATCAGTCGTCTTAGTCAAACTTATTTGTGCCTTTAAATTCTATACTTTGGTATATATACCAAGTGAACGAGACGTGAGATTTATGTGGTTTGTATTTATTTTTGGTACCGTGGCCCCGCCGACGGATGCATTGCTCTTCCCAAGAGCTAGTTTACGATTTCGCTTTAATAAAGAAATAGAAGAGCGCGGGAGGCAATCTTGTAAAACAATCCAATGCATGAAATAAAACAAAGAAAACGATAGGATGTAAAAGCGTTAGCATGAGCTAGCCGTAACTGCTACGTTCTCCTGGGTATCACGCGATCTCCAGCTTGTTTTCTTCCGCAACACGTTCACGTTGCTCATTCCACGCATAACTAAATGAAGTAAGCGGGCGGAAGGCGTTACTCAAACAGCCGCGTAAACACACAGAGAGAGAGAGGGAGAGAGATAGAAACAACTTTATTAAAATAAAGATCGTGCTTGGTTACTGTGGTGGGAGCCCCTCTTCCAGTGCCCTACTGGCTATTGCGGCGCGCCGGGCCTGGTCGAGGGTCGCCATTTGGCGTGCCAAGTCCAGTTCAGAGAGTCGCGCCTCCCATGACCAATTGCTAAGTGTGTCGTTAAGTAGCGGCGAGACGGCGTCTGCCGGACGCTGCGTGCATTGGTAAGTGATGTGTTCTAGTGTCGGGGTGGAGTCGCACCATGGACATCTATAGCTGTGTTTGTCGGGAAACATTTTGTGGAGTCTATGTAAGTGTGGGTAGGTGTTTGTCTGTATTCGGCGCCAGTCCCTCGCCTGTCGCCTGTTGCGCTAGGGGTGAGGTGGATCTTTGGTTCGTCTTCCTACACACAAAGAAAAAAAAGAGCATCCCTTACTCTTTTTGAAGAGTCTGGTCTCGTCACATATATGACATACATGGGGGAGACACTTGAACTCGCTTTCGCCAGAGAGTACCAAGATTATCTGTGATGTATACAAGGTGGTTACTTAACTGCTCACGCAGTAGTCTTGCATACTCTTTTCTAGTAGTCTCCTGGACCCTCTCAAGAGGGTTGCAAGACTACTGCTGAGGAAGTCTGTTAACTCTTCTAGATGAGTCAGACAACTCAAGATAGAGGGTCACATGACTACTGTGGAGGGAGTCTGTTAACTATTCTAGGTGAGTCAGATGACTCAAGATAAAGGGTCACATGACCACTGTTGAACTCAGGTAACTATTCTTGAGGAGTCTGATGACTCCACTAGTATGTATTGCGATACCCCTAGTGCGTGGTGCAGCACTCTTGCAAATAGAGTAAACTAACTAATCCATGTAAGTCATTCGACTCTCTGCTTGCAGTGTCGAGCCGCTTTTCAAAATTAGAACCTTTTCCCGACTGTGCAAAATGAATATCGTGAAAAGACAACATAGAATAATAATGAATCCACAGCTAAGCACAAGACAGGTTAGCAACAAAAAGTGATTATTCCATCACTTTGTTATTGTCTTCTGGAAGTGTCTTCTTTCTGGGGTTTTATGTGCCAAAACCAGTTCTGATTATGAGGCACGCCGTAGTGGAGGGCTCCGGATTAATTTTGACCACCTGGGGTTTCTTAACGTGCACTACGACGCAAGCACACGGGCGTTTTTGCATTTCGCCTCCATCGAAATACGGCCACCGCGGCCGGGATTTGATCCCGCCTTCTGGAAGTGTCAATTGTACCAGTCAGCAGAGAATCACCATGAACACCAGACAGTTCTCTTTACTATTAAACTTGAATCAATGGCCAACCAAGCAAACAGTTTTAAAGAAACACCCAATATGCACCTTGCAGCTGTATGTGCATGACACTGCAATATCACTCTGAACCATAATCACATCATAAAATAGTATGTCACTAATGCAAAAGTTCAATTCCCCCCAACACAAGTCATAATTTTATAATGTCAAAAGGTTCTTAAGCTAAACCTATTTGACTGTTCCCTCAGACATCTTTATTTAGAACTTAGGATGTAACCTCCTATGCAAATAATGTACACATAAAATATAACAAAGGGCTACACTGATGCAAAAAGGAGAACCAGATAATGAAGTGCAATAAACACAATTCCAACGTATATTATATAATTTATGCAGCAGAAAATTCAAGACAGCAACTGGTTGCAATCGATAATCCAATTTAACAGTACTAACAGCTGTCTTACCTTATGGTACTATTGTTGGCATTTTTCCCAAACAACTCATGCATGTTTCTTAGCTTGAGTTGAAAATTGATCTGAAAAACACCATATTAATAAGTTGTGCATCAATTTTATTCTTTCATACAATCTGCAACAGTGCATACAAATTTGAAAACTGACAATATCACAAAAAACATACAGCAATATTTAAGCTAAACATTTTATTGAAGTTGACCTAAGCGTGGTTTTTCAGGACTAAGTTTTTTCAGACGCCAACAATTTCACTGATTGAAATAAGCACTAACAGAAGACTTGCCATAAATCAATCATGCTGGCAAAATATGTAGCACAGGTAGCTGTATTTTGCATGACAAACATAGCGCATGAATCATGAGGACAAGGAAGGAAGCAGACCAGGTGGTAACTAAACTGAACTCATCTGCACACATGCAGCTGTAAAAGATACATACAGAAAGTAGACATGAGGAAGGCTTCTTTTACTCATCACAAGTCATCCTAAGAGCAGATTAGGTAACGGCTGTAATTTACTCTCAGTAAATACATTAGGTTACATTAGGTGCCACCCATTTGCATGTCACTCATATAGTATGTCACTCATATGTCACTCACTCACTTGTGATCTAAAGTTCTTTTGATTATATAGAAGTTGTGTCACTATGTTATAGGTGACTATAGCAAGGGACACATTTTGCTTATTAAATCTTGTGTTCACGGGAAATGCTACTCAAAATATTTTTCTTTTATTTTTTTACTAGAGGTTTGAAAATTAAGCCAATTAGAGAGTTCTTCAAGCTGATTTCGTATATGTTAATTTGTTTAGCTGCTACATTTCTTCAGTTATGTCTTAAAGAATGGCAAAATGTATAGTGATCTTTGAGGGCACTTTCTTCTGTATTCAATTTGCACAAAAAGCATTGTGCTAACTTAGCTCTTTGTAGATGACAAAGTGCCGATATCTATCGAAACATGTAAACTTAGTCGGACTCTGCAAGTAAAGCTCAGTACACTTTAATTACTTATTCCCAATCCCATGCAAATAACTTTGTGCACTTACAACTGTCCCATACTAACGAAATTTGGCATACATACTCTTCAAAGTATGTAGAATGCTAATATCTATTTGAAATGGCAGTATCTTTCAAAATTAACAAATGTGTCTTATTTTCTGCATAGTTTCAGTAATTTTACATGCTGGTTCGGTAGATATCGGCACTGTGCGGTCTACGAGTTGAATAAGATACAGCACGATCATTCTTGTGAAACTGTTATATACATTAAAGTGCCCGCAGATTCTTTGCCACTGTGTAGGATATAACTAAAAATATAGCAGCTACACAAAAACCACTGATATATTTAAGATCTGCATATAAAGCTATATGCAGCAGGATTTTTCAAATGTCTCACTGAAATAATTTTAAAGAGTTGTTTCCGGAAGCATTTCGCCTGAATAAGTGGCTGCCAATGTATTCTACCAAAGCGTTAGACAATGCATTCAGGCAGACCGCAGGGAGTTTTAGAAATAGCACACCAAAGCATCTGCCTACAAAGCCCCATGTCCTACTTGCATTCCTTTGTTCTTTCGTGCATTCTGTTGTATGCCACCATTTGCGTCCCTTAAGACTGAGTGCGCAAAACCTTAAACACCCCATTATTACATTGAATTTTTAGCCTGTAAAAGAATGGTCTGCAAATGGGCCACATCAACTGTGTTGACAATAAACAAATATTTGTTCGGTTAATGAAACTAGTCATATAAAACATGTAACAAATTTGAAATGAATGCAGAAAGAACCATTCTGATTGTCAAATTAGTGCCACAAACAAGATGATGTTTATCATTCTTAGTTTAATTCACTTCCCTCTAGTGCATGGGCTCTCAATGTAGTAAACTAACCCAGGCCTGGAAGGCAATATTTAAATCTGAAATAAAGACATACATCCCGCCACCACATGTCAGTGCTGTGTCATCACAAGCGTGTATCTATAGGCATATAGCCTCTAAAATAATTTTTACATGATCTGTATCACTACTCTTGCATTCATAAATACTGAAAGTTAGGAAATATAGTGGTCATTCAAAGCACTGCTGTAAAGCTTCATGTTCGAGACATGCAATTCTCATAAGGTGTAAGACAACCAATGTGTGCATGAAACCAACAGTACCGTTGGCATTCGTAAGTGTGGCAAGGCTATTTGCCACGCTGCTGAATGCCAAGGGTACCAAGGGTATCATACCAGTGCCACTGATACCATTGCACTGAAAGGAAGTCACATTATTAACACAGTTATGATGGGCAGCCAGGTTTTCCTACTATAATACTGTTTTTTTCACGCTCCTACGTTCTTTCCTTTTTAAAAAATAACGGGTGCTTGAAATGGGTGCTCAATTTTGCTCTTGAATTTATCCTGCTATGGAGCACTAGTTGAGTTAAAATTCTTGAACGTTTTACAGCGCTGCCGATTAATAAATGAACAAAACATGATGTAAGTCAGCGTTTTAGCCTCACGCATTACAAGAGTTAAGAACCTATCAATTACATACACAAGTACAAAAGAACTACGAGAAACTGGGCATACATACAAATATAATAGCAGAAGATGATGTTAAGAATTCCAAGAGAAAGGAAATATTAAAAAGTTGGTACTAAAAACATGTAACTTATAACAGGAGTATTTGCTAAGAATCCTAAAGAGCAAATAGAACATCAAGCCCAGGGAACACTCCATGCCAATATTTGCCCATGGTTCGACAAGTGGGCACAGCTGGCGATGCTGTTTGGATAGATGGCAGCCGAGGTACAGCTGCGAAATAGGTGAAACACATAGAAGGGTCACCAAACTTTGAATACTGGGGCACAACAGGTTGCCTTGATCCCTGGCATCCTCTGACATCGATGTGTGGAGTTTTATTATGCGTCCTTTCCAAGAGGCCTGGCTCAAGTGTGTGGCCCAGCTTGAGTAAAATTTCGCAGCAACCTGAAAAACAGACGCCCACATCTATAAACACTAAAATATTCTTCACCATAGGACAAATCTGAAGCTTACCATCTACACATAAGAAATGTGCAAAAAGTATAAATAAATGTAAGGAACTACTTATAGGATGGAATGCTTGTCCTGTTTTCTTGTGTGAATCAATAATTTCACCTTAACGTAATGTCAAGTGCACGTTACTTGGCCCTCCGTATGCCCTATTTCTGTAAGAAGGCTATTGCATGCCAACTGTCCCAACCTGGCACTCGACCATTTCGGATTTCCTTTTGAAAAATTGGAGGCCCTTCAATATCAGACCAATTATCATTTTGTGAAATATTTCTAGGTGAAACACTTTTACTGGTGTAAGTTCTATGTGAATTTTGTTGTAAGGCACGAAAAGGCATAGCCAAGATACCAGTTTTTTCATTGTGAGAGCAGAACAAATTTTTCTCAGGAGAATGAAGAGGCCTTAAACCTAAAATTGTATTCCTTGATCATCAGTTTATTATGAGCCGTTAAAAATGGGCTAAATGACCTATTTTTATTTTCAGAGAAATGGCTTCCAGCAAAAGCTGTAAACTAACGTGATCCAAGTACTAAGGACATGTACTGTGTACACAAAATGGTTGCAGAAATATATATCTCATGCAGAAGCGCACAAGGATGAGGATGAACTCGCAGAAAACTCAGTTTTGGCGCATGTTAATCAACAGGTTAAACAATGAGGCAGTCCTAGTAAAAATATGCCGAATATCACTTCTGAGAGCACACTGTATTGATTTCAAATTGGTAAAGCTTTATTAGTGCAAAGAAAGAAAAAAATTGTATAAGTGGTTTGCACTAGTATTAAAATGTGCATCGTGGTTCATCTAATCCACATGGCCTTTTGGCGGCTAAAACAAATTGCGTGGACTTGAGCATTGCTGCACTAATCGTGGGAAATGGAATAGTGGAACTACTTCCAGGATAATTCATTGTTCAGTGGCTAAAGGCTGCTTCAGTCAAGAAGACACTGCTGGATTGCATGTATTTACCTGCATTTACCTAAGGTTTCCAACTCTCTAGTGGACGCAGTCAGGACAAGGTGGTGGCGGAAGGCAGGAGCAGGAGCCGCCAAGTTCTACCTGCAATAAATTTTCACAAATGTTCCAAGTCCTACCATGTCGTAATTTACAAAAATGCAGCAGTTGTCCGTGTAACGTGGTTACCAATACAAATAAAGGTAAACAGTTAGCTCCTACAACACTAGAACCCCAACAATAACGAAGCAGAAGTTATGTTTATGAAAATGCCAGCAAAGACAAAAAAGAGTGTGCAACCTGAACCTGTGCTCATGCCATCAAGTGGTGTGGTTGTCAACTGCAATCCTGCCGTATTAAAATGTTATTGTATATTTTTTAACCTGCCTTAATCCCAGTTCAGCATCACTTGACATAAGTAAATCAAGCAATTTTTTTAACTAGTTTCTATGGTAATTATTGCAATAAAGTGCAAGCTGCGAATGAAGCTGGCCAACTGGGTAGTGCAAACAATGTGCTTCTCTACATCTTTTTCTTGTTTCTCTGCCTGTCTTGGCTCTAGCATTAGAATACAGAAAAACTTTCAGATTCTTGACATTTCACCCTGCAAATTTTTATTGCATGATGCAAAATACTTCAGCAAGAACAATAATGGTTCCTTTTAACGCTAAATTGCGGTGGAACAAGGAATGTTGCATGAGCCAACGCGCTGACAAGAGGACTTATTCTCCTTGTCGAAACATTGGCTCCAGCAATGCTCTTTGTTCTATGACTCTTCATCATTTGAAATCTCTGTGTTCCTGTGTGTGTACATATGTCCCTTCATTGTTGCGTTGATGAGATTGTAATAACAGAGAATTAGTAATCGTACCTGACGCGAAATTTTGGCTTGTTGGTAGATGAGGACAGAGTAACTGCGCAACATTGATACACGGACAAAGGAGGCTTATGTGTCTTGTCTCCTCCAGCCATGTCTCACCCTTGAGTGATCACTCTGTCTCTATGTTAACGTATTACCATTTGCACAATACTAAAATTAGTAAGGCAGGAACGAGGACCAAAAATTACAACAAATCGCATCATACTGCTAAGGAGATATGCCAAAGTACCTGCAACGATTTCTCACCGATAACGTGCTGGATAAGATGGCTACTTCCTGTGGCTGTTGCCGCTTCTTCAATACCTCAAATAAAACACATTTCAAAATTACTAAAATATGCACGACAACAGCAGTAGCGTAGGAGTTAACACAACATTGTTTCTAGAAGGTAAATTAATCTCTGATACATGACTGACGAAATTTTTTAAAATTAAATTAGTAGAATGCACCCACCTCATTATATTTCATTCAACGCTGTCAGAGTTCTTTGGTACAAGAAAAAAAGTATTTCTGCATGGCAGCAGTAAAATAGTACACAGAATTCAACTTTTACAACAAAATAACGTACAGCGATTAAGCCAACTACAGCTGTATGTACTGTCTTACGCTCCAGACCGCGATTTACCCCTTCCCCGCCCAAGCCATCGCCCAGTTTCTGACCGCCGTTCTCCTTCTCCTCGTCGTCGCTCGCTCTCCCCGATGCGTCGAAGTCCCTCTACCGCTGACACGGAAAACTAAGTGGCGCAGTTCCCGAGGCAAGAACTGCGTCAACGTCGCAACGCTCAAGCCCTCTTCTTTCGCCGCCCAACGTTATTGATGTCGCTGTAGAAGGTGTCTCCGTGCTTGCCCTCATTGACACAGGTGCCGCCATATCTGTGATTGCCGAAAAACTATGCCGGTCAATACGAAAAGTCATGACGCCTTTCTTCGGTCCATTACTCCGCACGGCCACAGCACAGCACGTCCAGCCAGTGGCTGCGTGCACCGCCAGACTTGAAATTCAAGGAGTGCTCTACTTCGTCGAGTTCGTCGTTCTTCCCCACTGTTCCCACGATATTATTTTAGGTTGGGATTTTCTCTCCCGTCACCAAGCTGTTATTGATTGCTCCCGTGCAGAAGTCGCCTTCTCTTCGCTTGGCAATGCCATATCTGACGACATTTCGCTTTCCTACACCAAGTTGTCCCTCACTGACGACCTCCAGATACCTCCGCACGCATCCGTTCTGGCACCTGTATCCTGTTCCGTTGCCTGCGACTCTACCGTACTCTTCACACCTTCCACTGCTTTCATTCATCGCCACATCTCACCACTGCCAACCGCGCTGCTTGGCCTTCAACTAGGTGCGACTCACCTTTCTGTATACAACCACTTCCCATTCCCTATTACGTTGCTTCGCGGTGAATCTCTCGGCACTGTGGAGCCTTACGACACCATTACCACGTTGGAACTTCTTCTTGGATCGTCCGAGGTCAACACCCTCTCCGGTAGTCCCGCACCTGCCACATCGCCTGAAGAAGGTTTCAGCCACGTCATCGACAGCGCCTTAAACCCCAAGCAACGCCATGACCTTCTCCGTCTCCTCGACAAATTTCGCCCTGCTTTTGACAGCCATAGCACTTCCCTGGGTCGAACGACGACTGTATGTCACCGGATTGACACTGGTACTCACTCACCGCTACGGCAGCGACCATACCGCGTATCGTCGACAGAACGACGCGTCATTGATGAGCAAGTAGGTGAAATGCTACAGCGTGGTGTCATTGAACCGTCCGACAGTCCATGGGCATCGCCAGTTGTTTTGGTTAAAAAGAAGGATGCTTCGATCCGCTTTTGCGTGGATTACCGTCGCCTAAACAAAATAACTCGAAAGGATGTTTATCCATTACCGCGGATCGATGACGCCTTAGACTGCTTACAAGGCGCAGAGTTCTTTTCCTCTCTCGATCTACGCTCTGGTTATTGGCAAGTGCCTATGGCTGCAGACGATAAGCCTAAAACTGCTTTCATCACACCAGATGGCTTATACGAATTTCGTGTGATGCCATTCGGCCTTTGCAACGCACCCGCCACTTTTGAGCGGATGATGGATACTATTCTTCGAGGCCTCAAATGGAACACGTGCTTGTGTTATTTGGATGATGTAGTAGTGTTTGCACCAGATTTTCCTACTCACCTTCATCGCTTGGAGCAGGTTTTACGCTGTCTCAGTGACGCTGGCCTCCAACTCAATCTGAAAAATGTCACTTTGGGGCACGAAAAGTGACAATTCTCGGACATGTCGTGTCGAAGGATGGCGTTCTCCCCGATGCCACAAAGCTCCCTGCTGTTAAAGAATTCCCAAGGCCGACGACTCTAAAAGACTTGCGTAGTTTCATTGGCCTCTGCTCGTACTTCGGCCGCTTCATTCGAAATTTCGGTTCGATTATGGCACCGCTGACAGAGCTTCTTCGGGGAGACCCCAATCTTTCCGCATGGTCACCGCCTTGCGACGAGGCCTTCGCGACGCTACGGCGCCTGCTTACAACACCACCGATACTGCGCCATTTCGATCCCACTGCTCCCACGGAAATCCATACGGATGCTAGCGGCGTTGGTCTTGGCGCTGTGCTCGCCCAGCGAAAGCCCGGCTACCAGGAATATGTTGTTGCTTACGCGAGCCGCACTCTCATCAAAGCTGAGGCGAATTATTCAGTCACTGAAAAAGAATGCCTAGCGATCATCTGGGCCATTACAAAGTTTCGCCCATACCTGTACGGCCGGTCCTTCGATGTCGTTACCGATCACCACGCACTTTGCTGGTTGTCGTCCCTCAAGGATCCCTGCGGCCGCCTTGCCCGGTGGGCACTGAGGCTCCAAGAGTACGACATCCGTGTTGTCTACCGCTCCGGCAAGAAGCACGCCGATGCCGATGCTCTTTCGCGCTCGCCTGTCCACGCCGAAATTGTCAGTGTCTCCGTCCTAGACGACCCAGTTCCCCTATTCGCTTCTGTCGACATGGCTTTGGAGCAGCGCAAGGACTCCTGGATTTCATCTTTGATAGATTACATCTCTGATTCAGCTGCACGCCCACCATCCCGAGCGCTTCGCCGACAAGCTTCGCACTTCGCCATCCGCGACGGAATCGTCTATCGCCGTAACTACAGTTCCAACGGCCGCAAATGGCTGCTTGTCATACCCCGGCAGCTCCGCACTGATGTATGCGCCGCTTTCCACGCCGACCCTCAGTGTGCACACGCTGGTCTCTTCAGGACCTACACCAGACTACGTCATAGGTTTTATTGGCGCGGTATGTACACATTTGTGCAAAAGTACATTCGCTCTTGCACAGAATGTCAACGCCGCAAGCCTGATCCTTGCCGCTCTTCTGGACCAATGCAACCTTTACCGTGCCCTTCGCGACCCTTTGACCGCGTTGGAATAGACCTATACGGGCCTCTGCCATACACAGCTGCTGGCAATCGCTGGGTCATTGTAGCCATAGACCACCTCACGAGGTATGCAGAAACGGCCGCTCTACCAGCCGCGACAACTCGTGACGTTGCCTCCTTCCTTCTTCAACGCTTCGTTCTCCGTCACGGCGCCCCCCGCGAACTCCTGAGCGACCGAGGTCGCGTCTTTCTCGCCGATGTCATTCAAGAACTTCTCACTGAATGCCGCATTATTCATGGCTGTACCACCGCATATCACCCGCAAACAAATGGATTGACAGAGCGGTTTAACCGAACTCTTGACGACATGCTTTCGATGTATGTCGCCTCCAACCACACCAACTGAGACCTCATCCTTCCCTATGTCACGTACGCCTACAATACGGCACCCCAGGCAACGACGGGCTTTTCTCCCTTCTTTCTTCTATACGGCCGAGAACCGTCATTTCCGATTGACACTATTCTTCCTTACCGTCCCGACTTATCAGAAGGTACACCGGTTTCCGAAGCCGCCCGGTATGCAGAAGAATGTCGGCAACTAGCTCGCTCTCTAACAACGCAAGAACAAGCGCTACAGAAATTTCGTCATGACGACGGGCGCCCCGACAACCAGTTTTCGCCTGACGCTCTCGTTTGGTTGTGGGTGCCTCCTACTTCGACACCAGGTGTCTCCTCCAAGTTTGTATCCCGATACCATGGACCCTACCGGGTTCTACAGCAAACTTCTCCGGTGAACTACGTCATCGAACCTCTGACGCCCCCTACGGACCTGCGTCGCCGAAGCCGCGAAACTGTCCATGTCGATCGGCTCAAGCCGTATCACGAGCCCTTCGTCCTTACGACGCCTTAGGCCTCCTGTGCGGCTCCGTCTTCAGCGAGGGGGGAAGATGTAAGGAAGAAGAAGTACGCCGTGCAGAGCTCCGCAGCCGGATTGCCAGCGCTACTGAAGTGGGGCTCGGGCTCGACGCTGTTCCTGGTGCGCCTGGCTAAGCCTACGCAGTTGTGTCTTCCTGTCGGCGTCCTTCGTGTCGTCCCCAGCCGTGCCAGACTTCTTTGTCATAGTACTTAAAATTGTTATACGTACAATAGCCAAGACAGGATTAACTTGGTTGGGATCATATGCAGCTGACTGGGAGGTACAGCTTTGCAATGAACTCATTTCTGCTTGCGAAATATACAAATACTAATATACTCACATAAAATTACAAATGAGAGAACCATTTTTTTCATAAAACACAAGACAAGACACAAAATAGAAAATCGAGTAATAATAGTCTCAGCGCACATTCCTAGGAAACGTCTGTAACTGCCGAGAAAAAACGTCGTGCCCAGAGAAACGTCGCGCAAAATGCAGCCAAACCGGAATGGCCGAGTATGCGCCGTTTGAAAACTCGAACAAAAGCTGATACACTCACCTGAGACGTTGACAGAAAAATGTCACAGTCACTCCCTGCTGGTAGGCTTTCGTATGCATCCGGCAGTCTCTGTGCGTTACGATCTCTCACATCACAATGAAAGACGACGCATTGCATACCGCAGCACTGCGGGTGCTTGCCCCGGTCCGGCGAGCTGTACTTCTTCGATGTCGGCAGAGACGAAATCGGCGACATGCTACTGCTGGCCGTTCTTGTCGTCGCAATCACGTAGCACGGAAAGAAGTTCCCATCGTAACTTGCCGTAATGTTCGGTTGCACTCGCCCCTAACGCAGCGCTTTCAGGGCCATTCAACAACGACAGTGAGCTCGCGCATGCATGTTGCAACTAGAGTGTACTAGACAATGGTAGAGTGGGCCGAACGGCGCCCTGCCGCTGAGACGCCGCGTGTGGAAAAATAGTGCCAGGGCGCTGCGAGCGAACTGGATTGGCGCGGAGATGCGCTCCGCGGCATATTCAACATACTTTCGCTGCGGGCGCCGAGGCTGATTGCGCATAGTACGCTCTTAAAATAGTGCTTTATTTCAACTGCAAATTTATGTTTACACCATTTTGCCAAACATATATATTTGAGGCATGGAATATACAACGCGACGTCTTCAATTTTGCTGTCCTTGTCAAGCGCGTCGTCTGCTAGCGAGTGCGGGACGCCCAGTTTTTCTCGCAGAACATCTGTGCAGTAATGTTTTTTTAATGTTTTAGCTGCTGCGGTGTGCCCATGACCCTTGACGGCCGGTACAAAATGTAGTTTTAGCCAGGTGAATGGCTGTTTTTACCACTGTCCTCTAAAAGTAACTCGCATCTCCGCACCATGAAGGCCACGTTGAAAATTTCATTATTGATACCGTGTCATTTTACGCGCGCTTCTTGTTGCTGGATATTGATCAGGGACAATGATCGAAGAAAACAATATTAGAGTGAAATAAACCAGGTTTATTAACTGCGTGGCGCGAAGAATGACCAATGTGTTTCTAGGTAATTAAATCAAAGGGTACATAGACATATATATGCACGATATATATCTAAATGCAATAATTGAAAAAGTGAGAACTCCCGAACAGAATAAGCGCACGTTTTTGCAGTAACAAACACACTTACTGGCGAATACTGCAAATAAAACTCGCATTCGCAGAAATTATATTCATAGCAGGCAAAACCATCTTATATATATATATATATATATATATATATATATATATATATATATATATATAAGGTGAGTGACTGCATGCAAGTGAGGACTGTCATTCTGAATGATTGTGCTGCCGGAGAGTCGTGGCTGTTGCGCAGAGGCGCAGTTCCTGAGAGAATTAACGGACGGGTGGTAATAAGTCCTGCTTAACAGGTTCCTAGCTCTCAATCAATATAAACGCCCCGTTTTAGGGCAGCCTGTAAATCTGCAAACTTGATTCAGACAAGGATTTTTGACAGTCTCACCGTGTTTTCAACCGATTAAAACTGAGTGCCCCCTGTGGTGCCACACTTGACTTCTTCAACGAATGCAACAGATCTGCACATATCTCTACGTGTATGTGAGACATGCCGTTCCTTTAATTGTTTCATTATGATCGTTATGATAGTGCACCGAATAGCTGAAAGCAGCTGTTTATAATACACAAGCTGCTGAGTTAAGCGGTCATACATTTGGGAACGACATATATGCATGAAATGTAGGATAAGCGTAACATGTTTTTCTCGGAAATCAGACTCGAGAATAATTTATGTTATAGACACCCCCAGAAATAAGCCGAAGAACCTGCTTTCTTTCTTTTTTTAATATCAGCAAATTCTTCTTGTTTTACGTGGCAAAACCACGATATGATTAAGGCACCCGGTTTATATAGTTTTTGCCAGCTGGGGTTCTTTAACGTGCACCTAAATAGAGGTGCACGAGTCTTTTTCCATTTTGTTCCCATCGAATTCCGCGACCTGGATTGAACCCGCGAGCTCAAGACCGTTCCACTATACTATATAGCCACTAATTAGTCTACTGCGCAGGCTTTTTTTTGTTTTCTTCTTTTGAAGTATCAACTGGAAAAAAATTGCACGTACGGCTTACGGCCAAAGATTACATATAGAATGGCCGCTTTAGGCTATGGGACCAAATTTTTTTGTACGCATTTTTTATATTATTGTGTAATAAAATTCTCCTTTGATTTGATTTAATGAACTAAAACCGTTTTCGGCGCTCGAGGTCCGACTGCAATAAATGACCCCTTACCGATTACTCCGCATTCTGTTACGCAGAAAAGCGAAAATTTGAATGAAATGTTGCGCTGGAGCTTTTTTTTTCTTCCTATAACAATACTTCCCATAAATCTGAGGACAAGGCGCCGGATGGGGCAGCTATGTTTTATTTGTTTGAAGCGGCAAGCAGGAAGGTTGCATATGTTTCTCCTTCTGCGTTTCGCAGGACGTGTTGGATGTATCGTGTTTGATAAATCAGCAGTTGGCGATGTACACATGCCGCACAGTGTCATCACTGCGCACCCTCTGTGCACAGTGTAGTCTTGCCCTTCTGCTCTTTCCCTTCCTTTTAGAATGTACAAAAGGCAGCGCTGAATAAGCTCTGACGTTCTTTGTTGCGTTGAAATCGTCCAGTAAGTTTCACTGAAAAAGGGTACAAGCGTACCCGGCCTGGCGTTCGGCTTTCTTCAGGGGTGATACACGCTTGGGAAAGGAGCCTGCGCCCTGAATTCCCGTCGAAACCAATGTGAGCACGGAAAAAAAAGTGGTGTCTGGGCCGCTCCCATGGCGTTCATTTCCCATGTGGCGCCCCAAGCCCCTATTGAGGTAGGGGCACCTTCGAGTTGAGGTCAAACACCCCTTTCCAAGCGTTCAGGTCCCATAATCGCCGAGCACCAGGCCGGGAGCACGCTTGTACCAATTTTACCGGTAGGTACCCGGCGGCAGCACTTGCTAGTCCTCCCACAGCCGCGGCGGATGCTCGTCTACAAGGCTGTCTGTGGTTGGACAAGAGGGGCCCAGAGACAACAGCTGAAATCTCTATTGGGCCCTCTTTCGAGATGTGGACCCCCACGACAGCCGAGCACCAGGCCAGGGGATATCTCTACCCATGAGAAAAACCGGTGGGTTCCCGGCGGCACCAGGATTTGAGCTCGGTACCTCCCGCATACGGGGCGGATGCTCTACCGCTAGGCCATCGCTGCGGTCCGGCATATTCAGATATTGATAGTCTAATCGCAAGATGCGCAGTCTGCCAAAAGTATGCTTACAAACAGCACGAACCTCTCGTAATACGACCACCACCCGATCAGTCATAGAGTCGTATCGGCGTGGATATTTTCCAATATGCCGGAAAATCGTACTTGTGCGCGTACGACGCGCATTCCAACTTTCCGGAAGTTGAACTACTGCATGACACATCTGCCGTCACAACGGTCGAAAGGCTGCGCGCAATATTTTCTAGGTATGGCATACCGCTAGAAGTATGCACCGACAACGGCGCACAATTCGCAAGCCGAGAGTTCTCTATTTTTGCAAAAGACTACGACTTCAAGTACACAATGTCTAGTCCAAGGTTTCCACAATCGAATGGTTTGGCCGAGAAAGGCGTGCAAGTATTTAAACGAATTCTTAAAAAACGATTGAAGGAAAAAATAACTTTTGGATGGGTCTCCTCAGCTACAGGTCCAGCCCGCTCGAAGATGGAAGGTCGCCAGGGGAGTTACTTCAAGGTCGGCCCCTGAGGACACCCCTACTGGACTTCAACGAGTTGCCACGAACAGCAGTGCTGAAACACGAGCAGGCACAACCAAAACGTCGGTGTCTTCCGCCTTTGACCACAGGGCAAGTGGTCCGTATTCGGGGGAACACGTGGGAAACAAAAGCTAAAGTTCTGAACACGACGCAGCCAAGATCATACTCGGTGGTTACAGAGAAGGGCACCGTTCTGCGGCGAAACCGCCAACACCTCATCAAACGTCGGAGGCTTTTAACAACACTGAAGACTCTTCAGACACAGAGAAGTGTAGTGATGAAAGCCCCAGCCACCTTCAATCAACCATGGCTTCTGCAGCATCAGAGACTGAAAGTCCTGGCCCCAGACGGTCTACCCGAAACCGAAGACCACCGCAGAGACTGGGTTACGAGGGCAACCTTGTGAAAGTGCCGTAAACTGATTATCAAGATCTCGTATTGTAAGTGATGAATTTTGGGTCGTTTGTTTCATTATAAATAAAGGAGGATGTATCGTGTTTGATAAATCAGCAGTTGGCAATGTACACGTGCCGCACAGTGTCATCACTGCGCACCCTCTGTGCGCAGTGTAGTCTTGCCCTTCTGCTCTTTCCCTTCCTTTTAGAATGTACAAAAGGCAGCGCTGAATAAACTCTGACGTTCTTTGTTGCATTGAAATCGTCCAGTATGTTTCACTGAAAGCCGCCAGAACGAAACACTACTGATGAAAAACTTTATGCGCAACAATACACACGAGAGATACATGCTGCTTGAAGAACAAGAATAATATTTTGTCGCCCAAGGGAACCGTGCAATGTCATAGTAGAATGAAAGCCGACACTGCGGCAGCAATGCACGCGCAATGACCGAGCGGTATTAAAAAATAATAAAAAATAAATAAAGAAGAGAAAGAAAATAATTTATTCTTAAGGCATACATACATGTCATATGCAATTATGAACCCCATTTTAGCGGTCTGAACGCTAAAAACCAGCGCGCGAAGTAGTACGAATGACCCTGCCGAGCAGTATCGCCAGCAGTTTCCAACGGCGCGACCTTGATGCGGCCCAATCCACTTCGACCGCAGCGCCTTCCCAGTATTTTTCCACGTCGGGCGCCTCACTGCAATGCATGCGCCGCCCCAGCCGCTCGTCCCACTCGACTATTCTATTACACTCTAGTTGCAACACAACTACAAAATGGCGCCGTGCTTTTGATGGCTTCGGCTTTGGTTCACTTTGGGGCCGCACATACCATAAACTAGTTTCGGTTTTCTTCCCTCGCGCTGAAAAAAAAATGTTTTGCTCACTGATAATTTTGCTTCACGTACACGAATGTTCACGAATGAAACAGCCATGAATTTAAGCACGCGTCTTGAGATACCCACTACGTTCACTTTACAGAAGCAAAATTCACTAGTCCGAGTGTGATTACGTTTGAAATATCTATTACAGGGCTTCGGAGCGTTCTCGAAGTGTGATAAAGACGTGGCGTATTTGGACTTAATTTGCTTAACTATAACGTAGCAGCTGCACTCGATCTCTATCGAGTGCAGTTTGCACTGATGTAAGGTAGAACTATAAAGGCGTCCGTGTTACAGTATAATCTAGTGCCTATGAAGTTACCAGAACTCATTGATCGTAAGGTTTCGTATACCTCTTGCTTTCTCAGCCACTTCCTGGTGCTTGGTGGAAAAAAACATAGATCCCGGGTTGATTCGTAGGATGAATTGGTCCCCGGAGTATTGGTGTTGGGAAGCTTCGATGACTGCTGTCGCAAGTGTGGTTGTTATGATGTTCCCAGTGGTAGTCCCTCGTGCGGTCTTATAATTTTAAAGTCGTCTTTTGGCAAGGGTGGAAGTTTAGAGAACTTCTTTTCTTTCGGTCGTCTCGTGGTATTGGTTTCCGAAGAGTGTTTGGGTGCCGCGTTGTCGCGTTTGCGTTTCAACGCTTGATGTTTCGCCTGACGCAATGTCAAAACCATGTGCCAGTCGGCTCCGGTGTCCCGCAAGTTTGAGGGATGAAGGTTTCCACTCACCTCTTCGCGGTGGTTGTGCACGATCGTAGGCGTGCAGGGTCCCAATAGATTCATTCGGTCGTCGTTTTCGGCTCGTGTTCCAGTGGTATCAGAGTCTCGCGCCCCACCTGTGGCGATGGTTAGACCTAACTCCGGAGCCGGAGCCCACGCCTCCGGCGCAGCCGCTACCCCTGCGCCAAGCTGGCGTTAGGCTTAGCAGTCCCGCCGCGTCGTACTGGCCTGTTTCAAATCGCCGCTCCACGTGAAGACGTCCCAGGGCCGATAGGTCGGTCTCCACTGATTCCTCGTAACTTCACGGCTGCGTCGGTGTGCGTTGTCGATGGGTAGCCCACCGCAGCATTGAACAATGCGGAGCTCAACGCGAGCCAGTCTACACTCGGGCGAGCTAAAAGGATATAGACGAAATACCCGAATTCACAGCCGGCAAGCGCGTTCTCTGTGCGTTGAGTCCTCGCAGTATTACCTTGCGGTAACGTGGTACCTAATATATCCCAAGTTATCGCAATGTTGGCTAATAGCAACCAAAAAATCAAGCTCAGAGCAGACGCCCGCCGCCTTGGCGCGGCTTTCGCAGCGGAGAAAGCCCACGGGCCTGGTACAGCTGTGCCGCGGCACGGGAGTTCCCAGGAAAAGGTCCTCGCTCCTCCCATGCATTCGTGCGGCGCTTTGGACACTCCCCAGTTTTCTAGGTAGTCTGGCTTGGCTGCGGCTGCTGCGTTTTCACTGCTTCGGCGCATGCGCAGCTAGGCGGTGTTGGGCCAGGTGGTATGCAGCTGTGGCTTCGTTGTTTCTAGGCAACGGCACGGAGTTTTCTGCGGACCTCAGACGTTTCTCCTCCAGCTTTAACAGCGTCACTGTTAAGATCGTTCAGCGCTTTCCTTACCGGGAAATTGGAAAATTATCAATTTAATTGACAGCTTTACACAGGTTGGTAACCACTTCTGGTAGACTTATTCTACCAAACACGACATCGTCATCATCATAATCATCAGCCTATATTTATGTCCACTCCATGACGAAGGCCTCTCCCTGTGATCGCCGTTATCCCTGTATTGCGATAGCTTATTCCAACTTTCACCTGCAAATTTCCTAACTTCGTCACCCTACCTAGTTTTCTGCCGAACTCGACTGCACTTGCCTTCTCTTGGCATCCATTCTGTAACTTCAGTGGTCTACCGGTTATCCATCCTACGCATGACATGTCCTATCCAGCTCCACTTTTTCCTCTTAACATCAACTAGAATATTGGCTATCCCTGTTTGTCTCTGATCCACTCCGCTATCTTCCTGTCTCTTAACGTTAAGCCTAACGTTTTTGTTCCACCGCTCTTTGTGTGGTTATTCACTTGTTCTCGAGTTTCTTTTTAGCCTCCAAGCTTCTGCCCCATATGTTAGCACGGGTAGAATGCAATGATTTGGACACTTTTCTTTTCAACGACAGTGGTAAGCCTTCAGTCGACATTTGGTAATGCCTGCCGTATGCACTCCAACCCACTTTTATTCTTCTGTAAATTTCTTTCTCATGATCAGGGTATCCTGTGAGTAACTGACCTAAATACGGGCACGGAAACAGTGCACTTCGCACAGCTTCAAATCACCGTCTTTCGCCATGCAGATATTGCTAACGCTCCTGATCGCCTGTTCATCGGAGGCGCACGGTTATGTATCATGTGTTCCTATGACGTTGCCGCCAATGCAAATCTCGTACTACGGACATGACCAAGAATATTTCTACAGCGTGGCTGCGACTACAAGGCCCGTCTTAAGGCTTCCATCCACATCGACTTCTCCAACAGTGCCTGTCGTCCATTTAAGCAAGTGGCGCGTTGACCTGCCTTTCAGTGGGCACGGAAACAGTGCACTTCGCACTGGTTCTAATCACCGTCTTTTCACCATGCAAGTGTGTATTAAGTCTACTCTTTAGGCTAAAAGGTCTGCCGACCCATACTTAATGATGTTTCCGTGCCCACAAGTATTGTGCGGAATAGAATGTGACTGTTGTTCTATACTTCTATTGATTTTACAATGTGGTGATGTTGAAACCAACCCCGGACCTAGCACGCGTTGACAGACTTTAACTGAAATAGAATCCTTACCGGAAAATCCAGCGGAACACATGAAAGCACTGTTTCAATTACTAAAAGAGCTACACGCTCGTTCCCTCCAAAGTTCGAAAGGACAAACTGAACTGGCTGCTAACGTGAAGGCTATTAGAAATGGGCAAAGCGGTTACACTCAGATTGCTATAAACAGACACATACCCCACGCAAAACACACTACACAACTACATGCCTGAGCTCTAGGACAAGTTTTATTGTACAAATTGCAATACAAGAACATAGAAACAAGAAATCACCGGAATACAAAAAATACTGTTCGAACTTGAAGAGATATCGCAGAATTTTGATCAACTTGGAAAAGAATTAAAAGAAATGCACTACGTATTTGCTACTGTAACACTGCTACTTTACTGTGTACTGCTACTGTACTGAAAGGAATTACTGCGGTAATAAAGTTGTTTGAATAAAATTGTTTGAATAAAGTTGTTTCCATCCATCCATGGTCTTACTGACGCTAACGAAAGCTGGAGCCAAATAGAATATAAATTGTCAAACGCGATAAAAGAAATGTTTTAATCCTTCAGCAACGACTTGATTGATCGTGCGCACCATCTTGGCCCGTTTTCACCTACCAAATGCCGTCCCATTATAGCCAAATTTACAAGCTTCAAGGCCAAACAAAAATTTTTTTTCACTTCGCAACCAGCTGAAGCAACAGAACATTTCAGTGAGCGAGGACTTTTCCCCCAGGACCCGTATCTCTAGAAAAAAAAACAAATCAATTTTGCTAAGAGTCAACCCGATTCCCTCCGTTCAGATTGCGCCATAATAAATTGTTCATGCACAACAAATACTTTAGCTACAGCCTTGACTTGGACCACATTCAAGAGATGGATACGCGTGGCTTTGGGGCCAGTCACCGAGACACTACTGTGCCGCCTGTTTCACCTTAGGAAAGGCAGAGGGGCAGTATCATATCATCGCAGTCGCAATCATCCGAAGTATCGGTACTCTAGCGTAACGCCGGAAGTGTTCTTAATAAACGTAATGCTCTCTCTTCCATGATAGATACATGCGGCTCGAAAATAATCGCCTTAACTGAATCGTGGTTGCACGCGCATGTGCTTGACTCGGATATATTTCATGATACGCACCAGTTTGCAATTTATCGCTGTGACCGCACCGAGCGTAGAGGAGGTGGGCTGCTTCCAGTTTCAAAAGAGATACCTTCATCACCTATCCGAATTAACAGCGCTCTAGAAATACCATCGGTTATATTAACCCAAGGTAACCCTAGATTGATTCTTGGTACTTGTTACCGGCCATCTTTTCACCCCCCCCCCCCCATTTATTAACGAACTGCATGACACTGTCAACATAGTATCTTCTCGTTTTCCTTCTCAACCTTTGTTTTTGCTAGAGGATTTTAACTATGCAAACATAATGTGGAACACCCTACCATTACGTGTTTCACCATTCTCGCAACAGGCTGATGACTTTCTTAATTTATGCTACGTTTTTTTCTCTCGCACAGCTAGTCACTCAGGCCACTAGGGTTTCAAACAATGTAGCTAACACCCTCGACTTGGTACTTACAACACATGCTGACCTCGCTTCTCATATCACATACTTACCAAGAAATAGTGACAACTTCTCGCTCAACTTTATAATTACGCTCCTATCCCTAATAAGTGCAAACACCGGAAAACTATATGCGATTATCGGAAAGCTACATTCGTAGCAATAAATAATGAACTGTTTCATTTCTATGACTATTTCGTTAAACATTTAGATGATCGTTCAGTCCAATCTAACTGGGATTTGTTTGCACGTACAGTTCACAGATTAAATGAGAAAAACATGCCTAACCGCGCACTCAATTCAAATGCACAAGCACTGTGGTATTCCAGTGAAATAAAGCGCTTATCTAACCGGAAAAAGCGCTTCTATCACTTAGCGAAATCATCTCCCTCCGGTGCGCGCTGGGCAGCTTATAAATCCGCTTCAGATATATGTATAGCAGCTCTAAAAACTGCTAAAGACAACTACTTGTCTAGTAAACTACCCGAAATACTAAAAACAAATCTTAAAAAGTTCTGGCAAATAATAAGCCCAACAAATAATAATGCTATTTCATTAGAAGATTCATCTGGAAATGCTGTTTCCGACAACGTATGTGCGACCATACTAAACGATTCATTTACAAGTCAATTTTCGAAAACTGGTACAAACTGGCATACTAGTAGAAATACTGGTACAAACTGGCATACTAGTACAAATACTTACCAATGCATCCTGTAATTGTTGAAGTACCTGGAATTTACAAGTTAATAGATAGCTTACCGTATCATTCATCGCCTTGTTTCGATTGCATTAACAGTTAATTCCTTAAAAGCACTAGCCTCTTTAGCTCCATGATACTGGCAAAAATTTTCCTACAATCTCTGAACTCATGTGAGCGTCCAAAGGAATGTAAAATTGGGAAGGTGGTTCCAATATTTAAATTCAGACCCAGATACTCACCTCTTAATTATCGACTCATATTCCTTACAAGCAGTAGTTGTAAAGTGTTAGAGCATGTAGTTTTCACCAATCTGGCGAACTTTCTAGAGGCTAACTCATATTTCACTGCCGCACAGCATGGCTTTCGAAAATCATATTCCTGCGAAACTCAACTAGTATCCTTCACCCATCAGCTGCATCGTATCCTGGATCGCTCATCCTGGGCTGACTGTGTCTTCTTGGATTTTAGTAAAGCATTTGATAAAGTATGCCATAATCTACTACTTTTTAAACTAAGCTTACGAAATATGGACCCTAACCTTCAAAAATGGATAGAGCATTTCCTTACTAACCGTTTCTAATTCGTCACTGTTAACGGTCATAACTCTCCACTTACTGAAGTACAACCAGGTGTACCACAAGGGTTTTTTGCTTCGACCACAATATTTCTTATCGATATTATTGACCTAACTGTTACAATATCCTCTAACATACATCTGTTCGCAGACAATTGTGTTATCTTCCGGGAAATTAACAGCTCTGATGATCTTTTAACACTCCAATCTGATCTGGATAATGTAGTTGACTGGTGCGGCAAGTGGTTAATGGAATTAAATAATAATAAATCTAAAATAATGCGCGTATCGAGATCTAATTCTACCCCTAGCACCTATCATCTTAACAACGTTACCTTAGATTTCGTCATGTCATATAAATATCTCGGTGCACATTACGAATAACTTAAATTGGACCATTCATATACACTACGTCACTAACAATGCTAATGGCATTCTCGGGTACTTACGGCGAAACTTAAGAAAACGCCGCCTACTTTGAAAGTACAGGTTTACAAGACTCTAATACGCTCGAAACTTGAATATTGTAGCCTGTAGTAGTGGGAATAGGGCAAGCGCAGAGGCGCAAGAAGAAAGAAGCGCGCGTGATACCGCCCCGCTTGATAGCTCGCTCTCACCGATGTTTTCTCCAGAGCCCAGCTGCTCGCAATACACGTCGTCAGCCCCCTTTTAAAGGCGCGTGGCAATATGAATCTGCAATATGGGATCCCAGTCACGTTAATCTCATTACTTCACTTGAACTAGTACAAAATAACTATACCCGTTTCATTCTTTCTAATGATAACCCTACCACGAGTATAACCTCAATCAAAACTAACCTAACACTTATGCCACTAGCTAACCGCCGCAAAGTCGGCGATCTTTCGCTATTTCATAAAATTTTCCATCACACCACGCTTCACGACGACTTGATAATGCGGCCTCAGTACATTTCAAACCACGCCGATCATCGCAGTAAGGTGGGAATTGATTCATGTCACACGAAATCTTTCTTTCAGTCTTTCATCCCCCGTAGATCTCAGGAATGGAACCACCGTCCCTCAAGTATCGTAGCCATCACCGATAACAAACTATTTGTGAAACGTTAGCTAACTTTGTAGAATCAGGAAAATCATACTCATAAAATCATAAAAAACGTACCCCTTTACACACTCTAGAGGCTCACTGGCGATCCTAAATTCTTTTTCCCTTGCCAGGCTATTGAACAATATATTTATCTTCTCCATATTATTCTTGAACCCCACTCTTACACTTGCTCGGTTAAGGTCCTCAATCACTTGTTGTGTTTCGTGACCATTGTTGCTATTGTTGCTAAATAGGACAATCTGATCTGCAAACCGAAGGTGACTGAGATATTCACCGTCGATCCTCACTCCTAAGCCTTCCGAGTCTAAGAGCTTGATTACTTCTTCTAAGCATGCAGTGAATAGGATTGGAGAGATTGTGTCTCCTTGCCTGACCCCTTTGTTGATAGGCTTTTCTACTTTTCTTGTGGAGAACCAAGGTAGCGCTGGAATCCTTGCAAATATTTGCCAAGATATTCACGTATGCCTCCTGTACTGCTCGATTACGCAATGCCTCAATGACTGCTGGTGTCTCTACTGAATCAAATGCCTTTTCATCATCTATTAAAGCCATATAGAGAGGCTGATTGTACATCGCAAATTTCTCTATTACCTGATCAATGACATAGATTTGATCCATCGTAGAATATCCCTTCCTGAAGACAGCCTGTTGTTTTGGTTGGCTGTGAAGTTAAGTGTTGCCCTGATTCTATTGGAAATTATCCTGGCGAATATTTTATACACTACGGAAAACAAGCTAATGGGCCTATAATTCTTCAATTTTTAACGTCTCTATTCTTATAGATTAGTTTAATGTCGCTGTTCTTCCAGCTCTCTGGCACACTTGAAGTCGTGAGACATTGCGTATAAAGGACCGCAAGCATTTCAAGTATGATATCTCATCCATCCTTGTATAAATCGACTGTTATTCCGTCTTCTCCAGCAGCTTTTTTCATGGTGATGTCTTGCAAGGCCCTTCTCACTTCATCGCTAGTTATACAAGGAGCATCTGTATCCTGTTCTCCACTACATCGAATGAAAGTAGCTTGGCTGCTCTGGGAACTCTAGAGGTCAGTATAGAATTTTTCCGCTGCTTTTAATATGTCATCGAAATTGCTGATGATATAAACCTGCTTATCTTTCAGTTCACGCATAATGCCTTGTCCTATGCCATATTTTCTTGTCAGTTATTTGATCCTGCCTCCATATCTTACTGCTTTCTCAATTTTCTCCACGTTATAATTTCGAATATCCCTTACATTCTTCTTGTTGATCAGCTTGACAGTTCTGCGAATTCTATCTGGTCTCTTGAAATTGACACTATCATGTTTTGTGGTTTCCTTATTAGGTTCTTTGTTACTTGGGAGAGCTTGCCTATTGGTTGCCTTGGCGCCTTACCTCCCACTTAAATTGCTGCTCCTCAGATCACCCCAGTTACGGTTTCCTTCATTACCTTTACGTTGTCTTCATCTTCCTGTTCTAAAGCTGCATATTTGTTTGCGAGCACCAGCTTGAATTGGTCTGCTTTTACCCTTGCTGCGTCTAGGTTGGCCTGTTTCTTCTCGCTGAATTTTATTCTTTCTCTCTTCAAATTGAGAGTAATCCTAGATCTCACTAATCTATGGTCACTGCCCTTTACACTACATAACACATCTACATCCTGCACTATGCTCGGAAAGGCAGAAAGTATGAAATCTATTCCATTAGGGCTTTTCCAGGTCCACTTCCTGTTGCTGCGCTTCCTGAAGAACGTATTCGTTATTCGGAGACTATTCCTTCCTGTGAATTCTACCAACATCTCTCCTCTAGTATACCTAGAATCGATGGCGTAATTTCCAATTGCCTGCTGACCAGCGTGCTTTTTTTCCCACTTTTGCATTGAAGTCGTCCATGACTACAGCATCCTGAGTTTGCACCTTTCCCATTGCTAATTGAACATCTTCATAAAACTGTTCTATTTCTTAATCATCGTGACTATAGGTTGGGGCGTAGGCTTGTACTACCTTCATTCTATACCTCCTATTCAGCTTTACTACGACGACTGCTACCCTGTCATTAATAGATAGTTTTAGAATACGGACCCCAAAAGTTTTGAGGCGCCAAAGAAATAGCGTCGACATCACTGCGCATGCGCGAGATGTTAACTGCGTCTGGGCTTTGCGTTGGGCACGCTACTTCACCGATTTAGCGGGAGCCCAAAAAGCTTTGCGTCAACAAACATGGTGGCAGCCATCGAAGCGACGGTTCTAACCTAGCACCAAACTGGGCTTGATTCGTCCTAACGCGTGAAGTTCGTAAGCTAGAAGAAGTGACTGCGGTTATCGCTTTCTCTCAACCAACGTGTGTAATGAAGATTGATTAATAAGACACCGTTGATTCCGAATTCGATTGTCGATTTCAGGGCTCGTAGGCCTAACTTGGATTACCTTGGCTGGTGAAGGCACGTCAAGTTGGTTACTCAAAATTAGGCGCAACAAATCGCTTGTTGCGAATAGAATAACCTCTCAATTTTAATTAAACGCAAAGCCACGAAAGTCAAAATTACCTTTCCTATTATAAAATGGTATAGTTTATTTTATTATTTATAATAGTTTTTCTTTCATACCTTAGTGGCGCTGCAAGCGCAACACGCTATTCGCAAATGCAAAGCCCTATTCTAAATCTCTTCACTCTTGCATGCACCAAGGCTAACACCCGCAAAGCTCTTTGGGGCCCCAAGCATTTGGGGCCCCTATTGTAAAACTGTCTAATGCTGCAGAATTCATCAGTGTTCCCGCTATCTCCTTATGGACTAGAAATCCTACGCAGAATTATCTCTTATCTGGAAGACCTCTGTAGCAGAGGACGTGGCTGTTATTCAGCACTGTATAAGCCTCACCAGATCTTCTAACATCGCTAAGGCCAATAATATCCTAGGCAATGCCTGATCATTCCTCAAATAGCCCTGCTAAGCTAGGCTCACTCGATAGGGTGCGCGTGTTGAACATTGCCAGATTCCGTTTCCAGTGGCGGCCTGTCCGGACCCAGAGATGAGATTATACGTATATTTCTTTTTTCAGATGTATCGAATATATTTTCTCTTAGTCTCTTTTTTAATTTGTCTGTTTTGTTTCTATGCACTTATGTAATACACATATTTTGAGTGTCTAACAATCTTGCTATTTTTGATGTAACCACCATGTGTGCCTTGTAAAGGACCATAGGCCTAGTCAAGCTGTTTACCAACAGCTTTTAGCCTGTGATGTCCACCGGAACTCTTGTATTTCTGGAAATAAATCTGAATTGTATTGTATTGTATTAGCACCATGTGCCGCGTTGCAGGTCTGACCGCCACCTTGGTCAGGTGCTCTGGATCCACTGGGTATTGAGGACCATGGGTTAATTGTAGGATTCATGAAGGAGGTATTGGTCGAATACTGCACCAGCGAGGGCAATTACTTTTCTGGTGCGGGAGTGACTTTGTTGAAGCTTAGTGGACCTTCTTAATTTGGTTGCACTTGGACTAGTACAGCCCCACTAGCTCTCGGCGATATTTTTTTTTCTTTTTGCTGGTGTCAGGACTCCATGCCTGAAAATGTAGTGGGCTGGGGGAGGATTCGAACTTACGACCCTCAGATTACAAGCCGGGTGTTCTACCTCTGCTCCACGCCGGAATCAAATATTGGTTTCACTTCTTACTTTGAGCTGTTTGGCAAAATTCGGCACATCGTCCGTCTTCAAAAGGAAACATTGACGGGTGGTATTGTTGAAACTGGCCTCGGGTGGTGCACGCAGCTCACAAATCGAACAATGTATTAAGTACGCTTTAATCAACACGTCTACATGTTATTCAGATGAGAGCAGCTGTGAGTGCACTGGAGCTTCTGTCTGGTAGTTTATTTTCGGCCCTGGAATCTACGGTGTTCCAACGACACACGAAACGTCGACACATTTAGGACAGCAAGTGCAACTTCATTTCCTTCCGTAGCGGGTCGCTCTTACACCATAGTGTTTCAGTAGCATGTAGTTTCACAGCACGTTATGATAAACACTTCTCGTCATGAGGCGGAACATCACAATGATAGTAGCAAAATACGGGAATAGTACGTCATCAATTGAAAGCAGAGTTCTGGGTTCATTCGTTGAATACAGAAAGAATAATAACACTAATCAAATATATGTAAATTATTGGGCTTTACGCACCAAAACCAAGATAGCACTAAACCGCAGGCCATAGTTAGCACTTTGAAACCTTCAGATGGAAAACTGTAACTCATAAAGCGTCAGTTATATATCATACATGTTGAGTATGAATAAAACGGTTTAGAAAACAGCCGATACTGTTCGGACCTTCAATAGGCTATGGTCTGTATTACACAGATAGTAAACTTTTTTCGCAGTATTGATTTCTTCAGAATCTCGCAGAGGGTAGGCAAAGCCTATGTCTAGTACACATAGTACCCAGCTTCAATAAACTAGCTTCTTGAGAAAATTTGAAAACTACTTCTTTTTTAATAAGTGAGATATATGATTAGCATTATCTCGTGACCTCTTATGGAAGCGCCAGTTGTAACAAGTATAGACCCTTCCTGTCAAGGTGCACGCTCAAATGGGAGAATATGGATGCACAGTAATTAGCCGACGAAAGCAGAAGAGTGAAAAGCACCCAAGAATGAAACCTGCCGAATAGATAATTACTAGTTACCAAGGAATAAGGATTATAAACGGAGATAAGGTGCCTCAGAAAGGCTCGCCAACGTTTCGATAGGAGGACCTATCTTCGTCAAAGGCGGCCTCGTCATCCTCGGCGGCTTAGTTTTGAAGGGTTAATGGAGTGACGTCACGTCTATGTCGGCTGTGGCTGGCTGTAAAGGGAGAGACTGAAAAGAAAATGAGCGCTGGCGCTTGGCTGGCTGGGCGCGGTTTCTAAGCCGAGGGGACAAGAGCGGGAGAGCGAGAAAGCGGCAAAAAAATTAAAAAAAAAGAAAAAGAAAAAAAAAACATAAGAGGGGGTTGGGGGAGCGAGAGGTGAGTGAGTGTTCCGAGGTGTCGTGGGCGGCGTGGGTTTGGGGTCCCTGAAGAGCCGGTCAGTATGCAAGTAACAATACGAGTTGAAAGCATGACTTGAGTAGCGTAGCATCAAGGCATCGGGTAATTTTGTGGTTGACAGGGAGCAGCTTGGTCCGTCAAGGGACGTTAGCCTCACTAGTTCGCCGTAGGCGTCGTCGCGGCGGTATACAGAATTGGCGAGACCCTGTGTGGTCAAGGCGCCGAAAAAGGTATCCTGGCGTCTGGGATTCTGGACTGTCTCGGTGTGGATCTTGTGTGGAAAAAGAAAAAAAAACCGGCACAGGAGGGTGACAGCGGAGAAAAAATATAAAAAGAGATATAAACATTGGTGGGGAAGACAGGTGTACCTGGAAAAGCGCTCGTATGGTTCATCAATGGGTAAAAGCATGGAGGAGGATAATAAATTGGTTGGTAGGGGAGATGCAGAGAAGAACTGGAAATGGAAGAATAGGTGAGGTTGAGCATCGAGATTAGCTGAAGGTGTAACTTGTTTTGCGTCTTTGTAAATGGTATAACAATTTAAGGTTTATGTTACTGCTTTTAGCGATTCTAAGTTGCCACGTGATAAATTGATCCCCGTCGGGTGCAGGCATTTAAACTTGTGTATGAGGTATGATTCTGTATATTTTCTCTCGCGAGGTGAACGAAAATTTGTTTCTAGTATATAGAGTCTTGCTTCATGAAATATATAGCCGTGCTCATTGAAGTGGCTGGCTACTGCTTTAGGTAAACTGTGTTTTGTATCTGCGCGATGGCCGTTGAGTCTCGTGTGCATTTCTTGTCGAGTCTCACCTATGTATTGCTTGTTACAAGCGGCACATTCTAGACAGTAGACTACGTTGCTTGACGTGCAGGTGAAATTCGAAGTTACCTTGTGAATGTAATCTGACGCTGTACTTTTTACTGTAGTAGTAGATTGAATATGTTTGCATGTCGAACACCTGGAGCGGCCACAGGGACCGGATGTTGGCTTCGTCTTTGTCCTTAGTTTGGCGTGTACAAGAATGTCCTTGAAATTACTATTCCCTCTGTAGGCTACTCTGGGCGGGTCGGGAAAGATCTTATTAAGTTTCTGGTTGCTGGTGAGAATTGGGTGGTATTTACTGAGGATATTGTTCACGTTCGGGAGTGCGTTTGGCAATTAAGTAGTAAGAAGAGGCGTTGTTGTCCTTGTGATCTTAGGGCGGGGTTTGAGGACCTCGCATCGATCAAGCTTGGTTGAATCGGTGTAGGCTTTCTGAAGGGCAGCGTTCGGGTAGTTCCTGCTTGATATGTTTTCCTTAACTTGATCGAGTCTGTCTATGTAGTCATGGTTTTCAACGCAAATGAGACGAAGTCGTGTGGCTTGGCCTTTAAAGATACCTTGTTTGCAATGTCTGGGATGGTGGCTTGTATATTCTAGGTACTGTTATTTATCAAAAGGTTTTCTATACAGCGTTGTCTTTAGTGTCCCATTATCAATATATATTGTTGTGTCCAGAAAGTTTATGCGCTCATTTGAAGATTCTGATGTGAATTTTATTGTTGTGCGAAAAGAATTTAGGAAAGTTACAAAGTTATCTAAGCTTTCCTGGCCATGTTCCCATATTATGAATATGTCGTCTATGTATCGTAGGTATGTGTGGGGCTTGTGGGTGCAACGAGATAGGAAATCCGTTTCTAGAGTACCCATAAATATGCTCGCGTAGGTTGGTGCAAAAGGTGTGCCCATACTTGTCCCATGTATTTGTAGATAGTAATTTTCCTCAAATTCGAAGTAATTGTATGTCAGAACTAGTTCAAGAAGAGACAAGTATACTTCAATAGAGTGTTGTGCATTGTGTTTGGACAGCGTTTCTTTTATCGAGTTTAAACCATCAGGGATGGGATTGTTGGCGTACAGGGCCGTGACGTCTAGTGTTGCGAGGATTATGTTTTGCGGTAGTGCGCCTTTTGTATTAATGTCCTCTATATTTCTGAGTAGATGGGGGGTATCTTGTACAAATGAGGCAAGTGTTTTCGGAAAGTCACCAAGGAAGTGGTTAAGAAATGTGGAGAGGCTTTCTGTCGGGGTGTTGTTGTTCGATACTATCGGACGCCCTGGGATATTAGCGGTGTGAAGTTCAGTGGGTGGAATTTTATGAATTTTCGGAAGGAGGTAGAAGCGTAGTGCAGCTTTGTTGCTTAGTTTAAGAAATGTGAATTCTGACGGTTTTATCATATCATCCAAAAGTGATTTCAGCCAGTTAGTAATTTTCAGTGTGTTTGGTAACGTCGGATCGTTGTCTAGCTTACCGTAATGTTCAGGGTTGTTTAGCTGTCTGTAAGCCACGTGCTTGTACTTACCTATCGGCCAAATAACTATACTTCCACCCTTATCTGCTTCCTTAATGAAAATGTCGATCCGGCAACTAAGATTTGAAATGATACGACTCTCTGATAAAGTTATGTTTTTAGGTCGCTTAGCTGTCTTGGACTGGCTTATAATTTCTTTAGTGACAGTTTTAAGGTATAGGTCGAGTTCTACGGCTTGTTCTGGTTTAGGAGTCCAAGTAGATTGGGCTCCAAGTGGGGTCGTCCCGGTGTCTGGTGCGTTGTTGTCGGCGAAAAAATGTCTTATCCGCATTCGTCGGGAAAATTCCGAAAGATCCTTGTGAAGCTCAAATTCATTTATTGTGTTGTTCATGGGACAAAAGTAAGTGCACCTCTAATATGCGTAACAAGAAGAAATCCTTGCATGAACAATGAAATTATAAGGTTGACTCATGCACATCGACTAAAGCACATCGATCACCAGTTATACCAGTGTAATAAATAAAACGAGGGTGCTCTTAACTTGATATTTTTCGATTAACCACTCCTCATGCGCCATGGGGTCTGTGGTTGTTCTTGGTCAATCCTCAAGTATACGGGCGTGCCAACGTGTTAACAGCAGTCCACAATTATTGGTTACTATACCGCATTATGGACCACACTTCCCTGTGCATAATCTTGCCATTACAATTCCTCCGTCGACATGCGTCACACGCTACCTTCGTTTTCGCTACAACGCTGTGTAGGCGTGTTACACTTTGAACACGCTGAATTGGTATTTTGATTTTGGCGTAACATGTGAGTGGAGTTAGGCGTAAGCGTAAATATTGCGTGAAATCACACGACGCGAAGTGTTAAAGTAAGCTCATTTAAGCGCGTCGTCGTTTTCTGTACATGCTTTATTCAACTACTTTATGATTGTTTTGTTTCACATTATATCTAACACGTTTGTTGGATCTGAGTAACTTTTTTCAATCATTACGTTTGCCATTCCCACACTTTCAGACAAGGCGTCGATTATGTAGAAATGAAGTATTTCGCTGTGCTTGCCAGTGCCAGTCATTGCCTCAAGTGCATATTAATAAACTCGTCAGTACCTGGCTACCAGTCACCTAGCGTAGCAAGAGGAAAGCTATGAAACCACCCAATACAGCGTAACGACGCCATATGTAGGGACGCTGAGCCAGCGGCCGCGGCGGAGCAAACCAGTAAGGCATGTGCTGACACCTGGCTTAGCAAGAGGACAGCTAGGAAACGGGCCATGTGTAGCAGCGAGGATCGTGCTCGAGAGGCTGCCCGTAAGCGGCGGGCTCGTCAGGAAGGCTACGTTTACACTTGGTCTCAAAGCAGACGGAAGCGGCAAAAACTTCGAAAATCCGCCTGCCTAGGCGGCAAAGGGGGCGGAAAACCAGGCGGCGAGCCAAATCGGTCTCGAACCGACTTTTTCGCCATGGCGAAGCGGAAACGTGGCGGAATGCCATTCCGCTCGGCCTGAAGCTGCACTAGCATGTAAACACCCCGTCGTAAAATTGAACATGGCACCAAAAGCGTAGGCTGCGATGCTGATCGAAACTGTCAAGAACCGCGCCTTGCTCTAAGACAACAGTGGTACTAAAATGTACTGTCAGCAATACTCGCGATAGTATACAACGTCGCGCAACTGGAGGTGCGGCAACGAAGCCTTGACGTGACACCTCGCATTTTTGCAAAGCCGGGCGAAACCACCACCGCTGCTTCCGAGGTGTCCGTTTCTTCCGTTGTCCATTGTCCATCTAGGAAACAACTAGGTTTCCTAGTTGTTTCCTTCAACTAGTATAAAAACTATATCTTCTTCCACTTCCATGGCAGAAAAAAGCTGGGCAGATTCCTCGTTGGCGCTCCGTAATTCTCCTCGCACGGACGCGCTAAGTTCTAGATGTCGCGGGGTGCTTTTTTCATTGAGGGGTGCTTTTCTCGCCGCGAAAATAGAATGTTTATTTCTTTTTTTACCAGTACAGGAGGGCACATGTGACCGGCAAACGGAGGCCTCATGAGTACACCTGAGTACAGCTACGCCGCCGAGGCCGGAGCGTAGGTCTCGCGTAAGACGTGCAGGCCTCAGCGAGCCCTGACACAAGGGCCAGCTCGGGTTCTAACTTTGCTGTTGCCCGTTGTAGCTTTGATGTCCTGGAGGCGCCGCCAAAATACGATATAGTGACACGTTGTTACATCTAGTAAACAAACGCTATCAAAGAAATATAATCACGCCCAGGCACCAACCAGTGACTGAGCGCTACCGCGCCCATGCGAGGAGAATTGTGGAACGCCAACGAGAAATTTACTGAAGTCGCAGATGACACGCCGAAGTTGCGCGAATTGATCGCTTTTGATGACGGATGGATCAATGAATGAACATACCGCACGAAATGGTGCGAAAATGAGCGCCACCACGCCGACGAGCGTACGCAGACTAGATGGATGTGGGCGAAAGCGGCAACGGCGGCCGCGGCGATAGCAAAACAAATGTGAAGAACTTGGACATGCGCTGAAAAGATTTTCCGCCCGCTTTGGCCTTTCCGCCCGCTTGCCACACCCCAAGCTGTGAATGTAGCCGAAGACGGGTGTCGCGAAGCGGAGAATGTGGCGAAGTGACGCGGGTACTACTCCAGTGAATTGGACGAGGACAAGGATGCTTATGCGAAATGTGAACGGGACTTTCTGGACAGACAAACAAGCTGCTCACGAGGCCCAACTTCTGGACCGCAATCGTGAGGGGCGGGTGGCGCGAACCAGCAAGGAGGCGCCGATGAAGGCTGCCCGTAAGCGCCGGGCTCAAGCGGAAAGACCCCCAGATCGCGAAGCGATTATAGCGGCGCAACGACGGAGGTACCACGCTCGGAAGGCTGATACTTACAGTGGTGTGGATGCGCGATTCCGCCGAGAATCCGTGGACAAAACGTTCGGCTTGAGTTGTCGTGTGTCTGGCCGAGTGTGGTTTGAAGACGACATATCGGTAATTGCGAACATTCGTGACGCCACTAAACGCAACGCCGCGATTGCCGTGTTGGTGCGTGTAGTGATATTTATGTAGTTCTTTTACAGCTCCGCTGGTAGCCCACATTCGCAGAGCGGAATGGCTGCGATATTTATTTTTTCTCTCTCTCTCTTTCCTATAAGGAGTGCGCGAAGTAATCAAAAGTGGAAGCGGTGGCGAAAGCTCGGGAAATGCCACGAAAACATCTCCGCCCTTGTAACGTAGCGTTCCTGGAACTCCCCATTTGCAAGTACAGCTTCGATGTCTAAAATCGCCGCCGCTCCGTTGCGAGAGCTATGACGTCAGTGAGGAGGAATATATTAATTCCTCGTCAGTGAAGAATGCTCAGAAAAAAATGTAAATCAACCGAGAAATTATATTCATATTCACCACATGTGACTCTGCCAAAGTGCGCAGCCATTTTTGAGGGAGCAAGCTGTCACACCTTTCGTCAACGTTTTCACAAGAAAACTTTGTCTGCGTTTCTTTTCTTTTCATTTAACTGCACCACCAATAGTATTTAGCACCTCTTGAGCATAGCTAGCTAGATAGCGTTTAATGGTGCCTTAGTTGAGACGTGGAAGCAGTAGGCCTCCGAATACTCCCATTCACTAAGGGGCAAAACGTAAATCTGATTTAAAAATAAATTGAAATGAAACAAGCCTAATAATCATCCAAGCGACACTTTAACAAACGAAAACAATTACAGATAAAAGAAAAAAAATTGGAGGGACGCTTAAGCTTCGCCCTTTAAGAGTAGAACGCTATAACGTTATCGGGACCCGTTCGCATCGCATCGTTCGCATCCGGCAAATAGGCTTCATTTACTGCAACAAAGGACGTTGGGAAGCCAGCTTACAAAGACCAAGCTTACACCGATCCCTTAAAGTCGTCTTCACTATTAAATGAAAATGCATTGCTGGGAAGACGTTTTTACAGGGGCAATAAAAGTCGTCTTGTATTGAAATGCGAACGCCCTGGGACCTTTTTTCATTATGTTATTAATTGTTTGCTATAGCCCCGACGCGTGCGCGTGTCCAAAAGGCATTAGGCAGGCGAAGTCCCACTTTGAACTGCCGAGTATGCGAGCGCCTTCTGGATAATATTTCGACAAGTAGCCCACTCGAGCACGCGGTAGCCTACCCGGTAGAAATTCTGGCAAGCAGGGTTTGTGTTTGAGTTTCCTCGTAGCAGAATAATGTTTTCGCGTACATTCAAATAACAGTCTGACGCCAAAATATCTGTAGGTTGTGCTTAAGTTGTACTTTACCATTTTCTGACGGATTTCACTGTGAGAACTTCAGTTTTTGTTCACTTACACCTTCCACCACGACAAAGGGCCTGCGCGGTAGGGGTGGTTCCGAATGATTTTCTCCTGCACTAACACCTTGCGCCATGTGGAGGGCCTGCGCAGTCCAGGTGGTTGCGCATGATTTTCTCCGCCGCGGTCGCCGACATCCACGCCGACGCCAGGTTTTCTGCGACACGGGGCCCTTAACGCAATCGCGTTAAAAACACAGAACATCAAGCCACGTTAGTTACGGCATGTATTTTTCTCCAGTATTTTGATCACAGCACCATAACCTTACCAAAAATTATTTCACTGCACTTTAAGCTGACCTTTTAAGACCACTAACTCGCCAGGATCATCACAAGGCACAATGGATATTTGCCAAGGGTTCTAAGTTCGTAGTGCCGCTGTTGCCTTTGCTGCACATGCAAGAGGCATATCATTAACACGTGCGTTATCTTCTCATCCACTCCTAGACACGCACACAACGCAGATAACACGAAGTACTTTCAAGAAATGGTGATTTGCCTAAGCCACGCCAACATAAAAGCGATAAAACATTTCGCGGTATCTTCATATACACGAAGAACTTGAGTCGAGGGTGTATGGTATAGAGAATCAATCTCCTGGCTTATTTGTCTAATGATGCCACAGATGCTCTTCTTGCATAGAGGTTTCGTAGTATGTTTCCAACATCAAAGCTGAACAGTGAAATGCTGCTTTCTCATCCATGTCTGTGTTCATATTTTGCCAATTTCTCCGGCGGTGTCGCTCGGAACCCACTGAAATGCAATTTTCTGCCCGCAAGTAACAGCGGCATGTAAAAGCTCTGTAACTTTGATGATTACTTTACTGCGTGTACTTCTTGCCACATTCTTACCTCTCGGCCTGAAACCTGTCCCCTCATTGTGAGTCGATACTTGGAGACGTGGTACTGCAAGAGGTGCACGACAGTATAGTGCGCACCTGAATTGGTATTTTCAGCTCTTATCGCGATTGGTACACTCACCGTCAATGCGCGAGGCTGTTTTGAGCTCTTTTACACCATCGATATATTAGCATTGGTAAAGTCGACTTTCCTAAAGTATTACTTTATAAATCGCAAGGTGTATTCCCCTCCCTGAAAAAAAGCGGAGGTGGGCGGTGATGACGATGCGCTGGTGAACACCTACACAGACAAGGATACCTTGTAGCAGGCACAAATAAGCAATAAAATAATAAATTCTACGGCCTTAACACAGTGTCTCGGAGTCGATATTGCCAAGGCACGCCTATGTCAAGCGGGTTTCTAGTTGACCGCATGCGCCTCGTAGGTGCATAGGAAGTGTGGCCGCAAATCTGCAAGATAACAGTTGCAAGACCTTCTGCCTACCACTTGCAGCTGGCATGAAGGTTAATTGATGCGATGATGCTGCCTTTTAGAGTTCGCAGAACGCTAGTTTCGTTTAACAGCTTCTCTGCAAATGAGTTTGTAATTCTGCAGTGACGGCACAAGCCTGCTTTGCATTTTATTTAAAGGTTTCAGATCATGAACATACTTTCTGAACTCTCAAATAATTTCGCCACTTGCCCTTCTCTACCCAGTTGGGTTTTGCTTCATTACTCTTTTGATGTTGAGTTGTACAGAATTAACATCACTTTTTAGACCTAACGTCTCCAAATCTCGGCACGCTGGTCGAAACGGGCTGCATGGAGAGCTTTCATCTGACCCAGCATTCATCGTACTCACCATTCAGCAGAAGCAGCCGCTCTTTGACTTTGGCGCAAACCATACATGAAACGGTGATCGAAGAAGACACATTTAAAGACTTACAATAAAATTCTATGAATATACCATGGAGTGAAATCGAGCGAAGTGGTGACAATCAATAAGGCCAAAACAGCAGAAAAAAAGATGCTTCATTGAGTGCATTGAATGTGAACTCATTGCGAAGGCAGCACTATCTCGTGGTGGAGACCGGCATGTTGTTTTCGGGCTTGCCGGTTAATGAATTATTCGCGCTCACCCATTACGGTTGAATGGCCAACGAGCCAGTGGTTATAGGGCTGATGTTCTTGCAGTGGAAGGCGAGATCAGGGGCGGTCAAACAGATACATGGTGAAATGTGGATGACATTCGGTTCTTGAGCAAAATTATGTGCAAAATTTCTAGGGCCCGGTGCCGTAGGATCACGTTGAAAATAAGTTAGGAGATGACATTGCTAATCTAAAGCAGAGGAGGGACGGAAAATTATATATTACAGAAACCCCTTGTCTGCAATGCCGACAGGTTTAGGGTCAGGTTGAGGCTGAACTACAAAATTAACGAAGTTGATTCGGTACATCTCAAAAGAAGTCCTAAATCAAAGGAATTCGCAAACCTGACGCACTTGGATGTTATATTTCTGCTTTGAGCACAATATACCTCTATGAATAAATGTATTTGAAAAGAAAGGACGTCAAATTTAAATACAGTGCAAACTTACTTAATGAATAGAAATTTGTTTTGAGCACAAAATAAGACAAGTCAAGAATGTGCGCTTGTCCATATCGTATTTTGTGTTCTAAGCCATTTCTAGCCATATTCCAACTAGCCTGACAGCAGACGCTCCTGCGCTATATTTCTTCGATGAACAGATGAAGTACCACTTAAGTATCACATCTTAACGCTGGTAGCTTCGATTCCACGAAGTAGAGTAACGTGCACATTCTCATTTGCCTTGAACTTCTTTTCCTCTAAAGAGCGTGTATGTTATTATATACGTGTTCGTTTGAGTTCCTTGAATTAGTGTGTTTGTGCAGCTGCACTCGCAAAAACGTTTTATTTTCAATATTTTGTGGAGTAAGTGTGCCTCTGAGAATATATCTATGTATCTTCAGCTGCTGTCTATTCCAGCTGCGTATTTTCATGACTGCACTAGCGCAGCTGTTCAAAATAACATGGTACGAGCTGAAGACGTCATCGAGAAGCACAGCTTGGCAGCCTGCAATGCTTAGCTTCCCTTATCCCTCACCACTTCTGTTACTAATATTGCTACTCACTCACTCGAATTAACGTGACTTTGTACGTTATGTGGTTATATTATTACTTGGAGTACTATACCCTGAAAATCTGAATACGTTCGCGGAAGTCATCGATGCTCAGACAAATCTAGAATCTGAGAATCGTACGTCAATCCCTCGTCTACGTATACTTAGCGGCTTCCAGTATTTTACGACTTTATTGTAGTGGCACTGCTTTGGTTAATTGTAGAGTCCTGTGATTTATATTTACGTGACTTCCAATCGCTCTATTGCTAATTATGCACATTATATAAATAAATTGAGTTGAACTGAGGCTCAGAAAACAAGCTGAACTTTGGGTTATTGCTACATTTGGTCATAGTCTTACGATTCAGGATGACTTGCATTTCGGCAAATTTTTACTTTTTTCTTGCTCTCTCATGGCAAGAGGGTAGTATGTGCGACACAAGGGGAAAATGTGACGTTAAAGTGGTGTGAGCCATTAGAAGTCTGTTATAGCAGAGCAACACTGTTAAAAGCTCGACCACATATTTCGCATTTCAGTGGTATGCGAATAAATTACTGACGCTTTTCCACGGCAGTATTCGCATTCGCAGATCAGCTTGTCTTGAACATTTCTGCATTAAATCTATCGTGAAAAATACAAACGAAAGAATGTGTACACAGAAGTGTTATTCGTTTCACACTGAGCGCTATGCTATACAATTGCGGTAGAACACTATTCTACCTCACCTTAGTCTATATTATTCGGTAGGCTGCTGTAAAAAGTGAAATGGCCCGAACGTCATACTGTCAGGTACACGTAGTTGTAGAAATGTACTAGAGAAATGGGATCCAAGTTTCACTTTGAGGGATACAGCGCGAAAAGTCAAAACGATGGCGAGAGGAGACAGATACAGCTATTTTCATTGTTGCTTGCGCACTCATACAAGCATGAATATCGCAAAGTTCAACAAATACACTTTCACTCCAAAAAATTATTTCGAGTTAGTTTTGTCCTACATGCTGTAGGTCTATTCACTTATGCGAAATACAGGTACACAGAAAAATAGTTCGCCTCGACTCAACATTATGTTAATGTCACCAGCTCGAAACAGACGACGGCTTCTCAAATCCCTAGCAATGAACACTGGCTCAAAAAGAGCCGAGCAATAAATAGTTTCATGACTCATGTATGACGTTATGTTATAACCGAGCATGAAGGTGAGCTAACTGTTTGCAAAAAAGCTACATTTCGTGGTTATTTTCTACTGTCTATCACGCAGACTCTGATTCAGTTCACATATTTGTGTCTTCGTACAGGCCTTCAGAGGCAAGCACGGAAACTCTACGCGACCTTTGTGGACTTCAGTCCTCAGTCCTTCATAGGACACTCAGTCCTACGAAGCTCAGGTGTTCTAACCTTTTAATACCGCTAAAGAATGTGAACACATTCTCTAAAAAAGACAAGCTAACCAGGCTGACGTTCATACTGAAAAATGTTGCTGTGCGTAGTTCAGCTGCCCTTGCTCGAGGACGCAAAGAGAATGGATTTCTAATGAAGGCTGGCGCTGTTGAAACTGACTTTTGCGGCATTTTAAATGCATGGCTTTCGTAGATAACAGCTCACGTAAACGGTTTTGAGTTTGACAAAATGAGCTTCATATTCTGAAATTATACTACAGCTGAGACCAGTCCTCGTGAAACATAGATGAGGAGAGGTGACAATTACGGCCCGCTGTCATCATGGACGCTGATGAAGATAACACTGCAGACGCACATAATAGTCGACATATGCGCCTTTCGAACAGTAGAATCCATCCTTAATATGCTAGATGAGGTGTGCAACAGAAAGGCGTCTCCCTGACGTTAATTGTGCATCTATGATTCCTAAATATTTGTAAAATGTTTGCTACCACATGTTTTTGTGTTTCATTTCAGACAGGCTACACAAAACTCGTTTCGGCCTATTTTACTGACCCGTCAAGCACTCGGTCAAGACCAATAGCACTCATCCAGCGATGAGGTTGAATAGGCTTAACCGTACAAAATACAGGGCTTTCACGTTTATTATTGGTTTATTAGTGTCAGTTTAGAAGGCTATATAATTGCTGCATTGGGTGCAAACGTCGCCTCTCCTTTAGTCGCACTGAGTGTCCATGACCAGGCCGTGAGGAGATAGGTAGCTATGCGTATTCTACAATGCAATGCAATTTTCTCGTTAACTAAGTCTTTTATTTGCACTACACAATCGTTGCGAGGTTTCTGAAATGGTATATAAACAGTCCACGTCGATTTAGTATTTGCCTTTAGTTTCCCTTTAAACAAGGTCTCTTAACATGTATATTGATCATGGAAAACCGAAAAAGCAACGGAATTCAGGTGAGATAAATAATCACGTCCCCTCAATCCATTGATTTTTTTGTTTTTCAATTGTTACGCCAGTTTAAGAGAAAGGCATTTAGGTACAAAGGAAAAAAAATATGAAGAACCAACCCTAGACGTTATCGAAGAATTCATTTAGCATTTTTCGAGAAGTGCTTATATTAGGCACTATGTTGCAGTATATATCATGGATAGCGCTCAATTTGCTACCTTACCGTACCAAGGAGGCCACCGGTACGTCGTCCTTTATTTGTGCGTCCAGCGTTAGCGACTGTCTCTGCTCACCGAGCAGCATATGCGAATGCGCAGCTGCCTGAAAGGGCAGCGCCTGCAGTCTTCGATCAGGGACGCAGATTATCAACAAAGGTGTCTTGAAACACTAGCGTTCATGAGGGAAGAATGCAAGAACGCTTCCTTTACCGCGCACCGTCATGTGGTTTTGACAACTTTTGTTAGACCACCATATCTTCGGAGTGAGGCTACGAAAACTGTTAGACATGAATATATCGTGGCTAGTTCCCAAATAAGCCTGAACGGTAAAAATGAGTCTTGACGTGGACATCGCAACGCATTTTTAAAGCGCAGTTTTGTTCGCTTCCTCCATCGACTTTGGCAGCCGACCATGGCAGCCGCATTTCGATGGGAGCGAACTGCGAAAACACCCGTGTCTTTAGCATTAGGTGCACGTTAAAGAGCCCCAGGTGGTCAAAATCATTCCGGACTCCCCCACTACGGCGTGTCTCAATGAAATCATGATTTTGGCACGTAAAACCCCATAATTAAATATTTTAACAGCGGTTGCGGACAAACTGGATTAATTTAAGCTCAAGATACGGTACGGTACGTTTCTCCTGTTCCTGAAAAATAAACGTCATGCAAGTTTGTCAAGCGTACAAATGACGCACGGCCTGCAGACTGCAAGCCGCATTAAAGCATGATACCGTCTAGGATACATCGTAGCACCATACAGTCTAGGTGTCGCACTTCTATTCAACACTTCTGTGCCCACCGTGGTAGCTTTGCGACTATGGCACTGCTCGAAGTCGCTGGTTTGTTTCCGCCAGCGGCAGCCATATTACGACGGGGGCGAAATACACACACGTTCGTATACTTACGGTGAGGAGGTCGTTAAAGAACCCCAAGAGGTCAAAATGTATCCGATTTGGGGAAACCAAAAAGCCACTGGCTGCCAACGTTTACGCAAGAGGTCATTTCATGTGCGCCTCGTGAGCTGCGACTCCAAAACACCATTACCAACTTTCAAAAGTTGTGGTGCAATCTGCCACATTTTTGCAAAGGGAACTGAGACAGTCAGCACTACGTTTCATACTCCGTTCACGCACCCTTGGTTACAATTATGCCGGCGTCATGAGTCAGGACGACCCTACGCCAGGGGCCATTTAGCATATCAACGCTTTTGACACGATGTGATCTGCTATGTGAGCCAATGAGAGTGCCAACCTTTTCGCTGGTTATGAACAACGGCTCACAGCAACGCCTGAAGCAAACATGTCTATCTGTAGCGTTCTGTGGACTACGTGGACAAACACCAGTGGCGCAGGCGAGGCAAAATTTCACATCATATAACGACTGTAATATGCCGTTAACATCACCACCGAATACCGTCAATGAAGGCTAACAGCACAGAAAGATTCGCTTACATCTATTCTCACTGCGCATGGGGTCTGCATAATTTTCACTACACATTTAGTTTCAGGTATATCTTCTCACATTACGAGATGTTGGCGTAAAAAAATCAAGCTATGTGAAAGATTTTCTTATTAATTTTTACATCATTGTCGCCAAAGTTGCTATTTAGACTTGCAGATCAACCAGAGAAAGCACAAAAGCTTTTCACGATCGTGTAGCCTAATTTCTGGCATATTCACCTTATTGCAATACACCCGTCACCCTCCATGCCATCAATTATTCTCTCCTTTGGGATAAGGCAAGCCCTTAGTAAGTGAACCAAAATGTTCATGTCAGATGAATGTCTGAGGTCAGTATATGTGTACCGAGAGCAGTAAGATGACGCTGACGACGATTATGAGAAGCCGAAAGCAGTGATTTTTACTCGGGCCATTCGACGTGAGCTTACGACAAGCCGATTTTTGGGCTCGACATAGTTACTAGACTGAGGACAATAAAAAGAACACGAATTGTAACGTGATCTGGAGCTACGTGTTGTGCAATCGTACCTACTTAGCTGTTTGCCACGTGGTGTATGTTAAAACGATTGTTTGCAAGGATGAAACGGTAAAACCCGCTCGACCTGCATTTATGAAGGTGTTACAGCGTCGCGCAGTTTCTACGTTGCGTTAGGTGCTATCAGGAAAGTGCTGGTAATGTGAACCGGTCCCGGCGATAAGGGGCGCAGTGTAACAGCGTCTCAATGTGCGAGCTTAGCTCACCAGCAAAGTCCGAGTTCCCTACAATTCACAACAAAGCCAAACGCTCCGCTCCACCGCCTAGTCACTCTTGACATTCGCCTCAACGGCGTCAGCATTCCTGAGGGGCAGACTATCTGCTTCTTATGAATGCTGCCGCAGAACAACACGCATAAGGAGGCATCCATCATCTAGATGACGACAGCGGCACAGCAGATAGCACGCCTCATTCGTAGAATATCCGCCCGTAATCACGGGGTTAAGGAAATAGACCCTTTTAGGGTTATTGATGCTACCATTTATTCCAGTCGGACCACACATTCGCTTGCTTATCTGCATCTTCGTGAGGTAGACAAGACCAAGGTGGACTCCATCATCTGCTAGGCATACCAGACGGCGCTTGGCTTCCCTCTTTATGCCAGCACCCAGCGGCTCCTCCACCCTGGCGTTCATAGCACAATAGATGAGCACATTGAAGCCCACCGAGCAGCGCAGCAACAAAGTTTAGCGCTTACAGCAGGCAGAAGTGCCAAACAGGGCACGCAGCCTAGCCCCACTAACACGAGAAACGCGTTCCTTCCACAACTTGTCAGGGCCAAGATCTTTACCAAAGCGCTCACTAAGCATATTCTCGCAGAAATCCACGATGCCAGATGTAGGGATAGCGCGGACTCTGCGCGATTCCAACAATGGCCGCCCAGGTGCCCTTTATAGGGACGCGGATCGTTATTATCATTCTCCTAACCACTCTAACTTTACAATCTGCGTGGCGACCGGCTCGGGGAGAATCGCTGCCTCAGCGACCATCTGGATACCCAAATCAGAAGCTGCGGAAGAAGAAGGCATCGCTCCACCCATGCTAAATCCGGACATCCGTGTAGTAGTCAGCAAAAAGATTGATGCCAGTACTGCCTAAACTGGTAAGGTTTCGGCAAAGAAACCGGGTAATAAGGCCAGCACACGTTGTCCGACATTTACTGTCGCAATCCGGAAGTGATGTTCTCGGGATCCATTCTTGCTTAAGTGCGAGCGGCGTGCGTAACAATTGTTGTTTCAAAAACCCTATTCGTGATGAACTTCGCGAGCGTCCAAGATTAATGAATTCAATTATGAATTCGATTAATGAATTCAATTATCTGTTTTTGTTTGCATGTTCCCAATCTACTAAAACAAGTTTTTTTCACATTCTCTTACTGACAGAGCGTCTCCTCCACCACTGCCTAGAATCAAGCACGGGACCGCAGCATACATCATACTTACGCGACTCAGCGCGCAGCGGGCCGCTCCCACGTTGGGACAGTCAGGCCATGCCCGACCGCCGCATCATGGGCCCTCTGGACAGCCCATAGTTGCGCCCCGGCATCGGGGCTCTTGATAGCGGAGAGCCACTTGTCCTCATTTATTTGTTCCATGCCTCGTAACGAGGGGCAACGCCAGAGCATATGGTCTAAGCTAGCGAAGTCATTGCAGTGCCTGCAAGAACTACTGGCATAAGTGTCGGGATAAAGCTTGTGTAATAAAGCCGGGCTGGGATACGAGCCTGTTTGCAATAATCTGAGGGTCAATGCCTGCGCTCTATTTAACTTCTTGTGAGGAAGGGGAAAGTCTCTCCTGCCGAGATAAAAATACTGCGTAATTTCATTGTATGTTGTCGGTTGATCTCTGTTCTCCACCACTCCTGGCTGGCCGGGGAGTTCTCCATGGTCGCGGAAAGCGAGACCTCGCGCCTTGGAGTGGGCCAGCTCGTTGAGGTTTGTGGGGCCTCCCATATACTGAAACAGATGTAAAATTTTATTTCAAATTGAGGGCGTCTTCTAGCAAAAGTACCAGAACTGTGTCGTCACATTCGTACCATATGTTCGTGTAGCCAAAAATAATCAGTCGTTTATGCTACTGAGCTACTCCCTTGTTATTACAAACTCGCCGACTTGTGAAAAGCGAACACTGAATTCTGAGATTTTACGTGCTGAAACCACGACTTCATTCTGAGACACACCGTAATGGGGGTCTCTGGGTTAATTTTCACCACCAGGGGACATCTAACGTGCTCCCAATGCACAGAACATGGGTGTTTTTGGATTTTGTCCCCATCAAAATGCGGCCGCCGGGGCCGGGGTTTGATCCCGCGACGTCGAGGTTATCAGAGCAACACCATAGCCGCTAAGCCACTACGGCGAGTAATGGTTAACACAAACGATATGTAAAAGCCACGCTCGAGCTGGTCACATTACATGGCTCTATATCAACTGCTTGGACAAACCATATAATCGAAGCCCCTAACACGGCGCGAATACAGGTTGACGAGCTCTCCTCTTTGAAACAAAGCGCATAAGCCTTGTATTTCCATAACCAACCAGTTTAGGCCACGAAGAGGACAGTTTTATTAGCCAAAAGCACATAGGTATCCTTCCCCAACTTACGATGGCATCCAGAAATTCGAAAAAAAAGCAGCAGAATTGTACGGCGTTGCATAAACAAAACGTAATTTCCAGAAAAGCCATTTCTTTGAGCCGTTGTATTAAAAGTTTCAGTTGCTGCCGGCAGCAACGATCTGGTTAATATACCTAAAGCTGATTCAGAGCCTACCAGGTATTATATTTTAAGTCATAATAGCGCGTGTACTCCAAAAACAATTAAGAATCAACTTTATAAAATTTACCGGGTACTCTTTTTTTATGGAATTAGAACACTTCTATGACAAATATCAGCGTTTCACCATTGCTTTTTGTCAATATATAGTCGTAAGTGTAGAATGGTACTAGGCAGACGCACATCTTAGCGGCTGCCTCTGTTCAGCGCATATATGTCTAACACACAGGTGGCAACGAAGGCAACAGGAAGCACTTGTCTTTTATCATCATTGAAGGTACAGTCTTTATGTGATGAACATGTGTACCTAGAATATATACTTAAAACTCCATGGTTTGCAGCAAGGTTTTGTGAACGAGGTCCTTAATTTAATTTTCATCATTGGTTCAACAAGTCTTCGTTTTACAAATATAAGGCATTTGTCAGTCAAATCCTCAAATTAGCTGTTTGTTTCTATAAAGTTCTTAGTCGAACGCCTTGCGACGTATTCCTGAACAGCGTCTGAGTGCGCACGCGTATTTCAATTCATTTTTGCCGGACACTTGTATTTTGAAATAAACTCTCAAAAAGCTTTATTTGCGGTCATCATAATATAAATTAGGTAAGTTCCACAAGTTCGATTTCGGAAAACAGGATGCAACTCAATAAGTTTCTTTCAAGATTTCGGCCATGCTGGGATCACAGGTTAAAGCCATTATATCTATTGTACCATTACTAACCAATGATCATCTTTATATAGTCAATCAATTGCAGCGCTATGTAAATTTGCATACTCAGTAGCTATTGCACTGGTGCAGAGTTCATAAAATCTACTTACATTTTGTTTTTCAACCAACTCGCCATTAAAATTTTCGATGGGGCACCGCTGCTTCAGCAAACGAAACAAGGGCCTTTCGGGATTTTGAAGACTAGTTGTGAAGACTATTTGGAAGCAACACTGTAAAGAGATAGTCCGAAGATTTCGCTATGACAAAGTGAAGACGCCTAAATGAAAACTGTACAAAAACGGAAGTATTTTTTCGCAACAAAAAATACATGCACGTGAGAGAAGAACACACACCAAGCACAAACTTTCAAGAAAATTTGCTGACATTCAGTGGCACAATAAATTTAGTTGAAAGTTTGCGATTGGTGTGCGTTATTCTTCTCTAACGTCCGTGTCTTCTTTGTTGCGCAATAAAACTTAAGTTATGGATTACCAACTTGCCCAGAATGCTGCTCTCATTATGTACAGAAAGGCCACAAGGACATGACTTTCTGTATTTTCAAAGTTTCGATTCCTGATGGAAATATGCTTTGTAGCATACCATTGAAAAATTGCGTCTTTTTATCACGCGTCTGCACAGGCTGAAGAATACCACAACATACAAAGAACCGTCCCTTCAAGCTGCATTATTCTCCCCAGACCTGCACAACACGAACAGTTAGGCTCACCTCATGCATATGCTTAGGCGCTTACACCCATAAGCACGTTGCAAAGAATATCACTGATATCACGTAGGTGTGATACATGACTCCTCATATCCACACTGGAATTTTTCCGTTTTTCATTGCGTATTTTCATTGATATCAAAATCGCCATAATTGTGATCTTCGCCAGTAGCAGTAGCAGAAACAAGAAGTATCAAGCTGGCAACAGCCACAGCATAAATTATAACCTGTCACAACAACTAAAACTTTAGCGGAACACTGCGATGATGCGGCAAACCACCAAAGATGTTCTTACCTACTGTTCTTCGGTGTTACTGACGCAAACAACGAAACCTGGGCAAAATAGGAGTCGCACGTAACTTCATTCTTGTCGCATAAGCTTAACATATCAGTTACAGCGGCTAATTTAGAGCGCGCACAAGGACTAGGCCACTTCCAGAAAAACAAAAATCTCATCATCGTAAAATTCGCAAGTTTTAAAGGTAAACATTCTTCATGCAGCTTTCCAACTTAAAGACTCGTTTTTGCGGTCTGGGAAGAGTATTCTGCACGCGTGCGGACAGCCTGGAAAAAGCTATACTTGTTTGCTGCGCAAACTCCCAGTTTAACATTCATTGCGATAACCGTGTAAAAATACCGAACCGTTTATCAATAATGCCGAGTCTCTTTTCGTCACAGAACAAACTAAGTAGCCATTAACCCGAATAGCTGATCTACCACTTTGCTACCCTGCTTTATTCAGCCATGCTCCGTCAAGAAGCTCCACTTTTCACATGATGAGAGTGATGGTAACTAACGCTCGAAGCTTCATGCCTAAAATAGAAATCCTGGAAGCCGTCATCACAGATGATAACACTGACATTGTTATTATAACACTGTCATGGCTCAACTCTTGTATCGATGCTCACAAGGTACTGAACAACAGATCTTACACCGTCCATAGGCGTAACAGGATCGGTCATCGTGGTGGTGGTGTCTTGGTAGTTATTAAGCAGTCGCTGTTTTAAGGCGAAAGCCTTGAATGGCTCATACTCGCGGCGTCCGACCGTCCGTCGGTCCGTGCCCGGGAATGGTGCCAGCTGTGGCCTTCAACACATTCAACACATGTCACATCTTTTATGGACTAGAGGTTATGTGAACCGTTTGCTCTCATTCAGTAAAGCATGACTGTTTCTGAAATATCTAGGTTGTTTGTATATTTTCATTAAATGGTGCGTCATGTTCGGAGGAGGAGGAACAAACTTTTATTGTGGAACCAGTACTTTATGATGGCCGGGCCTAAGCGTACCATGAGGGGACGTCGAGGGCTTGCCTCGCCGCCGCCTCACGGGCGTGCTGGGTCGCCCAGGTTTGGTCGTCGAGGGCGGAGCTCCGCAGAGCCTCACGCAACCTCGACGAGAGGGTCGTGATGTTAATTTGTGTGTACTGGGCTTGGCACTCCCACAGCATATGCGGAAGCGTAGCCGGGTGAGTTCCACAGCACCGGCAGTTGGGGGTACTGTAAACTTCAGGGAATATAAGGTGGAGGCGGGCGGGTGAAGGGTTACGTATTTGTTTGTAGCAGACGCAGGGTGGTAGCCGGCTGAACTTGGGGTGAGGTGGGGGGAAGGTTCGGCGACTAAGGAAAAATGCCTTAACAAGGTCGTTATAAGTAGTCAGATTGTCCCTGGTGTCCAACTCGTCTCCAGTGTCTCCGGCGGGGTTGACTAGGCCTCGCGCAATGGAGTGGGTGACCTCGTTGAGGTTGGGGAGGTGTGGGTGGACAGGGCCCGCATGGGCCGGGATCCACGTCAGGGAGATCATGCTGTCTTTAGAGTGTGGTGCCTGGCGGAGGATACGAATAGCTTGAGGAGAAATACGGCCTTTGCTGAAGCTAGTGACGGCTCAGCGACAGTCACACACGATGGTGTGACAGGTGGGATCTAGAGTGGCCAGGGCGATGGCCACTTCTTCAGCCGTTTCGGAAGTGGGGGTAGTGACGCTGGAGGCGTGGTGCAGGACTCCATCGGGTGTGGCGACGGCTACAAATCGTGTGCCATGGGAATATTGGGCTGCATCAACAAATGTGACGCCAGGTACTTGAGCAAGGGCTTTTATGATAGCTCGGGCTCGAGCTTGGCGCCGGGCCCTGTTATATTCAGGGTACATATTTCTAGGGATAGGGTCTGTGTGGTTCCAGCTACGGATGTCAGTCGGGATAGATTGTTTCGGGCCCTGTTGCTTAGGGTAAGTGAAGCCAAGCGTCGATAGAATAAAGCGTTCCGTTTCAGTGAGGGTGAGCAGTTCAAGCTAACAGCGTTGTTGTGCTTCAATGAGTTCGGCAAGCGTGTTGTGAACTCCTAGTTGGTTGAAGAGTTCAGTACTGGTTTATGCGGGAGGCCAAGTACTTGCTTGTAGACCCCTCGTATGAGGGTGTCGAGCTTGTTTTGCTCAGCCCTGTACCAATTGAGGTACGCAGCAACGTAGGTAATGTGGCAAATAATAAAGGACTGCACGAGGCGGAGAAGGCTTTCTTCTTTGAGATGCGGAGAAGGCTTTCTTCTCGTCGGTTGGAGATGCGTTTAAAAAGGCGTAGGGTGTTTTGAGATTGGGCGCAGATCTTGTTGAGAGCCAAGGCATTGGAGCCATTGGTAGAGATGGTGATACCGAAGACCCGGATACTAGGAACGTGTGGTATAGGACTGCCATCTCGAAGGCGTAGGGTGATAGAGTCACAGGGTCGGTGATCAGATTGCTGTTTGGGAGGGCATCCCCGCTGAATGGGCTTGTAGAGAAGAAGCTCCGATTTAGCCGGCGAACAGCGCAGTCCGGATCCTTGGAGATAGGCTACAACCGTGTCAATCGCCGTTTGGAGGGCTGACTCCACTTGACCATCACTGCCTCGGTACGACCAGATGGTGATGTCATCGGTGTAGATGGTATGGTTGATATTGTCGACTCGTTGTAGTTGCTGGGCAAGGCCAATCATGACTAAGTTAAAAAGCATGGGAGAGCAAACTGAACCTTGCGGGGTGCTTTGCTGCCAAGGGGAAGCTGGTCTGATCGTAAATCCCCTGCGGAGAGGCTGGCCGTGCGATTGCAGAGGAAGTCACGGATGTAATTGTAGGATCGTTCTCCCAGGTGGAGGTGGGAGACCTGGTTAAGGATAGCTTCGTGGGAAATGCTGTCAAAGGCTTGAGTGAGGTCTAGTCCGAGGATGGCTTTCGTGTTACGGGAACGGTCGTTTAGTACTTGATGTTTGAGCTGCAACATAGCGTCTTGAGTAGAAAGGTGAGGGCGAAATCCAATGATGGTGTGGGGATAGATAGAGCTGTCTTCGAGGTGTGTGTTGATGCGTGCTAAGAAAGCGTGTTCCATCACTTTGCCTACGCCATGAAGTGAGGGAGATGGGCTTTAGGTTGTTCTAGGCTAGATGGTTTGCCAGGCTTTGGGATTAGGATAACGTTGGCAGTCTTCCAGGCAGCTGAGATGGCGCTATTGCGCCAGCAATCGTTGATGTAGTCAGATGGGACACGGACTCGTCATCTAGATTGCGAAGGATTTTGTTAGTGACCCCATCTGGGCCTGGAGCAGAACGACCGTTAAGCTTGCGAAGAGCAGCATGTATTTCAGATACGCTGAAATCGGCGTCTAGTGTAGGGTTGGGATTACCGATTGTGATGATGTGGATAGTGGCGTGCGGTGGCGAGAAGACCTGCTTCGAATGATGATTGTGTTGTGGCTACAAGAAGAGGATTGGTGATGATGGTAATGGAAGATGACGACACGTGCCACGAACGAAGAAGCGACGAGAGCACGCAGAGCGTGAGAGCGAGCGGCTGCCTCGAACGCAAGCTCGCAAAACGGCGGCTCCAGGCTCGGGTACCGGCGACCGGGAGTCCAGCTACCGTGCGGACCTGGTCGGGGATCCAGTTCGTGGCTGGGCTTTCCTGCGCGCCAGCGGCCTGCTGTGATAGCGGCCTGGTGCAGTGCTTCCTGCTTGGACCGGGACGCCTGAGCTACCAGCCTGCTGAGCGAGCCCAAGGACTGGCGACCGGGCGTCCTGCTACCGTGCGGACCTGGTCGTGGATCCCGCTCGTGGCTCTGCTCTCCTGTGTACCAGCGGCCTGCTGTGATTGTGGCCTGGTGCAGTGCTTCCTGCTGGCCACCGGGGTGCCTGAGCTACCTGCCCGCCGACCGAGCCTGCCAGTTCTAGCAGCCGAGGCGTTACAGGCCAGGCGTACTGGCCAGCTACAGCAGTGGCCTGGTGTTCTACCGGCCCGCTGTTTTCCTCTTGCTTCCGCGTCGCGACAAGGTGCGGCGCGACAGCAGCGACTTAGCCACAACGACGCTCCACCGTCACAACCACCGTCACGGGCACCGCAACGACGATGCACACGGGCGAGTGTTGAAGCATGAGTGCTAGGCACGTGTTTTATATGGAAGGACAACTTCCGAACTATAGGCCACGTACATATGTATGTAAATCGTCTGTATCCTGTTAGCGTGTCTGTTTAAAGTCTGTGTTTCGTGTAGCAAGCTCCCGTCTGCCGTGTCATTATTAAACGGATCCTGGGCCCAACTGGAAACCGGCGAGTTTGTCGTTGTTTCCTCATCACACCGATGTAATTTCTGTGTGGACTAACTTGTCTCCTGGAGATATATCTGATGCACAGGCAGTCAAGCACTCGTTGTGGACCTTGCTTAAGGGTCTCCGCATAAAGGAGTTTCTGCAGCCGATCGTGTTGGGCAGTGCGGGTGGTAGTATTGTCAAGCAGGTGTCTGAGGAGTTTCCACGGAGATGGGCGATGAAGTTGTCCATCCACCGTGTTACACAGCTCAGTCCACTGTTGCCGGCTGAGGGTTTGACAAATGCTCCTCGATGGCTGTATTCAGTTTAGAGATCTTACTTTTGAGGCGACGGTTTAGGCGCTGCCCCTTCCATCGAGCTAGGATGGAGGCCTTAGCCTCCAGAAGATGGGCGAGGCGGCTGTCCATGCGTTCAACTGGGGCATCTGTAGTTACCACACGAGTGGCCGTTTGAACGTCAGTGCGCAGCGCTTGCATCCAGGTGTTGATGTCCCCAATGCCTTCTGCGGAGGTAGCACCAATGCGTATCTTACGAAAAGCATCCCAGTCGGTAATGGCGAATTGTTTAGTGGGGGCAGGGCCGGCAGCGAGTTGGGGTAAATATATAGCAAGGATATAATGGTCGCTGTCCAGGTCTTGCTGTATATTAGTCCACTGTGCTATTGCTGATATGTTTGATGAAAGTGAGGTTGGGGGTAGAGTCCCGGGTACTGGAGGTACCGAGGCATGTGGAAAAGGAGGGATCTGTGATAAGGGTGAGGCCTATGTCGTGGTAATCTTGAGATTGCGAGCTGCAGCATCCGTGCGATAGTATCCCCAGCCTGCATGGGCGAAGTTGAAATCGCCGCCGATGAGGAGGGGGTGCATTCCAGCTACGTGAAGAGCCTTCTTAAAGAGGGTGAGGGAGAGACACTTTGCTTTATCCTTGGGGCTATTGTAAATGATCGTTTCTTTTATTCTTTATTTGTGTTTCTTTTTATTTATAGTAATTCAGTGTAACAACATAAACATGATTAGGCTAACAATATTAATGCAAACTACGTTTTGGGAACAGGATATGTACTAAAACAGGATAAGAGATCCCATCACAACCTTGCATAACAAGAACATTCACTTTTTATTACAAAAAAATTCTGCGCATTCGCAGGAGAGTGTGCGAAGCAAAAAGACAAAGAAAATTTGAGGCTCATCTTTTCATGTCAACAAATAAAGTTTGCGCAGCCTAAAATAAAGTAATGCAGTTTTAAGGCTAAAGCCTTACGTGTCTATGTGGGCGGTGACCTTGGCGAAAGTGGGCCGTGACCAAACATGGCTAACGCCGCAAACATACTTGGATTGACAGTCACAAATCTGAGGGAGGTTCCTGTAAACAGAGTAACTTAGTGGCTTTGAAGACAAAATTTCGTACATTTTGGTGTCGGTGGGAATCGAACCCGGACCTCCGGGGTGCGACACGAGCACGCTTCCCAGAAGCCATGTCTGCTCTTTTTTTTTCTTTATTGCATGGGAAGAGAATCTTCAGCAACACAAGAAACAAGGCGCTACAGGTACATATTGAAAAGTCAGGCAAGCATGTGCACGCGTTCAATAAAGGCATCCAGTCCGGCGCTGTTTCTTGAGCAGCGTACACACTACGAACGTAGGCAGCAGATTCCCGAAAAAACGACTGAGTGCTTCGCGGTGGTTCAGCGTGCCTGTCAGACATTATACTGCGCCAGAGACTATGTAGACCAGGTACTATGAACATGTCATATGGTGGGTCACAGAGATCTTTAAAAGGTAAGAAACGAATTGTGTATGGTGTGATGTCTAAATCTTTATTAAATGTTCTTTGGAGAATGTCCCAGAAGAACACGGCATCCCTACAATCGACTAAACAGTGATCAATCGTTTCAGCATGTGGACACAAACGGCAGTTTGTAGACCACGGCACGAAACAGCCCCTATTTTTCTAACCAGGTTTTGAGAGGAAGGGTTGCCGAATGTAAGTTAAAGAAAAAAGTTTTGATCTCCGGAGGAATGATCATTCGACGGACACGCTTAAGTACATCTAAGTAGCAACATTTCAAATAAGGCACACGGTAATGGGGAACAGGAGACAATGTGTCTATCAGTGCAGCAGAAATTTCTTAACGGGATGCAGTGAAAATATAATCCAAGCTAAAGCGAGCCTTAAGGCGCAACCGCATGCACGCGATTTTCGAGCGACAGCGACAAGCAACGGCGACGAGCGACAGGTTTTGCCGTCGCGGAGGGCTATCCGTCGCTGTCGCTGGTCGTGTCGCCGGTTTCTGGCCAGCCAGAAAATATCGCTTGTCGCCCGGAAGTCAGCGCGACGACATCCGCTGGGGACAGTGCTTGCACAACAACATGGCAGCAATCAGTCTGCCCGCTTCGATCTGAATTCGCTTTTTCAACTTGCTCTCTGCTGTGACAGCAAAAAATAGACAGTACAATCAGTCATCGCTTCACCTCATCGTTAGCTGAAGACTAAGTATCGGCGCTCTCTTGTCGTTATTATTGAGATCGGTTGTTTTGTTTTGACGCTGTTAGGCCTGAGACGCCACCGAGAGCCGAGAAAGTGTTTTAAGTTTTACTCAACAGATGGCGCCACGACACCTTACGCTGCCGGAATGGGACGGAGTTCCACTGGGGATGCATGGGACGGATTTTCACTGGGGATGATAGCATATTTTAGCTAGGTCTACATAAAACATTGACCTTTTGATAAAATTGAGATTTCTTTACGCGCGCAAGATAACATTTATTCGCACAACAATGTAAATCCGTCGCTACTCTTTTTCGCGATGTCGCGTTCATGTGGTTGCTCCACGCCGCGACACGACAGCGGGACAGGGTGTGCCTGTCGCGTCCCTTGTCGCAGTCGCTTGAATATCGCGTGCGTGCGGTTGCGCCTTTAAGAAAGCGAAAGCCTTCAACAACATCTTTCTAGAAGCTCCAATGAGCAGGTGTTGCATCTCTGACAGATGACGACACAACTATTTCTGGGAGGTAATTCATTAATCGAAGTTGTACCATCTCTTTTAGAAAAGGACTGTTTACATCACGAAAGAATAATAACCGGGAGACAAGTTGCCTAACAAGAAGCCATGTCTGCTCCACGTCTCTGGCTTACTAAAGGTGTGCCTAGTGCGTGCGTGATTACACACGTCACGTCGTAGCCATCTTGCTGACTAAAGGTGCGGCCTATTGCGTGCACTAACATGCCGCACTATTGGTACTACGTTGAGTGTTCATGTGTGGCGTTCAGGAGATTGCCTTAGTGCCACACGTGTACTTTTCATTGCGGCTCGCTGTCTTGCAAGAAGTCTAGCCTCGTTTGTATGTCTTACCACGATGTCTTACAAAGACGTCTAATCCCGAATATGTAACTGCATGTATTAGCAAATGTGCTGCAGGCTTTCGCCTTCTTGTGTTACCAGAGTGCAGCACCTGCCGAACTTTTACTGACTTGTTGCTCGATGGCTTCTCGCTGTCACTGCGAAGCTTGGTATGGTCTAAGGCGCAGTTACGGAGCGCATTTTATGTTAATGCGGGAAGCTAAGTAACTGGTCTTTGTCGAATCCTTATTGACGATTAGAAGCAGGCCTGGTTTGCTGGAGAACATTTGCACTGATGTAGAAAATTGGTTGGAGAGGTAAGGCCGAAGAGGTAGATGCGGCATAATGAGAGACGACAAACGTTTTTTGGTTTGCACAATGTCTTCGGTGTACGTTATCGTCGTGGGATTATTGAGGGGTTACCAATTCTGGATGAAAGTTTTGAGCACAACGTCACTTTCTCACTGTGCAGTTGAGCGATTTCTTTTTATATGCAAATTCCACCGTCGATCAGTATATGTTGATGACCGTAAACGAGGCCTTTTACGTCTGCGTGTGTTTGGGTGCTGACGAAAATGATGATACTGGAGAGAGGCAGGATGCTGATTTGAGGTTCGAGCGCAGTCAATGCACGGCAATTGAGACTCCTATTCGATGGCATAGCTTTTTCGAGGTAAGCCTAATCGACTTGGATATGAAGTCGATGACAACACTGTGCTCGTGTAGATGTTCAGGCCGAGGATTACGTCCGGTAAACTTGCCTGTAGGATAAAAACATTGCAAGGTAAGTCTGGTTATGGACTGGGATTATTACCATGTAGTTTCTAGTCGACGTTATTAGATATCCTCCAGCTGTATGCAATGGACGGTCGTCCCGTGCGGTCCCAACTTTCTTCAACTTGGAGGCGAACGGTCCACTGACCATGTAGCAGTCGGCTCCGGTGTTGACGAATGCGGTGGCGCTTTCGCTGTCGATAAGCATGTCGAGGAAGGTGGGTAATCGTCTTGCGTTTCATTTATGTCGTGGCTTTTGATTACGGCTTGATCACGTCCTCAGATCTTTACTAGGCGTCGTGATCATTGCTTCGAGACTTCGATTGCATGGCGGAGGTTAGTTGCTGCATCGTCGAGATGGATATTGAAGTGGTCTCGTCAGTGGCGGAGGACCTTCGACATTTTGACGAGCACCATCCGTAGTTCTATTGGTTGCTGCTTTCACGTATCCGAAGAAGGGCTCACAGACCAGCGACAGGTTGCGCCATTGCACAATCGGCGCTGTCGTGAGAGGTAACGGCCTTGCGATGGCGATCAGAAAGGTCGTCTGGGTCTGCATTGCGTTGTCGCGAGGTAGTCGGCAATGTAAGTCTGTACACGGCACGTTGACAGTGAACCCTTGAGGTCCCATCTCATGATACGGGCAGCGGTGGTAGACCCTGTTGGTTTCTTCACAGTGATAGCAAAGCGGGTGGTGTGCAATTTGTCCGTCTTCCCCGGGGCGCTGCGCGGACTGAGAGGTGGGTGAGCTGCTGCTGGTGGTGGTGGTGGCAGCCGCGTCTCACGACGGAATTGCGATGTCATGCTGCCCAGGCACATACGTGAAGTAGGAAGATGTCGCTCGCCATCTGCTCATGCTCACACATGCTTATGGTTTGTGGCTGAGGGTCCGGTGGTACAGGAACACCTAGGCACTGTTGGATCTCATGTCTGGCAATGTCAGCCATTGAGTTCACTTGAGGCTGCATTGTAGGGAACATCCTAAGCTGTTCCTCCGAAATTACTGCTCTGATAGCCTCGCGCAGGTCATTCCGTGCGTACCGCTTAAGCTTGCGTAAAGAAGGTGATGTATTCACTAGGCAGCTACACACTGGCTTCAATCAGAATTAACAGCCCTTTCTTTACAATTGACCGTTGTGAAGGCCTTTAGGACGATTCTGCAATATTTATAGATCTGGCATGGTGTTATACTCCTCCCTCATCGAGGGAGGAGCATACGTGGCGGAATTTGCCCTCCCAGCTGTTGAACTTACCGGCGTAACTTGCGATCCAGTTACTTATGAGCTTCAATAAAACGAAGTGTTGTTCAGAGAGTAACTGAAACGACAAAGGATTCCTCCGCCAAATTGGGGAATTCAAATCTCGAAACTGGTGTCATCCTGGGATCCCCTTGCAAACGGTGTGGCTAGAATTTATAAATTGCTATGGTGGCCCCAAGGTAATTAGTTAAAACGAAATAGTGAATTGTTTTTAATTAGTTAATTATGCATTTCAATTCTTGGGCAAGTAATGTCCGCCTGTACGAGTAGACCAGCTCATGAGCCCGAAATATGGTATGTGATACAGGCAACCTTTAAAAAGATTTTCGAATACTTCGCGGAAACACCCAGTATAAACATATTCTTCATATGTGTACTGTGTTTGGCTAAGGTAGAACACGGCTCTATTTTCGAAATGCCTCCGTAGCATCGTCTTGAAAGTGTAAGAGAGTAGTGCGCGTTGCCACTGTAGCTTTGTTCACTCGCAACATTAAATGGCGAAATTAGCCAAGACGATTCTTTCAGTAAACGTTTAGGCAGGTCTAACGGTGAGTGTTTTCGCTCGAGAGCTTTACGCGATTCGAAGCTTTAGAACTAGAGTGCAGCGCTTAGGAAAGATAGTCCGCGTCTTCAGCCATCACCCTTTCCTCCTGTGGCGGCTGCGGCAAAGGCGGATGACCGCTTCTTAGGCTCTGTTTGTCGGACAGCTTGTATGGTATTGATTGAAAGCTCCGAAATAAGTTTTGCATTCTTTTCAGTCAACGTAAATGAAGATATTGACGTCGACTGGTTTGCTATTCCGTACGGGTCTTTAATGACGTTACAAAGTCAGGCTTGACGCGATTCCGGTAGCTGTGTCTTCTGGTACACAACAATGATTGGAATGTTCTTATAGAACCTAGTGCATGCTGGGGAGTTTCATGCGTACATGAAGTGAACATTTGGTTATTGTATGTCTCGCTGGCTGCAAGAGTAGCGTCAATAGTTATGAACGATGGCTTACATGAGACCCGTTTATGCATAGTCAAAAGAAGCACATGCCAAAGAGATATTTTCTTCATTATTTTAGGTATCTATAGGTCATCTTTTGCAGTGAAGACGTAGGTGACTGAACGCACGAATGTGACTTGTGGGTGAGAGGGCGCCAACCTTCCCTTGGATGATTGGCCAGTGGAATGTCAGACACTCTACACGCTGCTGCATACTGACCGGACAATAATTAAATATATTAGCTCGTCTATGAACGCCTCTAAAGCTGTGAATTAACGACAATGTTTTCTTAGTACAACTAGCAGATCTTTTTTCTCGAAATTGTGTTGTTGAGCGGATGACGACATCCATTCGTTTATAATACACTCCTGCTTCCTGTATGCAGGATGCAGTAAAAAAGGAACATAATGTGAACCGACATAGGAAACGTTGACCAGAACTAGTTAACATTAGGAAAATTACAAGTGAAAAATTTCCTTCACTCATTATGAGTACTCATATATATGTATCCTAAAAAGAACTAGTTTAATGGCGTTCACATAAAGCTTCTGCAAACATGCAACAATCTTTGAACTACCATGTCAAAGAAACGGCTTTGAAACTGAAATGGCACAAGGCAAATTAGACAAGTTAGAGGCGTGTATTTTTATTAGATTATGGTTAAAACCTTTGTTATTTAGAAGTTGTCATCTGTAGTGCGGTTATTCGAAAGGAAAACGATCTAGTGAAGAACAGGCAACGGGCTTTAAACGTATTTAGATACTCAACAGGCATAGGATCGCAGCGGCTAGACGGGTTTGGATGGGCTGAACAGGATTAATTATTTATACTTCTTTTTCTACATTTTCTCCAGAACAACAAACATTTTTATTAATTTAGTCATAAAATGTATGTGCTTATATGTGTGCTTGCTAACACGTTCATACGAAACACAGCTGTTGTTTACGAACTATAAAGTGCACAGGAATGTTTCCCTGATGAACGCCGACTTCGAAGCGCTTGCATATGATTACATGAGTATTACTCCGATTCTACAACGTCTATCGCGCTTGAACCCCAGACGAAAAATTGGTAGTACTCCGAAAACTGGCAAAAATTGGTAGTACTCCGAAACATAAAAAACTACTGATACAGCAGTCTGTTGCTCAATACGTGCTACATAAAAGTGTTTTTCCGAGCGTGAAAGAAGCCCGCAAGTCGCGCTGCAATTCTGCGTGTATTCCCGGGCATCTTTCATGCTCGGAAAAACGCATTTATGAAGCACGTATTGAGCAACAGAGAGCTGTATCGGTAGTTTTTCATATTGCTCTACAACTTTCTCATTGACACTTGGATAATTAAGACAGTACTTCTCGGGTTAGATAATTATTCACAATTACCTAATGAAATATCAGTAACGAAAAAATTACTGGCGGCTACTCCATTGTAATAGAAACAATACACGCTAGGTTTGCTTCGCTTAACGCCATGCCTCTTCTTTAAATCGTGCTGCATAATAGCTGGGACACCCTGTATATATATATATATATATATATATATATATATATATATATATATAATGAATAAACGTATGGCAAACAAAACCTTGGTTGTGCCGTCACGTGTGCATGACGCACGCACTAGGCCACACCTTTAGTCATCCAGAACCGTGTAGTGGGCGTGGCGTCCGGGAAGAGTGCTGGTCTGGTTCAGTTCCCCGGGTTCAGTTCCCACGGAGGCCAAAATGTACTAAATTTTCTTTTCAAACCCGTTCATTTACTTTGTTTACAGGAACCTGCCTGAGAAATTTGACGTCAAACAGCCTTTTCTTGACTTGTTTTTACTCTTCGCGCTGTGGACCTTTTTCGCGAGTTCGACCGCTGCCAAACACGCATGGTGTGACGTGTGCAGACACACATGAACAGAAAGAGCTCCATGACCGCGATCAGCGTTGACTAGAGCCAACAGGGTCTTTTCGGCGTTGTCGCCATGCGTCGACCCCGCATCCGTGTGATGCGCATTGCTCACGACGGGCCCGATGTGTGCGTCCGCTTGGTGATATTGAACTGCAGGATTTTGTCGGCGTTGTCTCATATCCTCATTCTCCTGATCTCGCAGCGCTACGTCTGGACGCCTCCAGCTACAGCATGTGCCGCACACGCAGCAGCACACACGGTTTTCCTTCGTCAGGATGACGGAGTGGTCTTAGCGCGTATGTGGGCCGTCCTCGCTTCAGTGCGATTAGCGCTTCACTAGAACTATTCGCCTAAAGTTCTGGAAAATAAACCACGGTGTCATGTTAACGCGATGTGAGGGACGCGGTGTTTCGCTGCAGAAACCCCGCACCGACAGGTACTACGACGTGTGGGAAAACAATAGCCCAAGCAAGTAGCCTCCTCTCCTACGTGATACTTCCGGGCAGCCATTGTCGTAAGGGCAAGTAGGAGCCTATGCGCAACATATATCACCTAGCAAACCAAGCGAGATGTATTTGTCGGGCGTACAGCCGTACAGGACAAGGGCAGCAAAAGGGCGACGAACCAGTAGCGCGAGCAAGCAAGCGCAATAGGGTGCGCGCGCATGCGCGAGGAGCAAGGAGGTGCCGTGCGTATAGCTGCCTGCGAGCAAGTGGTCAACATGGCGTTAAGGGGTGTTGCTGAAGGACATTTCTGATTCACTTCGTTGGCAGTGCGGAACTACTACTTTGCAACTTCTGTTACTGATATATATATATAGATATATTGTATTGAATATGAGTTTCATCGAAGTGAAGTTTTGATTATTGTTAATTTTATTTCTCTATACTACGCCCGCCGTCAGGTAGATATTTCCACTTGAAAAAGAAACAAAGAAAAATATTCTTGAAGCGTTACCCTCGATGAAAATGATTAAGGTCATTGTTTAACGTCACTACAGGGTCATCAACTTATGAAAAAGAATTTCTACGTAAATAATAGCGACGAAAGGTGCTCTACAGGAATCGTTATTCCCCTTAGGCTATTGGTAGATTTCTCGATGATGTCAGACAGCTTCGCATGTTCAGTGTACTTCTATAGGCAGCCGTATAAGACATAAAAAGCAGGAATTTTCTACAGTTCGTGAAGAGCCACGAGAGAGCTTACTTCAAAAAGATGAAGTGCCTGATTCGGACCGTTATTTTGCTTGGGGGGCTTACAGGTAAGTTCGGATTTGATGTTGTTGGTGTTAACGAGGAAAAATATATATAGATATAATTCAAGATATCGAGATCTTTATCAGTTATGCTTGAGATCTATATTATTATCTCCATGCTATGCTTTATGCTCCATGCATCGTTAGCCCATTGCTTTCCACAAAGCCGCCATGTGAGATCTACTATCTTAGTTTAGGTACTCCAAACTATACAAATCAGCAGGACAGTGAGTTTTAGGTTTCTGAATAAATTTTCTAAATGAAATAGCTCCGTTCTACAAGTTTCACTATAAAGAAGGAAAAAAGTTGCAGGCTTCCGGCATTGTATACGCTTATTGCTTTTATAAAATTTTAGAACACTGCTGCCACAAATACTTCCTTGTGCCAAGAAAACCACACTGAAGAGGTGAGGTGTTACGAAAATTCAACTGAAAACAGTAGGATTTGAGTGGCATAAACTCTTCGTTGGGTAAACATGCTCTCCTCTCCATAAAAACATTCATTCTAATGGCAATCCAATTGATGGTGAACTCAATGACATACATTTCAATTGGGGTCTAATTGGGTTGTGAGAATCGATGCCTGATCATGAAGCAGCAGCAGTAGGGAGCCAAAAGCTGCACCAAAGAAATTAAATCTGCTCTATCAGATGAGTCTTTTCACACTCGGCCAGCACAATTAAAACTTGAGAAAAATGTTATGCTACGTTGTAGGGTACAAACAACTATTTAGAGCACCATTATGTAGACGTCCTGTCATACTGCGAAACTAGAAAACGAGGAAAGCCTGATGAAATGATTGTAATGCAGATACAAATACTCTATAATGATATTCTCAAGAGTGAATAATTGACAAACTTATAAAATACTATTTAAAAAGAGGCTTGTCGCAAGGAGTTACCGCCACAGGGTCCTCACATAATGATACCATCAGGATCAGTTGAAACTCGAATAAATAAACACTTGTTGGAATACCTGTAACATGTACCTATTCTATGAAAAACATTTCAAGGCACGTAGTTACTAGATGAAGAGTCGATGCCGCGAGAAGCGCACAACTAAGTAATAACATGTGGCCGACATAGTGGACTTGCACTTTAGTGCGTTAAAAATGGCAGCAATGAATTCAGCAAAGTGACTACTCTTGATACACGAGTGAGGCACATAAAGTGACGGTACTGTTTGGAAGTACAGAATAGTACTGCAGCACTACGCCTGTGATCTGAAATGCATATGAGAGGCGGTGATTTATTTTGCTCTAGTACGAAGTTGTCAATCTTTCTAAAAAGGCGACAACAACAGCAATTATGACATGCTGAGTAGTATGACGTGAATGCTCTGTTCTATAGTCCCAATAGTAGGACCATAGAACTATTTCAGTAGTACTAGACACAATGAGAAAGTAAAATGCGGCTTCCGCAATTCAGAAAAATCCGGATTGCCAGGATTAGTCATACCTGAGTGGGATTCAATATAGTAAATGTGTAATATAACTATGTGTGATGCAGCTCTTATAGAGTGTCAGTATTTGTTGTAGCCAGGAAGGAAGAGCGAGACGGCCAGACGAGGTATCACACACTCACACGTTTAATGCTCTCTCAGGAAGAAGAGCACGCGCTGCCAGATTACCGACCACACGCAGTCACGGGGAACTATGTCTCCCCGCTTTCACTAGATGGCAGAATGTACAACATCTCCCCAACAGCGCAAACGAAGTTCGCTGCATCAGGCGGCTTCACGCACCTTCCACTTGTAATATGCATGTGGGAAGTATCTTGGCAACCCGAATGGGCGTCTGCTACACCATCACTGATACAGCCACTTTCTGCGTTGGTTTTAGGAGGGGAATAGCGAACTAGCTAGGTCCTGTTCTTGCGTACAGCACCAGTGTGGGTGTTACTCAGTAGGACCGAGGCTCATCGGCTGTGGCTTGCACTGTCGATTTGCGCTTGAGGTCTGTCAACCAGAAGTCATCTCCGTAGAATAGCTCCGGCCGGTCGCGGGCTCCGTGACATCTGTCGAAGTATTTTCTTTGACGTTTCCGCTACGGCTCTTCGAACTTCCGAAAGCTCTCTTGATCCGGCAGTTGGGGTGTCATCTTGGCGGAACTAAGAGGAAGCTTGGTTCTTAGCCGACGACCCATCAGTAGTTCCGTAGGGCTATACCCAATCTTCAAGGAGCCGACCTGTAAGCTAGAAGCGTCAAGTAAGGGTATTTGGTCTTTATCGCAGAAGTCTTGATGATTTTTACCACAGCCTCAGCAAGTCCATTGCTCTGAGGATAGTGAGGGTTAGAAGTAACGTGCTTGATAGTGTAGTCCTGAGCGAAGAGTGAAAACTCAGTCGACGAAAACTGCGGGCCATTGTCGGAAAGTAGTACCTCAGGAATTCCGTGGCGTGCAAAAAATGACTTGCAGTGGTTGACTACAGCTGCGGACGTAAGCTTCTCGAGCCGAGCCAGTTCAGGGTATCTTGAATAAAAATTTGTTGCTATCAACCACAACTGGCTCTTAAATTGAAACAAGTGAATTTCAATGCGTTGCCAGGGTCTTTATGGAAATTCGGAACTTTTTAGTGACATTTTCCAGTTACTTGTTGATTCGACGCATTGCTGACATTGCTTCACCAGGGAGGTGACACCAGATGCTATTGTTGGCCACCAGACACAATCTATGGCTCGAGCAAGTGTCTTTGTTATGCAGAAGTTCCCTTCATGTAAGAGTCGTAGGACTTCCTTTGGGCAAGAGGAAGGGACGACAACTCGTGCAGCTTAGAGAAGGAAGTCGTTCTCCAGAGTGAGCTGGTGTCGATTCTCGTAGAAGGGTTTTAGGTCCACTGGTAAATCTGGCCTGGATGGCCGCTCTTTTTTCTTGCTCCACCGGCGAAGTTGTGCACAAAAAGGGTCTGTTTGTTGGTATACTAAGTGGTTCATTTGGGAAAGGAAAGGTTGGCGCTATCTTCTGCAGCCCTTGAGGGAGCACGCCTTTAACCATTGAAGGCAGTGTTCCTTTATGGGAAAAGACGTTTTCAAAGAGAATACGAAAGCTTCCACGTTTTCTTCGAGATCTGTACTTCTATTTTTTGGGGGGAAAGGCGCTCTGGAAAGAGTGTCTGCGGCTAGAAGGTCTTTGCCTGGAACGTATGCAATCTCGTACTGGTATCGCATAATTCTTGTCTTTAGACTGTCTAATATACGTGTCAAGTCGTCAAGGCTCTTCAAAGTGAAGATGGGAACCAACGGCTTATGGTCCATCTCCAGCTTGAACAGGTTGCCGCCAAGATAATCGTTGAACTTGTCACATGCCAAGACTGAAGTAAGAGCCGCTTTCTCGATTTGAGCGTAACGCTTCTCGATCTCTGAGAGTAATCGTGAAGCATAAGCGAGGACAGAAAACTTGCCCTTGGTTTGCTTCTGCCGGATTAATGCATCAAATCCAAAGGACGATGTATCTGTAGTGACGATCGTTTCTCTTGATGGATGGTAAACTCCAAGGACAGGGCGAGACGAGAGCACCGACTTCCATTTGTTGAACGCCTGCTGTAGTGGAGCATCCCAAGCAAACTCTTGCTTCTTCGACAGCAAAAGAGTGAGTGCTGCAGGTCTTCAGACAGATAATCAACGAACCTGTTGAGGTATGTTGCCATTCCGAGAATTCTCTGCAGCTCGGTCCTGCTTCTTGGGTTCTCCATTTTCATAATGGCCTCAAGTTTCTTTTCTCATGGTCGTATTCCGTCTCGGTCTCGCCAGTGTCCAAGGAACGTGTGGCGCTGGACATTAAACAAGCATTTGGTTCCGATCAATGTCACTCCAGCCTTGACGAGTAGCTGCAGCTCATTTCTGAGTGCCTCATTGTGCTCATGCTCATTCGAACCCCAGATAAGGATGTCGTCCATATCACAGGCAACCCTACTGACGCCTTGTAATATGCATGACATCTGTTTTTGGAAGTGTTAAGCAGCAGACGCAATTCCAAACGGCAACCGGTTGAAATAGAAGCGTCCTAAAGGTCTTATGAACGTGGTGAGCTTCTTAGAACCTTCACACAGTGAAATTTGCCAAAATCCAGAGTTAGCGTCTAGTTTGGAGAACACTTTAGCTCCATGAAGAAGTCCAAGAGTGTTCTCCACGGAAGGGATAGGATGCCATTCTCTCAGAAAGTGGCGGTTCAGTTCTGTGAAGTCCACGCAGATTCGCCCGTCGCCAGAGGGCTTTGCGACGACTAGCAATGGTGCACACCACTTAGTCGGCTCATATCATATCAGCAGGTGATATGACGCCGAGTTTCTGCATTCTTTGTAGTTCCAACTTTGTCCTTTAGTATAAAGGAATTGGGATGCGCCTCGGAGAGCTGAGCGCGAAAGGTTTCGCTCATGCTTGCAGCTGATTTCAGTGTTCCTTGTGCAGCTTGCCGAGTCCCCGGAACAACGATGGAAATTCTTCTTTCGGTTTGACTTTCTCAGCAATGGCGTTTACAAATGTCAACATGCGGAGTTCTTTGATCGCTGGCTTGCCTAGCAACAGAGTGCGGACCTCACCTTAGACGTAGACATCCTGAGTAGTCGTACGGTCGCGGTAGATGAGTTCGAGTTGTGCCACTCCTGCGGCTGGAAGAAGCTTTCCATCTGGGCCATGTAGCTAGCGAGGAGGAGCTGAGAGAAAAGTTCTAACATTGAGCGTCAGGAATACTTGCTTCGGGAGGACTCTTTAGTCGGCGCCAGTGTCAATTTTGAAATCTACTGGCTGACCTTTAACCAAGACTGTTTCTTTCCACGTTACAGCATCCAACGTCTTGATTACTCCAAGGAGTCCTGCTTCTAAATTGACTTGTGGCGTTTCGACACAATCGATGTACCGCGACATGCATACGGAGGCGTAATATTCTTTTTCCGGCAATTCCTGCAAACTTCTTAGCGTGCTGGGCACAGAGCACGAGGGTGACGCTCTTGACCGCACCAACAGCATGTTTTCTGCATGCTGTTTTCACCGGAGGATAAAGATGGCTTGTTTGCCCCACGTGAATAGCTGCTGCCGCTTTTGTCCTGTTTCGAAGTACGCCAAGTGGATTGGGGAGCGGACGCAACTTTGTTCACACATGGCACTTCCTTGTGGAGCTAGGCTTGTTGCTGACGGACGCTCTCGATCTGGCGGACGGACTCAAGAGCCTTCTGGAGAGTGAGGTCTGCGTCGAGCTGTAGCCTGGCAGATAGCTGCTTATTTTTATGCCAACAATGACGCGGTCGCGCTAGAACTCTTCTCGAAGAGCGCCGAAGTCGCAGTCTTTCGAAAGTGCGTGAAGCGCAGTAACGAAATCTTCGGCCGACTCACCGTCTGGTTGCACTCTGGTGTTGAATATGGCTCGTTCAAAGATTACGTTGTGTCGCGGCATAAAGTATTTGTCGAACTGCTCCACGACTGCATCGAATGTGTTAGAGTTCTCTTCAGAGAGAGCAAAAGTGGCGTAGATTTCCTCGGCTTGCTCGCCCATGATGTAGAGTAGCGCGCCTACTTGATGCTTCTCGGGCTTAACGAACAACCCCGAACAGTTTCGGAAACTTTCAAATCTTCGTTTCCACTTCGGCCACTAGTTCGGCGTCGAAACGTTGAAGGCGTCCGGCGGTTGAATTATGAATGACGCCATGGCCTCGAACGTTAAGGGTCGCGTTGTTTGCGTACCGAGATGTGCGTCTAGAAAGAAGCTCACCGGCGTTTCCTTGCTGGCATCGTCCTTCTCACGGAGGAGGAGTAGTAGCCGATGTCCGTTGGTGGAACCTGTTTTTCTGACACATGTTGTAGCCAGGAAGGAAGAGCGAGAGGGCTAGACGAGGAGTCACACACGCAGACGTTTAATCCTCTCTCAGATGTGTTCTATCTGAAGAAAAAGAAGAGCACGCGCTTCCACATCACCGACCATGCGCATTCATTGGTTACTATGTCTCCCCGCTTTCACTAGATGGCAGCATGTACAACAGCTATAATGAGTGTGATAAGAATAAATTGAACAATTACGAGTTGTGATATATTGCCATCAACCAACCATTTGGACTACTTGACAGAAAGGAAAGCAGAGAAGAACGAAGTTGAGCACTGTTGTGTAATCCTGTTGTGTAACAGTAGTCCGGCCTACTGTTTGGTAGGCCGGACTATCAAGCCTCCATGGATGGATGGATGGATGGATGGAAAAACTTTATTGTGGTCCATTGGGTCGCGCTAGTTTCTTAGGCCGAAGCTGGCCGCCCCCACTTTGCAACCGAAAAGCCTAACCTATCGGCAGCTTCGCGGGCCCGTTAGACTGCCTATAGCTGTTAATCTAATGTGAAACTGCGTAGAGCTGCGTCCCACCACTCTTCATTGTCGTCCTTGTCACTTCCATGCTGTGATAATATAACCGATGATGGGAAAGCATGGTTCGCATAGCGCGAATAAAACGAACGCTTATTTTGTTGCATAATACATCAGTAGAACTCTAAAACAAGGGTTACCATACTTGCTCAGAAACTTATTTTGATATATAGAGCAATCATCTACAGATTACATATGCTTTCAACACAGCTATCTTAATACCTGTCGGTCATTTGAGTAAGTAATATAGGTAAATAGTATATGCACTATTATGTTTATTAACATAAGATTATTTGCGCGTTTGTAACCAGAAATAACAAGTAAGAATATTTCCAGATACTAGCCCTTTCTCATATAGTAAGCACCCCAGTAAACCCTGTCACTGGTTTTTATGTAAGATTTCGTTAAACACGTATCTTTTCAATGTAAGTCAAACTAGAAACACAAAGCTCTAGTCGTTTTCCAACTTTTTCTTTTATTTACGCTTATAGCATGGTAACGTTGGGCCGAAATAGTTAAATAACAATATCTGACGTATGCGCAGTTGCGATGATAGTCACCAGTTGACCGCAGATGCCGCAAAACTTGTCATCGCTGTCTACGAATGCAGGTTTACATCAGATCACACAGCCTTCAAGCGCCAGTATGCCTATTGTATAGTGAAACAATTGTATGACACTGATAAAAGAAATTTTTATAGCGAAGCTGTATACCTCTACCAACCAACGGTTCCTTCGTTTGCCCAGCAAAAAGCTTCCGCCGAAGTTGGCCGATCCAGGCGATAGTGTAGAAAGGGTCCAAGATCATTGACACATACCAGGGATGAAAAAGAGAGAAAGAAAGAAATAAACAGAGAAAGAAAGACCAGACAGAGAGAGAGAGAGAGACTAAACACTTCTACCGACCAACGGTTCTTCCGTGTGCCCAGCCAAAAACTTCCGCCAAAGTGGGCCGATCATGGCGATTGTGCACAAAGGGTCCAAGCTAATTGGCACATACCAACGACGTTTTAAAGAGACCTCGTTGACACATACCAGGGACGAAAAAGAGAGGAAGAAAGAGAGAGAGAAAGAAGGAAAAGAGAGAAAGAAAGAGAGCAAGAAAGACCGAGAGAAAGAGAGAGGCAAAGATAGAAAATCACCACGAAGGCGGGAGAAAGAAAGAGGGAGAGAAAGAAAGAAACAGAGAGAAAAACAAAGAAGTAGAGAGAGAAAGAAATATATAGAGAGAGAGCCAAAGAAATTCACTATGAAAGTCAGAGAAATAAAGAAAGAGAGAGAAAGGAAGGAAGAAAGAGATACAGAAATAGATAAAGAAATAGAGAGAAAGAGAGAGAGAGAGATAAAGAAATATAGATAGAAAGAAAGAAAGAGAGAAAGAAAGAAAATCACCCCGAAGGTCAGATACATACACGACAAGCTTCGCTTACCCCCATTTTCTCGACAGGGGAAGGGCTGGTGACTTTTTTTTGCATGCACAGGTCCGACAAAATGGCTCCCGATTTTAGCAATCGGTGTCACATTCCTTTCTTTCGTCTGAACCCCAAGAAATACATATGCTTACAAATATATGTGATACGTGCAATAGTTACCGACTCGTTGACGTAGCCAGTATATGCGTAAAGTAAGATTCATATATAAATTTATAAAAAATATATATAATATATAAATATATAAATAAATATATAAAATATATAAATAAATATATAAAATATATAAAACATATATAAATAAACGCCTATATTGTTATATTGAAAAGGCAACATGGAAGCACCTGCCATACAATAAAGAGGTGCTTTTCTATGGTCTAAAAATGAATTGTAGTAAAAAATGATAGAAAGCATTATAAAAAACGGGGACTGCTATGATAGGGCAAGATGCCATACAGTTTAGAGATCAGACACGACTATGTAGCTTTTCAAATTTAAGAAATCATTACTTGTTAGAAAGAAGCACACCCAAGTAACGCAAAATGTTGCCGTAACGTTCTCTGACTGTACACAAATGTCGGTGTATAACGTTGCCTACATGCTGCTAATGTCCTCTTTTTTGATCGCAAGACAACGTTGGGCCACAACGTTGTGGCAGCGTTGAGCAGCACATTCATGACGTTAACATAACGTTAACAGAACTTCCTGTCAACGTAATTTGGATGTTGCCTTTTGTCACTTGAGCTTTCAGGCAACGTACGTATGTGACGTTTAAGCAACACTCAACTGACATCGCAGAATATTTGTAGACATACATAACAGCAGTGCTGTCAGCATGACACGGCTGACAGCACCGCAAACCCTGAAATTTATATTTGCTTGACAGATAATTTACTCTAGTAGTTCTCATGTTGCATATGCATGAAAATGATAAACAAGAATTAGTGAAGAACAGCGTTTTTTTACGTATATATCTTGTGTAGCTTACCAAGATGTCTGTGTACCTTACGTTGTGGTAAGATACACTATATACGTAAAAGAATGCTGTTTTTCACCAGTTCTTGTTTACATTTTCATGCATATACGACATGAAAACTACTAGAATGCATTATTTGTCAAACAAATATAAATTTATGGGTTTGCGGTGCTGTCAGCCGTGTAATGCTGACAGCATTGCTCTATGGGCAGCTGATCTGTCTTGCACTATATATAGTACCAACTCGCCTTAAGCCAGAATCTTTAAAGTGTTTCAAATGGTGGTTTGCCTGACTTGTCTTGCTGTTGTCCATAGCACAGCATATAGATGCTAACTGCAACTAAAGTGCACAATGCAAAGCAAAGTGGTTCATAAGAGCAATTTTTCATTTTGGCTATAACAGCAAGAGAAGCAGCATGCAAGTCCAATGTGAAGAGTTTCTTGTATAAAGGTTCTCACAGCAGGAAAGTAAATATATTCCACAAATGTTTATTTTCTTTAAACATGTTTAAGCTTAGACCACAGAAAAAATCAGTCTTTGCTTCCGACTTACTGCTCTAAAAATCATGTGTCGGTAGCTGCATGTGCTTTCAAGAAATTGCATAATAGCCAACATCAGCTTCTAAGAACGCTGGTATGTAGGAATTGTTTGTGCAGGAGGAATAAGTGGTGGTTGAATATGCACCCATGAATATGCATTGGTCCACCTTAAATAGTGAATGCCATAGACAAACCTGGTTATAATGTCAAACCATGCATTTATTTATCGTCTGCTTACATCATCCTGGCAAACAAATGACACTTATATAACAGTAACTTAAAAACTGATAACACACAGATAACACACTTACATATATTTTCTATTAAACATCAAGGTCTTCTATCGCATATTAAGACTCTACTAAGAGCTACAACTACAACACAATATATTTTGCCTTCCCATGTAGGTCAGACTTCGAATTGTTTTGCTTTTTGTCGAGTTCCCTTATTTCAATGGCAGAACACAATTTGTACTTCTTAATAACAGCACAAATACTGTCCTCCTTCACTTTGTAATGTACAACACAACACAGTTACACTGCGGTTGGATACTATCTCATGCCAAGCATCCAGCCGGTCTTTTTGCCTAAGCTTGCAGACATGGCAGCAAGTGTGAAGTAGTCAACACAGCCCGAGGCGTAGAGTAACACAAAGTCATCTAAGCACTGACAGCCAACCATCACTTTTGCAGAGGATGGCCAGCAGCACAAGTGATGCACACATGCCTCCCTCGGTAGCTTCACTTGCATCCAGACCTCACTGGTTTCCAAGTCAATAATGCGGTAACCTGCAGAGACATCAATTACATCAAACTATAAAGTGCCATCTGAAACACTGAAGTAAGCCATGTTTACTGTGAAAACAGGCTAGAAAAATGCTTACAAACAACTTAAGCTCCGCATAACTGTGAAACAAACAATAGTGACTTTACACAGGAGAATAATGCAAAACATCAAAAGCAAATTTCAGTAAAACCTAACCAATATAGCCACAGGTTTGGACACAAGAGCAAGGAAAGCACAATAAACAATACCCACAACTTCCTTTATTGCGCTAAGCAGTTAAGACGTTAGTATCAATATATTCCTTTAACATAAAGCTTCCTTGCAATGCCACGGCTGCTTGTTACATCCAGTTCAGTCTTGGAAGAAAACAAAAATTAACAAATGATGTGAATGCTCTACCACGGTATAAAACCACATTTCATTCGCGATGAAAGAAAGTTCCAATGAGTGAGTGATAAATCTGACTTGTTGCTACAACATATTGGTGAATTGCAGCACAGATATTGACGACAGAAAAGACGAGACAATAGACGTGTGCTGACTTCCAACAAAAAGCTTTATTTTCAGTGACCCATGTTTATAGCCGTCACTCATCACATTGCACAAGTGCAATTAACACCCTTAGGAAGGTCAACTCTGATAAGTGTACAGATGCTGACACACACAGAGCCAATTCGCGCAATCTTTTCAGCTTCAATAATTTCACGTGTTAGTTGATCACGCTTCTGCTGACAACAGTAAACCGAGCAAACAATGGTTCACAGGCACACGAACTGCAACAACATGCAAGCAAACTGTCATGCACGTTTTTCTTGACATTGTATGAGTGTTCTCTCAGCTGGTCATTGATAGTGTCCTGTTTGGCCTATGTTCTGTTTACCACAAGAGGGGTACAGTAATTTATGTTGCTAACATAGGTGACGAACAGATTTTTGTTACACTTGTGTGCTGCGCTGAAACATTTCCTTTGATTACACAACTTTATAAGCTTCTGAGGTGCAAAGAAGACACCTTTAACTTTGGAACGATCTGCAGTTTTCACGATACTGTGAGACAGCTTATGAATGTATGGTATGACAGCCACTTTAAGTCTGTGAGATGGAGTGATCACATGGCAACCACTCGGTGCATGCGCTTTTCAGAGTAGAGGTCATGTGGTCACTGCATCTGACAGACATAAAACTGGCCGTCATACCGTACATTCATAAGCTCTCACAATATCAAGAAAATTGCATATCATTCTAAAGTTGTGTAATCAAAAGCAATGTCACAGAACACCAAATTCCGTTTGTCACCTGTGTTAGCAACGTGGTTTATTGTATCCCTCTTGTGGTAAACAGTATATAGGTCAAATGGGACGCTGTATCAATCACCGGCTGAGAGAACAATCATACAATGTCAAGAAAAATGTGCGTGACGGTAGGCTTGAATGTCATTGCAGTTCGTGTGACTGTGAACCGTCGTTTGCTCAGTGTACTGTTTCCAGCAGAAGCGGTGATCAACTAACACGTAAAATAATTGAGGCTGAAGAGATTTCGCAACTTGGCTCTGTGTGTATCGCACACCTTCTATACACTTGTCAGACAAAGAGTTTACTTTCTTCCTAAGGGTGCCAATTGCGCATGTGCAATGCAGTGACTGACGGCTATAAACATGGGTCAGCAAAAATAAAGCTTTTTGTTAAAAAGTTGCCGAATGTCTCTCGCCTTGACTCTTCTGTCGTTGCCTACATCTGCACTGCAATTCACCGAAAAATTTGTACGTGCATAGAATCTACTGGCTTAAAAGACTATATAGGGAAATGGGGTAAATAGCGGAGAAAGGGAGAAATCACAAAAATGATCCATCTATGCCTCGTGTATGAAGTCCCAGACGGAGCATGCTGGTCTGGGCTGGTTGGTACATCATTAGGACGGGAACAAACAGCGCTAGGATGGGACGAAAAGAGTACGACAGACAAGGAGTGAAGTGTCGTGTGGACTGTAGTGCCGAAGTAGACTGTAGACATGGACTGTAGTGTAGACTTAGTGAAGAACTGTAGTGCCGCGTGGGCTGTTATTGGGTATTGTCCTTTTTTAATGTCCTAATGTTCTTCGTCAGATATGTCTACACAATGTCTTTATAGCCTGCGAAACTCCCAAAATATATGTTTTGTCATCAGTCAAGTGCCTGAGTGGCATGTCGAGCAGGTAACTGGTGTTGTAACACTTGCATCTTAGTTTGGCAAGTCCTCAGCTTTGTAGACTTCCATGATCTAGTTCTGTGGTTCCTCACTATAGCAGTACAATATGTTATGGCGTAAGATTTTCTTGAAAAGATGCCACTTGGCAAGCCCGTACTTTATCAAGCATAGCTGGGGCGTGCCTTAGCGAAATAAGAGCAGCAAAAGGCAGTTTTATGCCGGCTACCTTCACAACAATACAACAAAAAATGACACATATATACAGTCAACTCTCAGTAACTTGACCTCGGTTAATTTGACTTTTTAGTTTCAAACGCACTGCAATGTCCAAACAAGAAACCTCATATTGCTATGGAACAAAACACTTATTCGAATGCATAAGCATGTCGCTTTGGTGAATTCAGTCTCTACAGTGTCCCCTCGTGCGAGCAGCGGCAGCTAAGGTCTGAAAAACAAGAAATTCAAGAAATAACTCTACTGCTTCCCTTGGTGTGAAGCTGTTTTACTTTGCCTTTACTTTACTTTTATTTTTCAAAATATCCACAGCCTAAATTTTCCTTACAGTTTAACACTGAGGCAGTGTTTAACATGTTGGCGCATGTTGATGCCTGTCGGCTGAGTTGTGCTTCAAGAGCAAGCAGGAAAACATTACAGACCACCTCGGGTGATCTAAAATACCTGCTTTTATTCTGCCATTGTTAATTTCATCTTTCGGATAATTCAACCAACTCTTGGGGTCCTGCGAACGTCAATTAGCAGAGGCGACTGTACCTGTTACTGCGCATCAACACACTCAGTTGCATTGACAGTGCTACGTATACATTAACCAACCCTCAGAATTCTATAAGATCTTGGAGGCCACACTCAGCAGAGGCAGCTACATGCAACTGGCGTGTGTAGACCAGAAGTGCAAAGATGAAATACTTTTTATGGTCTTTTTGAGATTACATAATTGTGTATTTTTCATTTGTTCACCTCAAGAATAGCAATTGTAGTCAGAAGAGTGGAATTTTGGACCCGCTGGTGATGCATATTTGAGTGTGGTGAAGCGCGAAAGACGGGACAGAGTGAGGCGAGACGGACGGGACAAGCGTTACTGTCACCTGTGAACGTTTTTGGGACAAAATTTCCTGCAGCAAGAGCATTACAGCAGGCAGGTTTCCAACATCTGCTCCTTCATGCCGTTTCAGAAACCCTGCTTAAACAGCTGAGCAAAGAGCCGTCAGTAAACGTTGTAGGTAACCCGCAGAAGACGTGTTTATTCGCGGTTGTGCCATATGTGCACAAGGTTTCGCACAACTTAAGGAAAGTCGCAGGGAAGTATGGAGTGGATCTTGTGTTTTCTGCGTCATGCAAGTTGGCACAACTGTGGAAACGCATCACGGGTAGTCAGGAAAAGATTTGTTGCACATCAAAACACTTGCATAAGTGTGATCCATGCGTCACTGTGGTCATGTTTACTTGGGACAGACCGGCCAGTGCCTGAACGACCGGCTACGACTATGCTACAGGTGTTGCATATCGGGAGAAGAGTTGAATATTGCTCTGCACTGCAAAAGTTGTCGTTGGTATCCGCGGATGACGAATACGGAAGTTCTGGCCGTTGAAAAACCAAACTAGAACGCGAGCTTTTGGAAGCCGTGTTAATCTAAAATTCTGGAACTGATAAGTAGGTTAGCGCCACTTCGCAGGCACTTTTAAACAAAGAAATGCTAACTCATGAGTAGCCACAATTAAGCTGGTTTGTTAATTCTGCTTTTGCTTCTTTTTAAAGACGATAGTGTTTCTTGGGCTACCTAAACGCGAAAAACTTTGTCACTCGATTCAACCGCTCGGCCAAAACCAAGCATGAAAAGATGATTTTTTCTCCTCAGGGGCACCACATTTCGAAAGATATGCATCAAATGCATCTGAAACATTAATCATTTCGGTGCAATACATGTATTGTTACAAACATTACAAAAACAAACTTGAAAGAATGTGAATGATACTTACTACCCACAGCTTCCAATTTATCGGGGCTCAATGTCGGCTTCTCAACAGCATTGCCATCCTTCAAGCACCGACAAGGAGCCCCTGTGACGCTCCTACGCCGAGCGCCAGGGCTCCCCACATCAGTTATTCCAGTTCTTTGCAGAACAGGGAGTCCCGGCCATGGCACTGGAGCAGGCCCCAGTTATCGTTGCCAATGTATAAAACATTTCCTAGGTGTACCTGCAATAAAAGATGGCAGAGACACATTAAGACTGCTTACGTGGGGGAACTTTCGTGAAAGCACCTTTAGTCAACCAAATGGCTGCAATGTGACGTGCACAGGCTGACACGCACTAGGCACACCTTAAGTCAGCCAGAATCAAAGAGCTGCCGTGGCATAAGGGAAGCGTGCTCCTTCTCACACTCCAGGTTCTATTCCCACCCAGTCTGCACAACTTTCTTATTAAAACAATTAATTTGCTTTGTTAACATGAACCTACCTAAATTTGACATCACTCCAAGCGTTTTGATGTGCTTGTATTGCTTGTGCAATAGGCCATCGGTTTTATGTCAATAAATGCTGGTAGCAAAAAGAAGTATGTGTAACTGTGCGATAAATGTAGCCGGAAAGGCAGGTACGTCCAGTGGCATTAGTGTAGGGGCTGCACACAAAGTTTACCCTGTTTCAAACTTATTTTAAAGAGCAGTTTCAGTGAGCCCAAGTAGAGTCTTTCAGCTTTTTTGCAGTGCAGAAACAGGTACAGTTCGTGCCAGCCAACCAGATGAAGAGTTGTCCTAGTAACTGTCACTAATCACCCTCTCAGCAATTAGTGATAGCCAAAATACAGCTTGTATCTCTACAACTGACACCTGTCCCATTTCCTTAATGTGGTATTCGTCACGGATTTTGATGGTCAGTTGGTTGGCATAGATAAACAATCGAAATCTGGCACGCAGCACCAGTCGCGTCAGTGCATCGTCAAGTGGCACGAACATATTTCTCCCTTCAGTGAGTTATGGTGCTCTCCTGGGCACATGTTGAGGCAGCAGCCAGTCTGCCCCATGTACATTTGACCGAATATATACATGATCAAAAGAACAGACTATACTACCCCTGATGAACACAAGACAAATTGGGTTGCATCTTTAACTCAGCAAGCCTCAATTCTCATGTGGACTGCTATGCACGCACATTTCCAGCGAAAAATAAAGTAGGCAGGATATGCACGACAGTCCACAAGTGAATTGGCAAAGGCGAGCAGGCAAGGAAGGTTTGCTTGGTTAAAGATACCACCAAATTTGTCTAGTGTGTATGAGAGGCAGCGTACTGTATTCCTTTCACACCTGGTCAAATGTACACAGAGCAGACTGGCCCCTAACTAAATGTGCCAAATAAATTCCCATATTTCACTCAAAAGACCAGCATGCTCGTCCAGTTTGGCCGTGCATTGCCGCGATAGGACTTCAGGCTGGATTAAGATCATCTGTTTTCATCTACGGTGAAAAATTGACACGAGAGATCAGCGAGGCATACCACATAAACAAGACATGCGAGCCAGACCCCAGGATCAATTCATAAAATAAAAGGCATCCTTTCTAGATGACAAGTGATTGAAGTTAGTCAGCGCATATTTACTTTCCTTTTTACACAAATACCATTTATTGTGATTTTATGCCTTTATATTACAACTTACGCCGTCCCTCTGAAAGAAATTGTGCACAACATAAGCACACATGCAGTTTTGCTATTTTTAATCCTTCCATCAAAATAAATCATCAGCGAGCCGCAGTCAAGTTGTATGGTACCCTGTTCATCCCCATGTAAATTCTATCCTGAAAAGTTACATGAACTGAGTGGCAAACTCTTAAGTACACTACAAATTTCACCTAGCAAACACGGCTGGTTCTCAGAAAATGCACAAATACGGTGATAGGTGATAGGTTCGCATACTGTAGCAATAGTAAGTGCCAGTTAGCTTCGACACTAGACAGTTTTAGTATAGCATATGCAACTAATAGCGTACGCCTATACGCTATAGTACAGCGTATGCTAAACAGCACACGTTTATTACAGTTTTAGTTGGCCTGCGAGATCTTCCGATCGCAGAGGCCATATGCCATCGTCGCACCTATCTCGACTTCACTGACAGGTGGCGCTGACAAATCTCGAAGTTTCCTTCGTTAGCCTTCGTGTTGTTCGAAACGAGAAGCGATCTCGAAAACTCCACAAGGTTAACCATATTACAATGTTGTCGAAGCAGCCTGAGGGTAAGCGAAAGCTGTTTACGCAGTCATTTGCTACGAACGTAGCGAATTCTGCAAAACCCACGCCAAATTAAATTCGAAGCGGGCAGCGGGGACCGCCGCCATATTTAACATAAACTACGCAGACCACACCCAGACGGTAATGCTAGATCTGAGAAATAGCGTGCATACGGATAGCGTTCTGCACATGCGCAGTGATGACCCGCTATTTTATAGCGTACGCAATGACATAGCGTACGCTAAACTAAAACTGTCTACTGCTGCAATAATTCAGCTGTCAGGCATCTGCAGTGCTTAAGACACCACAGAAGTGTAAGTGCACAACAAAAACAAGCGACGCATCAACAATAATTTTCACTTGAGAGTAGTGACAACATAGGCTGTTTCGTGTAGCTAAAACACTAGCCAATATGTAGAAAGTATATGCACAAGTATACACACCTATAGATATTTGCCTACCTAACTTAACACTGCTGCAAGAAAAAATACTTAACATCAGGACATGTTAGGTCTACTTTTATATAGAACACAATGAGGTGTGCATAACAGCTATGAACACAAATAAACAGCAAGTTGCATAAATATTTGGCATATTTAGTAAGCTGTGTTGACTAATGTCGATTAACTTATCCACGAATGATACCAACATGCTACTTTTTGGAACACGTACACTACATACATACCTGACCCGACCATCCAGATTACACGTTGCACTACGGCAGGCATAGCCAAGGGGTCTGGTGGCTCCTCCGTTATGTGGGCACTGTTATGGGTCACAGCCTCGCCACTATAAAATAAGTTCTGTGTTAACTTATTGCAGTGGCACATAGCTTTATAAAGCTGTCAAATTGTCTACACATGCATGGAGCATCTAAATATAGTCACAAAATCAATGTTTGCATTATTGCAGGGTGGCAACAGAGCCCAAAGTAGAAGTCACTGATGAATGTCTTGATAATGGGGACCCTTTCATCACAGTAAAATTATTGACACGCAGCAGCACATGGCAAAGAAATGTTTGTTTACAAAACAATTCATTTTTTTCATGACTCAGTTTAACTTTACCCTGTCATGTTTAGTTACGTATAAGGTATGTCAAAACATCTTGTCTTAAAAAGTAAGTTGGACTAGTAGCAAGCTGTGATTGCTTAATTTTTTTCTCTAAAACTGTCGTAAACCGAAAACTTTGTAAGCAGATACTATTTACAACGTCGAGGCATTTATAAGCAAGGAAACGTCATTGCAATAAGAATCGGTGAAGAGGAAAATGAGTCGTTATTATGCAACTTCAGCAGAAAAGCGGGAGCGCACGCGCAGCACGCACATGAAGAACACGGTTATTTTCGAACGTTGTATTTCTCATCTGAAGAAAACGCTTATCAAGCTTTTCAATTTCGCATCGAAGCAATAAACTTGCGTAACTAAGTGCTGACAACCAGCGTTCAGCAAGCATCAGCACAGGTATCACTGTTGTCGCGGGACTTCTATTTCATACGCTCGCGCACGCTATGCACACACGAGAAGCTCACACAACACGCGTGTAGTTAGCCAGCACGATTATTTACCTTTTGAATGGTATGACACGGTCGCGAAGCGCTCTCCAAGTTGCCGGCGCTGCGTCGACGATGTTACTTCCCGCATACATGCCGCTCCGTAGTGGACGAGCTGAGGCGCGCCAACACACAACATTTCTTTTCGACGTCCACCCAACTTTCCACGAGAACAAAGGGGTCGCACTAGAGCACTGCACGGGCTCGGGCTTACCCGAAAGCCCGGGCCCGGCCCGGCCCGTGGGCCGGGCCGGGCCGGGTAGAGGATATTTTTCACGGGCTCGGGCCGGGCTCGGGCACGGCGTGTGCTTTTTGACCCGGGCCCGGGCCGGGCTCGGGTTTTTTGACGTGGGCCCGGGCCGGGCTCGGGCTTTCTGCGAGTTATTCTCGGGCTTCTGAACCCTGAAAAACATGTATTTTTCGGTCTCGGCACAGGCTCGGGCTTAAGGTAAAGGGGTGGCGGGCCGCGCCGGGCGGGTAACGTGAATTATTTCCGGGCCCGGGCCGGGCCCGGGTCTCGCCATAAATGTTTTGATCGGGCTCGGGCGGGCCGCCCAATGTAAAAACGGGCCCGGCCGGGCCCGTGCCGCAAAAATCGGCCCGTTCAGTGCTCTAGGTCGCACTCCACGGCATAAAATCGTTGGGCCACATTTGCCTGGCGCGCAACGCATACGGCGAGTTTGCAGCATGACACAAGGTATCTTCAAGCACTTCTGTGCACGCTAACTGCGACCCACTTCATAACTGCAAACACAAAAACACACGATCAAGCAAACGCGACGCTCGTAGCACCCCGCCAACGGTTCCTATCACATGCGACCGCCATCACAGAACACGGAGGAAAAACAATAGCGCCACCTGCATACTTGTGAGACTGTTGTGGCCTCTGTAATGACAAAAATATTACCCATGACACTCACATACTAAAATTTTGTGCCGGGTTAAACACAACTACGTATAGATGTTGCGAGACAAAATAACCGTAGAACAATCTATATTTTACACTGTAGTTTGGCGTATAAAGAAATTTTATAACGTATTTTACCTTTGAATTGCTTCTGCCGTCTGCAGCCAGCATAAGCTGGCCTTCGAGATTGGCTTACGTTATCCTTATCAAGCCGTGGCTGTGGCGTGATTTGAACGGTTTGGGCTGTCTCGAAGCCAATCCATGACGTTTAGCGATGCTGCCTACTTTTCCTACACCGTCACTTAATTTTAAATAACTTTCTGATGTTGTCAAGATGAATTGTAGCCTCAGGAATTGTTGACACGATATCGGAGGTACAGATGTGCGGTGTTCGATGTTTCCGTGCGCGTTGTGACTGTTTCAGTCGTAAAGGATCAAATCCACGAGGGTTGATAGCTCGTGTGGCGCAGGTTACACCCGTATCGTCCGCATTTCCTTTCGTGTCTGTGCGTTGAATGTGCGCGGGTGTTGCTCCTGTCGTCCGTACCTTCTGTGTTTATCGTACGGCTCGCGAAGATTCCTCCTAAAAAATATCTGTCCTGTGTGGTATGTGAAACAAATGTGCGCTGGCGTACGATGTGTTTGCAGTCGTATTGGTGGCTTATAGTCCTTTGCTCTAGTGCCGTTTCTATGATGTGAACCATACGTGAACTGAAAAAAATGCACTGTTTTTCATATGGACAAGTAGATATGATCTTTGTGTATCCACTGTGCAATGTGGATGTGTTCGTCATTTTTATGCAGCTCGTATCATGGGGCTTGTGCCTATTCATGATGGCCCTTGCTTAATGTTTCCACTTTTAGAAGCATGTGGCGTGCAAGCAGTCACAAAGTCTTGTGCATTTGGTGTGGAAGAAGGGAATACTTTTATGCGTAACTTTGTCTAGTATAAGTGAACCGTTGCAACAATTAGTATTCTTTCCATGTGAACGCTTCTGCCATTTGATATAATTTGTAGCAGGTCTTATCTGTGGAGAAGCATAATAAACATAATTTAACATGGTGTTCCTTAGAAGATATTAATTACTGCATAACCACTAAACAGCTCCATACCTCACTGTATGGTAAAGATAAATGTTCAGTTGAAAATGAAAATATTTTATAGTTGCATGAACGTATACATGCGAAATGCTACAGCAGCTTGGCATCACATTAATGTCAATATTGGTGACATCCAGCAACGTTCTGGGAACGTGCTGTTTTGTAACGTTGCTACATTGATACCATTTACACGTTAAATTGATGTTTACATGCAACGTTGACACAACGTGGGTGTCGGGACGTTGCTGTGACATTTATTTGTGACATCACTTGAACGTACAGCTGGCAACGTACATTCAACGTTGAGGTTGGCTGTTTAACGTTGCCTGACATTTGTTACAATCAGGCAACGTTTACGCTACGTTCTGTGTTACTTGGGCAACTGTTTAAGAAATCACTGAATGGTAATACTGTATTCAAGTATCAGGAGAGCCATTTGTGACAACAGGTATTAGTATCTCCTTTTGAAATTTCTTGCTAGATTTAGCGTTAGTTTCCCACTAGCGACAAAAGGTGCGTAGCTATGTAGAGGCCTGCGTCAAGAGTAAGCTAGGCACACCGTCCGACCTCCTCATGTTCAAAGCAGTCTCATAAAATTTTTGGGCTTAAATCAAGCGGTTATTTAGATAAACTCGTTCTTCATTGGTATTTTATAACGGAATACCGTACAGTATAAGGAACGGTGCAAATAGCTTGGCGACCGAAAATGGCAGATGCTCCCTATACAAGACCTTCAATTTACCCTTGTAACAATGCAGAAGACTCAGGCGTTTTAATAGGTTATCTGTTTCGTCCATCTGGTTGCGGACATCATATTTTTTGTCGTTCTTTTATAGAGCACCACTGATTCGACTTTATGTATTCTTAAGGCTCAACATTTTGGGAGCGTCAATATACTATTTGCATTTTGGTAACTGCTCTGCGCCTTCATTTTAGCGTTCCTTCTCCGGAGTGCTGCCGACAACACAACAGGTCAGTACACTCTTACGATAACAAGTGCATTTATCCCGTGTCAAAAATCACCGGTCTAACTGCAAATCCTCCTGATTGGTTGTATACATAGATTTCGTTATAAATGAAATTGATTCTGTGTACCCAATAGCTTTCTGATTGTGCTCAGACATGCGTCTTTCAGAACAATAAGTTATGAGGACACACAAATAGTTGATTAATCAGGAATTCAGGAAATATTGTTATGGGGTAGTATTTGGAAAGTCTATTAAGGTAAAATTACTCCTAAATGCAAATGTTCATCAATCTTGATGCTGAATGGCGAAGACCGGTCCCTAGTGGTTAGAAGCACTTACGCTCATTAAGCGTTTTTCTATTATACCTCGGCTATACATATCCTACTTATTGGCGAAGTTGAAAATGATCGCATGAATTCAGTTTCGTATCACATTTTCTGGTGGATGCAAAGATTTTCAGTAGGATAGCAGCATTTGAAACTTGCTAGTAGGGTTACTTTCTGGTGATGTTCAGCGAACGTTTCGTATGTTTCTACGTTTCGTACGAGCTTCTAAGAAAAATAATTCGGAGTCCTGTCACACGACTATGAATTCTCGTACAGCAAATTTTTTCGGCAAAGCACTTAACGAAAGTTGTGTTATCGTACACACGTGTGCATGCTGGAGGAAAACTGCGGAGTTAGGTCAAGAAATTGTATACAGGATCCCTGAGCGGGCCGTTTGACTCCAACAACTCGCTTTAATAAATCCACATAGATTAATACGTCTGAGCACACTAACCTACTATTGTATTCTACTCATTCTGTACTGCTCATCTCAGCAGCCAACATCGGTTGCTACTCTGGATCCTCAGTGCAAAGAACAGTTTTTTGCAACGCTATACAACTTTTAAGTTTCCTTGACATTTAAGAGGCTTTCTAACGTTGGAAAACCCCTTATTCTCAATATTAACAGTCATCTGCCCATTGCCATTAAGATATTCTTTGGTGAGCCTAATGATCGATGCATCTGGTAGACAGCATTGCATTTTAGTGTTATTTGGTGTACAACTGGCTTGCACGTTGCCCAGCAGATGTATTTATTTGATCGTGGGAGAAAAGTTACATTTTTAAAGGGACACTTTATCCCTGATTCCCGATCGTTGTTACGCGTGCGGTGCTTCACGTAAGAACTTCCAAGAGTTATGATTGCAAAAAACTTCAGCGGCCGCTTGAGCGCAATAGTATTATCATTTTCTGTTACGAAATTTTCCGCAATTGGACACTTCAGAGTATTTCACAGTGCCTAGAGAAAATAATGAAAGTCGGTTTTTAAATCTTGGTAGCAAAGTGTCATGTGGTAGGCAGTGCTCTCCGATAACACAATAACGATGATAATACGTTGAGAATGTGTGCAAGACAAAAATGTACGTGTAAATGTATGTGTAGTGCATATTCCATGCACGAGAATCCTACGATGTTTTTTTCCTCGTTTGTGTTTATCATATTCAGTGAACTGCAGGAATTCAATTGGCTGAAGACATCATTCTTAAAAACGACTCATTGTGCCAGATTGGGGAGGAACGATGATATCTGCGCTCTAGGGCCCTAGTTCACAGCACTAATATTCAGTAATAGACCTTGCATTATGTGACGTAAAACAAGAAATACAGGATTTTACATTAGGCTCTTTAACAGCGACGATTAAGCTCCGGCATTTTTGGCTAACTCGAACCATGCTGGTCATTTACGTCAAGGATGAAATAACCGGTCTAATTTTTCTCATCTCACATAGCTCCAAATGGGAACTCTTGCGGTGACGAGTATTATGGCGTAAGTACTGAAACTTCTGCCTTTTGCCCTAAATATTTAATGTGAACAACTTTGTCCAGTGAAGATCTTGTGGTCGCTGTGACGACAACAGTTGGTAAAAGTGCACATAAGGTTGTTTTGTCGAAGATAGACCTCTGCATCCTTATGCCTTATTAAAAAATCCTGAACTGTGATGCCTGAGGTGCTAAAGAAATTGCCCATAAAAAAGGGAAAGGTGTGAAGACGTGGTCACGTTATAGATGACTACACTTATCGCTCATGCATGAAGTGGCCCACGTAGCATGCGATAGTGGTATACAAATTCCTATGCACTTTGCATTTAAGGCACATATGTTGCCTATACATGTATTGATTATCGAGATGAAGGAGCGAAATTCAAAGTATACCTATTAAGCCGTACATTTTAAGTATATCCTTGCGCTGAATATGTGTAGCTTCCACTTTAGGTACTGATATTGCAAATCTGTAGCTACAACATCTTACAAACTGCTGATAACTTGTGCTTTTTTCAGAACAAATTGTGCCCTTCTAGAGCCAAGTCTCCAGCCTAACAATGCCTCTTGAACCATATTTTTGTCATAATGTGCCGGGCTCCCCATGTGTGTCCTTAAATTTCAGATGACTCTAAATCTGGTAATCCGTGGAATACAGCCACGTTTTCATAAAATAACTGTGGTCAAGAGGCTCGAAAACTCAACAGCTTGTGCGACAAATCGTAAGCGATAACTGCATACATGTTTGGCAATCTGGTTTAGTTTGCAGTAGAACTTACTCAAAATGCTGCGGGAGCAAAAAAGTGTCATTTTATGAATTTTTGAAAGCATAGCAACGTTTTGCTCATCTGTATACAAGCATTATTTTAAACGCTATCAACCTAACAACTTCATGATATGTTGTGCTTTATGGTAATGAATACTTCCATATTCGCTACAGGATGGTGTCATTATTTCTGACGTCATGGAACGCTGAGGCAATTTATATGTCATCACCACTGTTTCTTTCTACGTAATCTTTTCTGCTTGTAAAGCATCCTTATACGAAACCACTGGCCTGTCAGCCGTACACTCTGTGATGCAGGTTTAAGTAAACGTACTATTTGTCCTCCATTTTAAACGGTTACGCACAACTAGATCAATAACTCTGTATGCGCGCATGTTCAAGGTATGCCTCTTTATAAGTTAAAAAATGACATTCGTGCTTCCACGAATGTCATTTGGTATGAAAGAAATTTTGGTTCAGAAAATACTGATCTTACAAATGTCCAGCAGTCAGAAATATTGCTAACACTATGCAGATATATCACATGTACATATGAGCAATGGTACTTCGCCGGACGTAAAATTTTAGTTTCTATTGACAACAATATTGCCACATATGACAGCCATAGAATAAAGTTTTTTTTAGAAAATAATAATTTGCACTCTGTTCTCTATTTCAGGAAGGATACACTACTACATGTAATTACACCTGCGGCAATCAAACCATTACATATAGAAATGGAACACCCTGTGCCGTAAGTATACATTGCTTTCGCATGATCTCTGAAACAGTTATCAGCCACAATATCAGTGTAAGTCAATGGTGAGGACGTTGAGTAGATGCGCAGGAGGTGTTTTGTTCTATGTTGCAAAATAGCATTTAGTAGCAAAAATATTATTTTCAGGAGGCATAAGGCACGCTGCTAGTAGGCTATTCCCATAAGACGCATTTTGAACTCAAATTGCACTATGCGAGAGTAATAAGCATGATTATGGTATCATTTCATATGCTTATTGCCTAGTGAAATATTTAAAATATACTGTAGTGACATTAGCACGTTCATATAGTGGAAATATATCCTGCAAATGCAGACGCTGTGTGTAAAGAATGCAATTTCTTTTTTTTTGCTAAAGAAAGATTTCCTACGTATATTAAAAAACTCGTACTGTCGAGCCTCTGTTTTTCGGTATCTAATTTCCGACTGCTTCAGCCAATCCAGACCTATGGCCACAGTGGCGGCTGTGCATGCTTTCTCGGAAGGCCGTTTTATTTCTCTGAGGTGGCGCGGCTAACGTTTTGCACAACAGCCGATCCATCGGGTTGTTAACGTCATGCCGATTTTCCAATAAGCTCGTCCCTGTATGCGCCTTTTCATTAAGCTTTACCAATTACTATTTTGCAACCAAGGTTCTTCTAATGTAGCTGGCACAGGCTAGGTAAGTTACCTATAGAAAACCACTATCAATTTTAATCACCTAGCTGTGCTCTGTCTCGCTGCTCCCACCGAAAAATCCAGGCCACTCCAAGCCAGAAAACAAGACCATGCAGTTCACATTTAAAGATCTGCATTGTTCCAATTTTGACGTGAAACTTCTTTCAGTTTGGTCAGCACAGAGGGTCTCCTGCTCAATACATATATAAGAAAACATGTTATATTGTTATCGTTTACGTTTTGGTAACCGCAGTACACACGCAGCATTCTTTATTATCATTGAGTAGAATAAAGAAGCCATCACTTGCAATTACATTTGTTGCGTCAAGGACTGGGCAGCACAGTCTAAACTATCCTAAAATTCTCTGTTTATCTTGCATCTAAATCACGATACATTGTTTGAGATGTGTGTCAATATCTGTGTGTTCGATACATCATAGGAAGTATCCTATATCCTATGTACGTATGTGTGCATGTATGTATGTGTGTGTGTGCGTGTGTGTGTGTGTGTATGTAAGTATGTATGTCAGCACCTAACTTATTTTCCCCAAACTTGGATCGCTGGGTAGTTCATGGTCAAATAGGCAGAGCACCAGGCTGCTGGGCGAGGCAAACTGGGTTCGAAACCAACCGTCAGACCGAATAGTGTTACTGGATACGTAACTGCGCATCTTGTGCTCTTCAATGTACCTCTTTGACCACAACGTGGCTCAATGGTTATGTATGCACCCCTGAGTATGTACCGCTCTTTACTGGCCCTGTCTCACGCCAACTTGGTACACTCGGTATGTGGCGCTGAGCATCTGCGTCTAATCATTGAATCTTTTAGACACCGAATAAGTCTTCATGCATGTGTCACTGGTTATGGGTCGCAGTTTAATACACATGTTTCACCACAGCTTGGGTTGCCCTGTATGTGCGGCTCTTCAATCAACCTCTTTGACCCACACTTAGGTACAAGGTATTTCGCGATTGGTATATAAGGTATTTGATGCAAGCTTGCATCAAACATGCCAAAACTACGATCCGAGGCTTGCCATTGTGGGGGTAAAGCGTCCGGGGAGTAATGTTTACAGTATCGGGCTTCTGAGCTAGAGGCCCCTGTACGAATCTGGCCGTTGTACAATTTCACTGATCATTTTTAATCAACAATTTCGCCATCAGGGCGAAACAATGAATGCAAAAGTAATATGTTAGCAAAATGCGTGCCCTCGTTGCTCCAGTGTTATTATCGTTTCCAAGGAGCTGTTCAGCTCGAGTGAATTACCATGCGGGGGCATATCGGACCGATCTGAGGGTCGCGGTGTTTCGCTACAAATACCCTGCACCGATAGGTACCACAATGGCTACACATGAGGTAAAATATTGGCACTAGCTGCAATGGCCTGCTTAGCTGTGTTAGAACTTGTTCTGATAAGCGAAGCTGTCTAACCTGAGGTTTTAGAATAAGCTGCTCCTGTTCACTAGTTTCGGCGATTGGAGCATTGCCTATGCGTTATTGCCAGCAAAAGGGTTTCGTAAAAAATAATTATAATATAACAACTATTCTCGCCAGAAGTCTCCCTTTCAAGATTCTAGTAGAATGGCAACTGGTCACATGCACTGTTTAGGAGTATGAGATGATTGCAACTGCTCGAAGCTAGGTATATGTACAGATAATTGAGTAAGACCATTCAATAATAACGAAATTATAGAGAGGAAATACGGAACCTTGACGACTAGGAATAAACATGAAAGCTGCACTGAGCTTTAGTAAACACTGTTGTTCACATTCCCTTAGGCTTGCAGCGTGCACCGAGTTAATTAAAGCCTGTTCAAAATTTCTAAAATCCATGCTAATTAGGCCCTTTCCAGTGCGTGCATTATATATTTCAAATTTCGGCCATCAGTACAGAAATTGTTCCCTGATAATTTGCTGCCGCTATCAACAGGTATTTTACCGGGCCAACACGTATTTCATAGCATTGACTGCATCTTACTTATTTGCAGCTTGTATTCACTAAACCAAACAGGACGGTTGCCGGTCTCTGCCTGAATGGCACGTGTGTCTCGTCTTATGATTTGAGTAAGTGGTTGCAATTTTGATATTCATTTTATGAGCAATACGTTTAATGACCGCTTGGCAATTGTATTCATAATAATATGATGAAATCCAAGCAATGTTTAGGTACAGCGACGTTCCAATTTTCACTTCTAGAACAATGTGTCAGTAAAGGAAGCACATTTTCCACGCAAATTTTGTAATGGCTAAAGTACCAATGTATTTCCGTTGTCGAATGTATGTCACGCTGCAGTGATACCTTACACGTTCGGTGCGAAAGATTTATTGCTGTTGTGCCTTGCGCACATGCGGCCGATCAATATAATGTTCCAATTTTTTCGTAGAATGCACGACTTGCTGTTTAGCTGACACCATTCAGATTTTAAGAAAGATGCAGATAAATGTTGGCTGTAAGCATCAAGCCCTTGCAGATCTTTGCCATGAAAAATGTTGTCGATAAAACTGTTTAGCATGTATCTTGGAGAACTACAGTGCTTTCCGTATTTATTTCTTGCAGCTGCGGAACAGGAAAAGGATGCACATCCACAAACGCACCTCAAGTGCCCAAAGAAACATCACTTTGGCGTAAATACAAAATTCGCACATTGCAAACCAATAACAGTTATTATTGCTTTCAGAAAGTGAAAGTTCATAGAAATCTTCCCATATATGACTTGTGCATCTAGCAGCACCATTAGGTTACGGGAGAAAAAGGCTAAACTAAAACATGCAATGTCTGGATTAGGACTCCGATTTAGGAGTCTTGTTAAACCCATATATTATTCATTTCAGTGTTTTCATCTAGCACGCTAACATTAGGAATAGAAACTACCATCTTTCTTTATCATTATGTTTTATCTTGTAATTGTTTGCATTTCAAAAGACGGATATATAGATCGCTATGGCACCGCTGAAGTGCTTACAACTGTACATGACTGCGCTTGAAGGCAACCTTCATAAAAGCACTTACGACGACTGACCAGAGTGCTAGCGCTACCAGTACCCACTGATAATAGGTTTCCTATTAAGATATATCGAATCAATAATATTGCTTCGCGAGATAGATTGCCTACTTATTTCAACCGGGCACAATAACGAAGTGGCTGAAAAGACAGACACCGCTACAAAAGCAACAAGGAAACAGGGTACAATAACAAACTGGCTGAAAAAGACAGGCACAGTTACAAAAGCAACAAGAAAACATATGGTTCTAGTGGCCGCTGTCCAACCTTTGTACATTAGTCTAACGGTCATGATAACTCAGTGCAGCGCGACTGGAGCAGATGAGAAAAGGATTTGACACCAAGCACAGTAAACGGATTTTGCCCAACATCCCGACGTTATACATGAAGAAATATTCGTCAACGCTGCCTTTTCCATGACTGCATATCTTGGCCAAAGTTCGGCAATGGACCTGTACAACACCCGCCGCTGCGGCTCAGTTAGCTAAGGCATTATGCTGCTGAGCACGAGGTCCCGGGATCGAATATCATCGGCGGCGGCCGCGATTCGGTGGAGTCGAAATGCAAAAACGCCAGTGTGATGCATTGTAGTGCACTTTAAAGAACTCCAGGTGGTCAAAATTAATTGGAGACCTCGCCTACGGCGTGCCTCATAATCGGAAAAGGTTTCGGCACGTAAAACACCAGAAAGAACACCTGTACATCACATAAAACAAAGACTTAAGCCTATTTTCCGGCGAGGCCTTACCTAAATATTACTTCAGAACCGGGATTCTCATATTGTGAAAGAAGCAATACTTCTTAAACTTACCATAAAACTTGGTGGGCGTTTCATACAACGCAAGTGTACAATATTAAAAAGTTTCATTAAGCTTTATATGGACTTTTCTGCGTAGACAATTCTGTCTTTCACAGCCCGAAAACAAGAATAAGCTGGTAAATTGTCTGGGACATCAATAAGGCTACCACGGCATTATCAAACTCACGAAAATTACTTGTTTTGCTTCATCACTCATATGTGAACCGCAAACTAGATACAGCGAACCGGGTATAAAACGAGATTAATACTATTGAAAGATCGCTACTGCGGAATTCGACACAACCAATTCATATAAAAAGCATTCCGTGGCACTGCCCGTTCGTTGTCGCTGTAAAGAATTAAGATGATAACCTGCTTTGGAAAGACTAAATCTTGCAACATTGGCAAAGGGAATTTTTATTTCATGCAGAAGGCCAACAAATGCCCTACAGTGCTTTTTGAAGGCTTCTAATTGTATGAGCGCCTGAGACTGTGAGTGAACATTGCTCTTCGAGTGTGTTGAGATTGATTAGCTGTTAGTTCTGCTTGATATTCTTTCCTAGTTTTGTCCCTTAGTTAAGCTCATCTAGCGCGAGGCGGCATTATTCCACCTTTGGGTCTTTCTTTCTTCATCTCTCTCTTTTGCTTTATTCTCGCACGCAGTGAATGCTGTGTGCGATGACATTCTCACACACAAAAAAAAAACTCCGTGAATGCGTTACAAATGAAGGCCTGCGTGAACCTGTATGTAGCAAAAATGGTACAAAACGTTCACGCTGTAATTGGTGACACCGATTTTATTTCCACAAATTGAAAGAAGCGGACTTCTTTTTGTGTCGAACTATTCCGGAGTGTCATATTTGGCAGGTAGGGGGTAGTGTTTCAATACAAAAGACCCATCGCTAGAAGAGAGAATTCTGACAAGAGGAATCTTGATTAATACCTCGCGGACGCCATTGCTATATTTGTTGCATATTGCGCGGGTCCATATATTCTTCTGCAAAAACAAATTGGCATTACGATGCAGTGCTAGTGTAAAAATTAACAACAAAACCTGCCTCCCTTTATCTTTCAAGACATCGAACTCTGTTGTTGTTAAATCAACCCTGTGTTAGCGCTGTCGCGGAACTCAGCATTTTGTACTACACTAATATAGCCCATAAATTTGTTTTCTAATATTGTTTTTTGATGCACGTTAAAGGAAGAGCAATGAGAAACTGCAAATGACTATAGACTGATAAAGCGATTCTTTAAAATTCAAAATTTCTTAGTTACTTTGCCATAGAGAGCATTACGAAAATTAAGTCAAATTTCTTTTTTTTATAAATTTCGCCCCGACACCTCAGCGCCCGGGAGACAGAGTGATGCTATGAATTTCAAATTATCTTCTTTTGTATAATAGCGGTTGAAATACAAGCCGATTTAATGCATGCTGTCACAGCCAGCTAGTAAGCGAACTAGCTGTCGCATATTTTCGCGTCTTTCCTAATTTTCCAAGCCTCATATCATGCTAGAAGTAACTTTTTGGTATGGTAGAACGCTAATTATTATTACTGTTTAAAGACCTATTCGTTTAGTATTCTTTTACATAATCATAAAAGTCTTCGTGTGTGCATGCACAGTTTGAATATATTCAATTGTGATTACGAGACCTTTTTTGTGCTCCAGAATACGTGGATCACTCGTAAGCTGCGGTGTTCTGAAATGTATATCACGTCTTCAGATATTATTGCGATGATAACCTTGAGCGGGGACATGCACCCCTTATAGCTAGGTATATTTTCTCACTCGTTTGCGGACTTTGGCACGATGCTCCCGACAACTACTTCAAAGGTGGAAAGGCCGCTGGCATATTCGACACATAAACCAGAATATGACTTCACTGTTAACTTGCGATATCTTATTTTTTACAAATGGAATTATATTTCGCTTTATATTATGGTAATGCTGTGTTCGGGAACAAGAATAAATTAAATAATGGGGTTTTACGTGCCAAAACCACGATCTGATTATGAGGCACGCCGTAGTGGGAGACTCCGGAAATTTAGACCACCTGGGGTTCTTTAACCTGCACCTAAATCTAAGTACACAGGGGAACAAGAAATATAAATAAAAGGCAGCATCACAATTTCATCACTTTAATTTATTCGCGTACAAAATGTGTTGATGGCTCCATAACAGTGAATTTCCGATTACTCTTTCATGCAGAGAAATGTCCTGACTAATTGCTACCATTACTGCAAAAATAACAGCACGTGGTACTACGGCCACTATAACAGCAACATCACCAGCGCCTGCGAGGTAAGTCAATTTTGCAACTGTCCAAACTGTTAGGAAATCAATACAACGCTGTGATCTGGTAAAGGCGTGATGCTGTGGTCTATTCGTAAGCCAAAAAAAAGAAAAAAATAGAGCTGGATACGATATCCCATGCCCGTTTCGGTGGAGGGAGCACTAGCAGTTGCAGTGCTGCATCCTTGAAAGTTGGAGGCGCTTATATGCATGTGGACTAAGTGGTCGTTCAAGAAGTGATGCTTTCGCTTCTTCCAGTAGCGGAGGACGGTCGGTAGCCAAAAGAGGCTTGAACATTTTACGAAAAATGTTATATACAGTCATGCGCACGCTACTCAAATGGACATTTTCTGTTTGAAGTGCTACAAACATAGCTACCAAATTTACCAATGAAACGGTATCCCACGCCATGTCTGAAATCATACTCTAGCTTAGATGGCTGCAGCTGCATTCTAAAGGCTCACTAGTGTAATTTGGTGGTAAAACTCGGGGTGAAAGATGACAAATGCAGGCTACAGTAAAGCCAGCTGTTCATCACTATAAAGCAACGAAGCAAGAACATCGCAAATAGTTGCAAAGAACATCAGCTTCCGAGAAGCCAACGACATGTATCAGTGTTAATTTCCGATTTTTGTCACACAGTGCCATTTTATTAACGCACACTAAGTCAAGGCGTGCTTATCGATGAATTATTGAAGTTTTATACGAGTGTCTCTATAGATAGATTCGAATTAGATCACAAGTTGTATCGTTGCATTGTGGATATAACGTCCACACAAATGGCCTTCTGTGTAATGCAGTAGTCGACTGCGAGCACGATCTATAAAAGAATATTATGTGTTTACATGCACATCCTATGTGTTATTTATGTGAATACAAATAGCTGCGAGGTCAAAATTCTAATATCAAGGTCCATAGCAGCATGTTTTGGAAAGTATGCCTACTGATTAAGCGGATAATTTATAATAATTCTTTAGAATCATTTACACGAACTTAGGTATCACCTGTCAGGGTGGTTGAAAAATAGCACGAGGGCATTTATTTGGACACAACAACGTTATACGTATTTAAAAATAATGGTCTTTACCAAAACGTGAATTATAACAATCTCAATGTGTGTACAGAAATTTGTGTATGAGTTATACAAACACGAATTTTGTTAGCATAGTGCAAAAGGAGACTCACAATTGCACGGAACTACACAGAAATTTCTACGCTTGAACCGCGGAACATTCACTGCCTACTGCATCACAGCTTTATTAGCTCGTTTGAGGACAAAGCCACCCTATGATTCTTTTATTAAAACAATATAAAATGTGATTGCTGTGGGGATGAAAGTATTGACACGCGTACTTGTCTTGTTCGGGTGATCGCATTTCACGGTCATATAAATTATGTTAAAATTGATCGCTCAGCGCAAGAACGCGCGGTATTGCATCTGAAGTTTCTCGAATGGTATTGTTGGTTTTATCTGTTGCCTGTGTTGTCGCTAAGCCTTGCGTAGTCAGATGGGCGAAGGCGTGGGCGAAGGGAAAATTGTAGTACTTTCTCGAACTTACGTGACCACTACTGGATGGTTCAATCAGCCATATATAACAAGCCGACGCGTCTGATCCGCAGATAAAGCTTCGACGATCGGATATTCTACTCGCTGCTATCAATGTGCTGAGTGCTAGTTGTTTTACAGCGTAAGCTGTTATGGGCTCATTCCAATAGCCGTTTCGGTTCGCGATGATGCCGCCGCCGACGGTGTATGGCGCCGTGACCGCTATGACCGGCAATTCGAAAAAAGTACTCAATTCCCGCCGGGATCAAACCCGCGCCCGCTGCATGGGAACCCGATACCCTACCACTGAGCCACGCAAAATGCCCTATAAGGCAAGCGCGCAGGTGCAGACGACCCCAGCCTCCGCCAGTATGGTGGCGCCATCTAGGTAAAGCGCCTGCAAACATAGCGTGCCCGACATGTAAGTTGCAGTTGCAAGGCTTCATCGGGCTCAGCAGACTTCTGTGCAGAGAGCCTTACAAGCCGCAGCTCACCGTCTACGCCAGGCGGAGAGTTAAGATCGTTCTCGTCAAAACGAGACGAACAGACTGCTGCGAAGACCCTCTTGTGCGTGGTGCCCAAATTGGAGCTACTCTTGAGCCGCTCCACCAGCTTCCTCTTTGACTGTGCTGCGTGTGCCGCGCAGGTCTTTGACTTTTTTTCTGGACACATGTTCGACCAGTAGATAGTTTCGTGAGTTGTACTGTGCTACTGTCGTTCATCAGCATCATAATTACGTATCAACATCTTAATACAGAAAAGGAAAATAGCACGAATAGACAATTGTTTTTCTTGTTTCAACAGCAGTCTGCTCTTATTTATACTGTAAACAACCTGTAAATACAGTGAAGTGAATCTAAACTAAACTTGCTGTGTCCTTCTGATTAACTCTATCGCAAACATTCTTTTTTATCTCCACTTTTTGTATGTTTTAAGCATATGGAGACCATCGTTCTAAGAATTGTTCTGTACATAGCAGCAAAGCTGTGTCTAGCAGCCAGGATTTACGCCTGCATGATCGAAGCAGCGCATGAGGGTGTTCGCCAGTCGCAGCAATATGCAGTAGCAGCGTTCCTTTATAGGCCAGCATGATACTCAAATATGGACACCCAACCGTAAACAAGAAGTTCGAAATCATGCTATCGGCGAACACAGTAGATCTGCTCGTAGAGCGCCCATGAAGCGCGCTTTTATAATATACAGTGAAACAGAAACGCATTCGCTGTACCAAATATTGCAGTCTGCCTGTGAAAGATGAAAATATTTTTCACACATGGCTTTGTTTTGCAACTTTCTTTTCGCTGCTGTATATTAATGGTGCAGAAAAGCTGCGGTAGAAACACACTAATTACGTATCGTTCTCTGAGCAACGTGCACGTCAAAGCAATAATACTACTTCGTAGTTTATGCCTTTCATGTATCATTTACTGCATATTTACATTGTTACGACAAATAAAAAAGAGAATATGTAAACCTCAACGGGAACACTAACTTACCTTGAATGGAGAAACCTTTTGGTGTCATTCTCATCGAGTTTAAATAAACATTTTTAAATACTGCCGTGATGCGTTTTGGGTGGTACTAATATGTGGACACATCAGCTTTTGCGTCATACATCATTTTTGTGAAAATTCGTAGAGTTTAAATCCATTTTCATCACAATAGCGCTCGAAATGCTCAATTTCTCTGTGTAAGGATTACACAGAACATGTCTTTGCGACCTTTGTAAGCACAGATATTGCAAGAAATGTTAAGAGATTTCTTTGTTTGTTCACAGCTGGATCCCCCGACGCTAAACCAAACTCTTGGATGGTGCTGTAATGGCACATGCATTGAAAAGCCACATTGCGCGCACTCAGGAACTACGCTGCTCTAGATGAGCTATTTGGTACAGTCAAGTGATTACACTAGCCCCAACGGTTAGCCAGACTTCCTTGAATAAAGTGAATGGTGCACTGTCAGCGCTGCGAATCTTTTGATTTTGCACACGTTTTCGTCTCACATGAACTACGCGTTTTATACACGCTTCTCTCTCCTAGAGGGTCTTTCCTGCACCTACAGATGCCTTGACATTTCTATTCAATAAACAGAATATGTGAATAGATGTATTTACAGTAATCGCGCCATTAACTTCACTTTCGCAAATATAGAAACAGGCATCTAGTGCGCAAGTGTGTGATCTTTCAACAAATATAACATCTACATTTTATTCCAATGTATCCCCGTATGAAGAAAATGAAGGAAAATTACTGGGTAGAAGAAGTAACAGTTTCTTTCTCATACCGTATTAGAACAAATTAAGTTGCACACCCCGCAATTATGTACAGCCGTTCCTGTGACATGCGTACAACGGCTATCACACTGCATGTTAAACATGGCACTTACTGAGGAGGGTAGGCATGGGGAAGGAGAAATTAGAAGAGAGCATTGCAGCACGGCTGACATCAAGAAGTAACGGCCCAACACGTGATCGTCACATCAAGGCGCGCGGTAGGTTTAATACTGCCTCGCTTCAGGGTGCACGGCAGCAGCTGACCGGTGCGCACTCATTTGAAACTACTGCGAACCAAACATTATCGGCCAATACGTTGCCTCTCAGAGTCACGTGTTGGCCCTAAACTGCGAGGTAAAAAGCGAAGGAAATGGCTTGACGATGGGTTCACTTGCCAAGACTTGCTGCCTCACGTAATGCTCTTTCCGTAGTTTATTCCTTCCTCCTTGGGGGCGGGCTCTCTTCGGCCCCAGGCAGCCTGTGTGACGTGTGCGCAAAGCGGGGAAGCGCTTGGCCATCTCGGCAGGACTCAGGAAAACAGTCGACAGTCGCTCTCGGTCTTCGCAGCCGCGCTGTCGTTGTTCGTACTCCGCATTCTATAGTACGATTTCAAAATTTTCACGCCACTTTAGTCACTGTCTGGAAAACGATTAACCGAAGTGGTTGATTCGATTAAACCGATTAAATTAAAGGTAGACATCGATGACGAATAATCATTTTGCGGCATGCTTTTAGTCTATTATTTCATTAACCGTTCATCGATATTACCATCCCTAATCCACATGACACAAACCAGCATGATTGGCGCACAGTGCGTTAGTGAAAACACAGTTGCATTTCCGACAGCTGATCTCACAGAAGCAAGGTAGAAGCGGTAATGGTTTCGTATTCGTGCGCGGTCACCGAGGCGAAGTATGGCGCGCCGCCGTAAGCGCCATCTCGTGAATCTAGAACAAATTGCTCTGCGAAAAGGGTCAGTAAACGTTGCGTCCGCTCGCAGCTGCATATGGCGGGCCTAGCCTCTCGCCGCAGCTATTGTCACGCATAATATTACTGGAACGTCCGTTTATATGCAGTACTTTACGCTGGAACGAAAATATAGCCCATATGTGCCGGACGTTATAAGGTACTTGGCTTAGAGTGTACCATTATACAGGCTCATTCACTATGTCTGAATGCCTGCGACAGAAGCCCATATGTTCGGAACGTTGGGAAGAAATGTGTTGCCGCTGCTTCATATACGTTACGTATTTGCTTGATTCTTCACATGAAGAATGCAAAATGAATCCTACAGCAACTTGGTCATTCAATGAAGTATGCCGGCATACGCATTCGCTTGGCAGAGTCACCAAATAAGATACGTCGCTTTCCGCTTAGTGTATTAAAAGGCACCGAAGGCGCCATCTGAGTTTCTCGCCCCTGCTGGCTTCGATTCCTTGATGCCGGGGCCACATTTGTATGGTGAAAATTTTCGGACACGCTTAAGTATTAAAATTTGCGCACGGTAAAGAACCATAAAACCAGGTTCTCCAACTTTAAGCAGAATCTTCACTACCACGTCTTTCATGACGACAGAGTTGTTTCGTATGTAAAACCCCACTACTCAATCAAAAAAGGACAGTGCATTAGGAATGTCCAAACCCAAGGCTGTGTTTGCCACAAGCATTCTCTCTGAGTAACGAAGTTATAGTTTCGCCAAATGCGTTTTCTATCGTCGATCTCTGTTCCAGCATCAAGCTCGGTACATAGCGCTTTCCTATGCCACAAGAGTAGGAGCGGCACTCCAGTCTTGCGTGTGGGATCACAGTGATAAGAAACATTTTGTTAACCGTTGTTCGACTTTGAAACAACAATGATATCCGCACTACTAAAACTCGCGTTGATCCGTAGGTACTCACGCGACGTTTGGTACCGTCAACGTGTGCATGGAGCGAAGGGCGCATCCCGCTCGTAATGGGGATGCCCATTTTATTGCGTTAGCAATTATATGGACACTCAAAGTGGATTTCTGGTGTCGCCATCACCGTGAGGGTCCGTATGACGTCAAACGGCGATGAAATCGTCACCGGGCGCCGTATTCTGAATGTGCGAGTGGAAGCGCGCGAGGGACGCGCGATTTCGCAGGGAGGGAACGCATGGCGGAGAGCAAGCGCTCGTTTCGCGCCGTGCTCCCTTAAGGGCTGCAGAATTAAGCGCCTCTTTCCTCCTTTACAATCACCATATATATGTAGCAAACGCGGCTTCTGCCGTCGCGCGAAAGGCCGTGGGGGGACGGGAGGGAGGGAGGGGAGGCGACGTTTAGCTGCGCGCCAAATGCGTATTTATATCAAAACGTTGCGGGGATAGAATGTGGCAAAGACTTTGTACGCTGCTCGACAAGTGTCCCGTTCTGATCTCGGCGAAAACCTCCGAGCGGCCGCCAGAGGCATCGGCAACAGTCACCAACGCCGGGCGCGTTCGTATCGAACGCGGGAAAAACACCGACGGCGTCGACAACAGTTCTGCGCAATGCTAGTGCTGCATGTCCAAGTTTATACAGCTGATAAAACTACTGTTCTTACTCCGTATAGCTCTCTACTAATTTTCTATCGCAATTGATGCTTCGCCTTTCGGGTGAAACTGCGTCATTTTTTAAAATTCTGCCGATGCTGCAAACCGCAAGAGAGAAGCTCCGAGTGAGGAGGAAAGGAGGTGACCGCATAAGGTCAAGTGACTGGATCGTCACCGATCATGCCACTCCTCTTCTCTGGGTAGGTGGTACCTGAGGTGCATACTTACAGCAAATCCAGTAAAGGGCCGTGCTCTCTGCTTTCAGGTTCTTTCCTCTTTCTCCCTTCGTTATGCGCGAAATAATTTACGTTTAGTGTGCCATTTATTCACAAGACACCACTTAGCGTGCGAAAAAAAAGATCAGTAAACGCTTCTGGAACACTATGCAAGACGTCTCTCCTACGTGACGCCATGTCATGCCTACAAGAAAGAGCTACAAAAAGCACACATTATCTATGTAATTTTCGCTTTACGTGTGTGCAAGAAGTTAAAGTAAATAAAGCTAAAACCTTTACCACGTTTTTTATGCGCAGAAGCCCTTCCCGTCCAGTTTCCAAGCTTCATTCTCCATCACCATCTTGTTTATACAGAAAAAATAGCCTGCATCCTTTTCGGATTCGATTCTATCAACAAGAAGCTCCCTTTTTCGACGAATTTTTGGGAATTTGAACTAGTTAAAAAGGACCGAAGAACTGAAAGAACTAAAGTTGAAGTACTCTTTCCCTGAATTTTACACCGACGCTGTAAAGTCATGCTGGCATCTTTTAAGTGGCAGTCTGTTCGTCCTTCTCGGATTGAACGGAAGTACCAGAACGAGCATTACAGATTGAAATAAGCCAGTCTTTATCAATACGGCGTGTCAATACAATGCTTTAAAGCTAATCGCATTACCGTCCACAGTCTTTGGGATATAGACTCTCCTGGAATTTTTTGTCATAGCACCCCTCACTATGCATTGTCATCATTTTCTGCTTATATATTTTATGCACTTTACCGCGAATATTTTTAGGCCTCCTTACAACCATGTTGAGGAGGCCTCACAGTGAGCGACTCCAAGTTGGCCATCCTAAATTTCTCAAGGGGGCGTGTTTCGTGCGAAGCACTAAACATCCTGCTGACAAGCTTTCGCGGCGACCGACACAGAGGGGTCCAAATTGGCTGGGCGGGGGCCCACTCCGGCCTCCCGGGGAACAAGAAGGTGCACGACGCGGGTCGAGGTCTACCCACCGAGTGGACGCCAACTTTTCCACCATTGACGCGCACTTGTTTCGGCAGTCGGGACGGGACAGGCTGGTGTCCTATAGAGACATAGTTGATCACTCCAGATGTGTGAGGGTCAATTATCCTGGAGCACACCGAACTTTAAATAAGTGACGATCGGTGGCACGGCGTTTTCTCCAGGCCTATACCTTCCCTAATCCTATGGCCTACGGCCGCTGTTACCCCGGACATTTTACAGCCGAAAGCAAAATTTGTAGAGGCATGGCAGACCTCCAGCACATGGTTTGGTTGTGCCTTCTCAAACATAGCCAGGTCCAGCAGAAAGAACACTCTTTATTAGACATCAGAACCGCGGAGAAGTGTCAGACCGAGCTGCTCAGATGCGATCTGGAAGTGCAAGTCCGACTCGTCCGGATGGCTGAGGCGCCACCGGGGTCCGAGAACTCCTGGCTGCCACCTAAGGGGGGACAAGACAGAAGAGGATTTCACACCTCTTCCCCTTCCCTTGGCCCCATCCAAGGCACACAGCAAAGTTGTTCTCGCTCTCTCCCTCACGGCGGCATACATAATTTCGTCAATTTGATAGACAGGGCATCTACGTTTGCGCGTAAAAGAATGCCTATTATACTGTAACGACGCTTGCATGCAAACTCCATAGTGCCAACAAATAAATATGTTTGAAACGGCTTGCACCAAAAGCACTGGCAAGCATGGTAATAAAAAATGTCGCAGTTTCACCCGAAAGGCGAAGCATCAATTCCGATAGCAAATTAGTAGAGAGCTATACGGAATAACGGATAGTAGTTTTATCAGCTGTATAAACTTGGACATGCAGCAGCACCAGCAACACGCAGAACTGTTGTCGACGCCGTCGGCGTTTTGCCCACGTTCGCAACGAACGCGTGCGGCGTTGGTGACTGTTGCCGGGGGGGGCCTCTGGGGACGGCTCAGAGGTTTTCGACGAGATCAGAACGGGACACTCGTCGAGCAGCGTCCGAAGTCTTTACCACCTTCTCGCCTCGCAACATTTTTATATGACTACGCATTAGGTGCCGCCGCTAAACGTCACCTCTCCTCCCTCCTTTCCGTCCCCCATGGCCTTTCGCACGACGGAAGAAGTCGCGTTTGCTCTCTATATAGGATGATTGTAAAGAAGTAAGAGACACTTAATTCTGCAGTCCTTCAGGAAGAACGGTGCAGAAAGCGCGTTTGCTCTCCGCCATGCATTCGCTCGACTTGAAAGTGCGCCATCATCGCGCGCTTTCACTCGCACATACAGCATACGGCGCGCGGCGACGATTTCATCGCTGTTTGACGTCATACGGAACCTCACGGCGACGACGACGCCGATGGGGGAAATCCGCTTGGAGTTGTATTATAGTTGCTATCGCCATAAAATGCCTACGGATTCAGTCAGCTTACGAGGTATCACCAATGATGTATGAAACACCTGCTGATTACAACTGAACATTCGTTTGATTGCCGATGAGATTTTATAAAAAAGACAAAAATGCATTCACATTGTGAAAGAAAGAACATGTTTTCTAAATCGAATAAAGTAAAGTTTTGTGGCAACCCAGTGGCTTCGGTGGAGATTTGTGTTTAAAAACGATACTGCCACTCACTTGTTTTCGAGGGTCTTCCACGGGAAATGCACTTCATGTTATCACATCGACCCATATCACAGTCCTTCGCGACCTTTAAAAGCTTCCGTTCTCACTTGAGGACAACATGCGGATATGGGCGGGAACATTTAAATAGGCAGCGCTTTTCTGTCATTTCGGTATTTATCAGTTTGCATATGAGGCCGTCATGCATTAGCAGTTTAAAGCAGAGAGCAATTTCGCATCCGCCTTCCACGGGTAAACGTGTACATCTGCAGACCTTTCTTGTTTTAGTCGACTCCTAATCGGTATGGCATTGCCACTTCGCCACTTGTTCAGTTATTGAAACACTTAAGGCTTACCTTTCATATTGTCACGTAGTAGTGACAGTGAAGAAAACAGTCGTAACACTCTGTATGACGAAACTGGGTGTTTATTGGGCGAACCTGTGCCCACAAAAGCAAGCTACATTCAAAGCACAATGATAGCGGCGAACACAGTCGGCGATCGTCGGAAATATCTCCTCTGCGGTGAAACGCGTCGGCTTTTATACGTGAGTGATCTAATGTTCCAGATTAATCCCTGGTGCCCGCGTGTCTTCTAGAAAGTTCTAGACAATTCGCGTCGCTCATACAATCAGATTACAAGAGCGTCGGTGACAACAGACGACGGATAGAAGCATCGATAACGTTCGAGAAGCTTCCCATGCAGGCGCGTCCTGCGCCGAGCGATAACGTTTAACATTTGTTAGCCGGTGGAAAGCGGCCACCGGTAAAGATAAGCATGTATACGTGTCAATATGCAATTCGTACATGGCGTAGTTGAAAAAAAATCACGTACCTATTCTTCTCCAGCACTTCTACGGGAAGATAAAAGCAGTAGCTTGAGTTATTACCTATTGTAACCGAAACGCTCACATTTTGCAATCTCTCGAACAATGATACAACTAAGAAACATCACCCCTATTAAGAATTTGCACCCACAGATGCTAGTCCTTCGCAATACTGGGGACGAAGAACAACAAAATTGACCAATGACACCTGGCATTTTAAGGTAGCACTGCCTTCTATCGAAGGTAGCGATAGTGTCAGGAATTGCCACCCTCGAGTACATAGGAAAGTTATAAAAGCAGCACAGAAACACGGAGCGGGGTAAGTTCTCGCAAAATATAAGGAAGCATGCAAAACTTATCTTCATTTTCTTTCAGTAATTTGTTTACTTTGCATGCCTCGTTGAACGGTAATTTCATCCACACTTTACTGAATCGCTTCTATGCTATTGTACTTTATCAAAAAACTTCGCTATTATAGAAAACCAAATATATCTCTGCCATCACTCTATAATCATGGTCACCCATGTTTCAATGACACCGGGCAGCTTACCGCACATTCTTTTATTTGATACACCTCTACTCTTACTAGGCTAAAAGCAATTGCTATCTATTTCGGTGCATTTCATAGCGATTATTCACAATAACTTTTCCCAAGGCTCTTTACGTCGTGCCTTAGGAGAAGCATTTGACAGTAAGTGTGACGTCTATTTGAAATAATTCTCAAGTGTGTATGTAATTAGTAGATCTAGTACGTACCAATGTCTTTGCCTGAGGTTTGTTTTGCCTCTTCAGCGTTCGTGTAAAAAATGATTAAAAGATACCTGACGTCAATTGCAGGCTAATATCGAAGCATTCGAAGAGTTTATGAAAAAACATTCAAAACAACATATTCGCAATCATATGAAATGAATTTCATTTCATATGATTGATTTCATATTTTGTAGAGCGTAATTGACACAGGTTTTCATTTAACGATTACATAGCAGAACAGTCGCTGTTAATTGTGCGGTCATTTGATATGATTTATTAGCAATTACATCTACAATTGAACAGAAAAATCTTTTTATTTATATTCCAATGTGCCATAGGCATCATAGGAGAAATTGCTGCAAAAAAGTGGCGGCTGTAGTGCCCACCATATATACAAGGCCAGCAATGTAGTCCTACCGGATATCTGTAAAACAAAAACGAAAATGCAAATGTGGTAATTTTAAAGCTCCAGTACGGTTCGTGATTTGCACTTTGACTGTGACATCTATTTATGTAAACCTGTTTCTATGTTTAGATATACAGAAAGAAATGCACTTTTTGAGCGTCCGGAGTTTATAAACTTACCAATGTTTTTCTTGTGGTAATGGATAGTACAAAAAGTAGTCATTTCCAGGAATATAACACGACTTCTTAATTATACTAAAGCGCATCAAGCGAAGGGCTCTTTAATATGTCAAAGTGGATCACCGCGAAATTTGTGCAAGGTGTCGTGTTCGATTGTGTGAAGGGCACTAACGAAGTGCTGCCAGTCTGATAACGTTGCTGGTTGTCACTGAAGGCGACGCCGTTCACTATAACAGAGACAAAGATGTCAGCGCTTGTCATATCGTTTTATTTAAAATGAGAGTTTGCTGACATGTTCGATGAATAAAGCCCCGTTCGTAATGAGTTTTATGATTCTTTCTTGTATCATGCCACCATGACTCCGCGTTATATATATATATATAATCATATCATAAGAAGCCAACAAACACAGACACCAAAAAAAGCATACGCACTTACTAATTGAATTAAAGAAATGATAAATCAACGGAAATGAAAGTGCATGAAAAAAAGACTTGCCGCAGGTGGGGAGCGATCCGAAATGTTCCCATTACGCGTGCGATGCTCTTACCAATTGAGCAACCACGGCACCGTTTTCCCATCCACTTTCTGAGCTATTTGCTGCCGAAATTTGCTAGGTGGCCTAGTGAGGGGGCCTTTAAAACACTGAAGAACTTTATTCGCTGAAGGAGTAAAACTGTTTCGCAGGAAGCAAGGCTTCAGAAAAAAAGTGATTGGTAAGATAGGACTGAAATATAAATCGCAAAATTTCGAAGAAGGACATTTGTTAAGCTGAATAATATATACCTGAGATAATTCAATATCAAGAAAAGCTAAGGCACTATTGTCTAATTACCATATTTATTGCAGCTACGGGCTTGAGAGAGAAGGATATGGCGGCCGACTATTCAACTACGCTGATGATTGGATTGCTGTTGAGGCTTCTTAGACCAAGCTTGGAAGCTGGCGGATGGACAGACATCAGAAATCCAGACACACCGGAGTTACGAGCACTAGCCGAGTTTGCTTACCTGGATCAACGACACTATTTTCACATGTTGAAAATTCGCATTATTTCAGCGAAAAGGCAGGTAAGTGTACCAGGACTAGCCTGGCAAAATTTTGCCATATATCAAAAACGCGCAGAGTAAAAAACTAAAATTACGGCTTGTTTGTGTGCATTGATGAATGTTGCATCTAAACGTATGAACATGCTTGTCAGTACACGGCGTAGGCATCGGTGCTGGCCTTATAGCAGTTCGGTAGTATGGTATGGTTATGCACTGCAGAAGGTCACATTCAAAGAAACAGCATGACGACCTTATTTTCATGAACACAAGACTTGATTTGTAAAACAAGATGAATGGAGAAATGAAATTTCATAGAGCAAAACATGGCTAACCAGCCAGTATCGGGCGCAGAAAAATGGCATGGAATGCTGAGATTGGGGAGGGGCCGGGTGAAACAACCGCTGCCACTGGCGAATACAAGATGATCCGTAGAGCTTCGTCGCCATCCAGCGGCGACGGCTGGACTTTCCCCATTTTTGAAGTCGGAGGATGGGCGAACCACAATATTCTTTTGGAAATATCATATTCTGGTATACGTTAAGTACCAGTCGTCGAGAGACATAAAACACTCGAATAGGTAGACCCATAGCGTCCGCAGTCATCCGTTATATGTAGTCACTGTGGAAGGCGTGCAATGTAGCTAGGGAGCGTTATTTCTCTTCTCCAAGAGTTGTATAACGTCGAAAATAATCTACTTGCCATAGTTCGTGTGAGCACTTTGCCATTATCATAAAATGTTATTTGGGGCAGCACTCGCAAAATGAGTTTGGTACGACAGTCGCCTGACTCCACCATGCCCATGAATGATTCACTATAGTATACGCAGCTGCTTATGGTGTACTGTTTAAAAAATCATATAATGCCGTGTCTTACATGAAAGCTCGCGACCCCATTTGTATGGATAAACTAAATAATGTCAATTGCACTCGTAAGAACTATGTTGCACAGATACGGATATTTCCTCCCCCCTCGTGAAGTCCGACGACGTGTGATTGACATAGAAAGCGTTCACGCAATAAAACTGCTGAAAATAACGGGATAATTCGCCATGCCAATTAAACGCCATTCCATGTTCTTTTTTGTTTTCTACGAAATCAAGCTCGTAATTGCATTCTGTCGGATTTTGCAGGTGAGACAAACAGGTAGCTCAACCGCTTCGTTTTCTCGATATATACGCTGAGCACGAATACATAGAAGAAATAGAAACTTCTTTCAACCCTTATTCTACAGGAGGAAGTAATAAGAGCTGTTGTTACCATACCGTATTCAAAATATATAGCTCTAGGTTTCAGTTTACTGAATATAATGAATACGAAGCAATTGACGCTATAACCTACTTGTATGCAACTATTAGCAGCTATTAGTAAACGTGAAATTGTTTTAAACCTGATATGATTTCCATAAACTGTGAGTTGACACCAGTCTGTCTTAAAACATATTAGACAGCTACAAATGACAGTGCGCAAACAAGTTTATTGCAGATAAAACTTATTTCATCAAAAGAACGCATTGCAAACTTTATTTACGACTGTATTTCCTTGAAATACTACATGAGTGTTAGGCAGTTCTTGATGCCTAACAATCTTCCAGCAGTGGACATAAGTATAGGCTGATGTTGATGATGAATAGAAAATAGTAAATGTATTGGCTATCAGTGATATTGGCTGGTTCTGTTGCATCTGTTTGTTTAAAATTGGGTCCAATTGATTTCATTGAATAAGCTAATGTTATCACGCTACGTTCACTCTGTTGTGAAATAGCCCTGCTTCGGACTGTCGAAGCTATGTCTGTAGAGGGATGGGCCCCACCCAGGTACTCTGCCGTTTGCTCTTCTCCTAAAGTGTACGTGTTCTCTTACAGTTTGAATAAAATTCAATTTATTTCTTCTGCTACCAGTTCTCGGTGCCTCAGAGAAAGCTTTCACGTGACTGTACAAATCCATGTGTTACGTCGCGATCAGTTATTTGATTACGCAGGACAGAGACCTTCTCACTGGAACTACTTGGCCTAAAAGGTCGTGGCAGTGAAGCTGCTTTGCTGGGTATAGATTGTACGCAATGTGCGTTGTCAGTAAGTGAACTGTAGTCGTCGTGCAGTCAGTGTCGTTGTTAGACTCTCTCTCCTCATTGTCACGCCGTCATGTCATCATGTAAGAGCCGTCGCGTGTCTGTCGTCGTCATGCTGTTATTGTTGTCGTCTTGGTCGTGTCGCCATTCCACCGCCACTGTCACTGCCATCGTGCTTTCGCCATCTCGCACACGAGAATGAATTTTTAAACGGCAGGAGGACCTGATGCACAAAGTTGATGCAAGTGGTAGTTACATGATTACTTGCGGCCGCGGAAAGGTACTACAGAGTACAAGGAATAACTACGAGCTGGAGATTGCGTGAAAACAAAATGAAAATAGTACATCTCCTGTGACGTATTAGTTCACTATTATTGAGTATCACTGTAGGAATACACATGGGTACATTCTTAGTTTAAGGGCTTGTAGATCCTTGGAGCTACTTGTTGGCATACCTACACATACCTTTTCACTCTAGTGCCGAGTGGCTAGAAATATGCGCATGCCTAAAAGGCTCGACAATCATTCACCAATATAAAAGATGAAAATAATTCGAGACCAGTGATTCCAGAGTAACTAATAAAGACCTTCAGAATGCTGCCTGCTACCGTTGCTTTCCGCTGGATTGTGAATATGATTTGTCAGTCCTGTCCTCTCCCTCTGCCTCCTTACTCCTGATTTCGGTTGGTTTCCTGCCTGGTTCTGGCTGGCTATCTCTGTGCAGGGTATCCGACCAAGACGGCCTCTGGTTAACTTCCTAGCCTTTCTATAATCCTTTCCCACACTCCCTGTGGCATTGGGCATGTTTCCAATGATGCCATGTTTTGGCTTACGTTATCAAAACCGGACATCAGCTTTGTGTCGGTGGCGTTATCCTCACCTGGCCCAACAAATAATAGTGACACAGCATCATTTAAAGTAAGTTCTCATTGTCAAACGGCATGTTACGAATAAGTAAAAGAATTTGCTTGGTCTGATTGCTTGGTCTCATTGCGCACATGCATGCCTGCATTAGCACCTCCCTATTTATCGATAGAGAGTCCTATCCTCTATAGTCATTTTCGACAGCAGCGCCTCTTCTCCCTAAACACATTGATGCACGTTTAACGTCACAGAGTAGTTTCTTGCCTCCACTTTTCTTAATAAATTCCAGCATCATCTTCGGCAAATAGAAATGTACAGTGAATTCATTTTTCGTTGTCGGCGACAATGCTGTAGCACGCGTCTCATGCAAAGTGATGATTTCCTCGAAAACCAGTGGAAACCAAATTATAGCACATTTGACGTAGGATGCCGCCTGGTTTATGTTGCCACATATTATTTTAGCGCTTCAGTCCTGAATTAACACTAAAAATAATGAAAGGCGCTATTCACAAGAGTAGATACAGGGTCTGGAGAGGTTATGACATCAAAAATACTTCTGCAATTAAATTATTACATTGATTCGGGCGAAGTATGCTTGCTTTGGTGATTTTTTGTTTGTATAGCCTTATTTCTATCAGAGCCTTAAGAGTGTTTCACGAACGTTTGCACAGTCTCCACGAAGACAGCCGAACCTACTATTGATGCTTTTTTTTTTGGTAGTCAACTGCTGGATGCCGCCTATGAAATGGTTGACTGCGGACAAACACATTTCAGCCACCGTTAAACAAAAATTAAGAACTTCAGTAATACGCTGAGACGACGACATGCAGAAGACGTTTGTCTACTTTTATTGATGTGTCCAAACTCTTCATTGCGTTTATAGAAACAGCTGTAGCTTGTGAGTAGAGGTGATTCTATGCTTATCTTTCTTTTTTTTTCATCATGCAGGTTGCAGCAGGAATAAACTATTACATCGTATTCACTGTCAAAGATTATGAAGGGGTAGGTCGCAAATCAATTTTCTTGTTTACTTTTATGGTTCCAATATTAGGAGGAATAAAATCCTGCCTTTGGCGGGTGATCATCAACTTTATATACTTTGTCTTCGTGGAAGCATTGGCGCCCGGTAATGCAATACACTTTAGGCTGTCTTTCGTTATTCGTTCTCTTTTAATTTTGCTTTGCCTTGCCTGATCATGCACACAGTATACTTTCTAGCAAAGAATTTGGTAACCATCGGTCGACGTTTAATATTTATATGACCGGCAACTATCACTAAATTTCTGGAACAGTGCATTGTGCTCCTTATCTGCTATTTAATGGTATTACCTTTATTTACAAAAGTGGGAAAGTTGGGCAAATTGATGGCCCGCGGATGAATTGGTACTTTGTACAAGGCGAAATGTGAAAATTGCGAGCAATAATATCGTTTCCTTTCTAGTGTTGTTTGTAATTCGCACTCTGTCAACAATACTCGTAAAATCGTGTATTGTATCAAACCTTGATGCTCTCATCGCATGTCGCCCAAGACAATCATTTTTCAGCATGATCCACTAATTACATCGCTATACCTTAGCGTAATTTGTGCTTTTTGTGTGTGTCTGTGTGTGTGTGATTCGCTGCTTCTTTTTTTTTTCCAGCCAAATCTGCTCCTACCACCACATAAGTCTCATTTGAATTATGGGGTTTTAGCGTGCCAAAACTGCGATTCGATCATAAGGCGCGCCGGAGTGGGGGACCGCGGATGAATTTCGATCGCCAGGGGATTTAGAACCTGCCCCCAATACACGGGCCACGGGCGTGTGTGTATTATGCCCCCATTAAAATGCGGCCGCCGCGGCCGATACTTGATCCCGCGATCTCGTGCTTAGTAGCGCACCACCATAGCCACTGCGGCGGGTCACACACACAATGATGATATAACTTGTTAACATATACCGTGCAAAAGAGATTCTCCATTTTAATATTTTTGGTTGTTGGGGAAACGGTGCCAGCTTAGAGCTCTAGCGGGCTTAAATGTGCCATGTGGAGTATCTCATGTGAACTCACTAACCCGGTGGTAGCGCGAGGTGATTTCACATTTACCGCGTAGAACTACAGTTTAAATTTCACACTTGGTGCACCGTAGATTATTTTTAATTTTATTGCCACTCCGATATCAAACAATTTTTCAATAAGAAAGCTTATAGTTCTGTTGCAGAAATTACTAACACATGATTTTCCAACGTCTATGATAAAAGTTACCGGGATAGGCATACGCAAAACCTAGAAAATCATCTTTCTTAATAGCAATAGAAGGGAGAATTGTACACAACATTTTGCGTGCAAGGAGTAATGGAAGCATAATTAGGCAACTAGCCTTTCCATCCTTTCCATTTACTGTTTTTTTTCCTTTGTATGCAGCGCCTGGAGAAGTGCACCACTGGAATTCTGGTGCCCCCAATCGATAAATTGCGAAAAAGAAAAGTTGTAACGAAGTTCAGCTGCAGATAAGAATTGTCTGAGATGCTCCGCACAACAATACGTGCAACTTATTCCTTCGTCCACTATGAGCCCTGCACAAACTGCAACATCAAGAATTATTGAGCCTGATCATTGGTTAACCGGGAAACATGATTTTCCCTGTGTTACTTATACGTCTATATAAGGATGAATAAATGGGATAAAAGTCACACAAACAAATGCGCTATTAACTTTTTACAATAATTAGCAAAGGTTTATTAAAGCCTATCATATGTGACGTAATTAGACAGTGCGTTTGCTCTTGAAGTTTTTTTTACAAAGTACTCATAAAATGTGCTCAAATCCCGTCACTACAGGTGAATTATTAGTTCAAACGGACGTCATTTGCAACAAAATTTTTCAATTCTGCACTTGACCTTCTTGATTGCTTCTTTTTTTCTATCATGGTTTGCTCAGTGCCTAAAAAAGGTTCCGTATGTTCAAAACAGTATCACTTAAGGCTACCAACGAAATGGTGGTATTTACGTAAAAGTGGACTTGGTTGTCGCATTCGACACACCTGCATGGTGAATGTTGTGCTACCAAGTTATTGATCAGGCGCAACGTACGAACACTTGTACTAACTGGTCACCGCGACTCATTCTTTATTCGGACTGGGGGCAGGTATGAGAACAATGAACGATGGCGGCAAGAGAGGCACAGGTATGCTTACGAGGCATGCTTTTGGACAAAAAAAAGCCAGACAATGGCAAGGAACTGCACTGGTAAGCTGCAGCTGTTTGCCTCTGCCGATAAGTATGACGCTATTGCTGGAAAAAGTGCAATTGCACTTATTATTCAACACGCCTCCAATGTAGGAACTGTGTGAAACGAGTGCATATTGAATTCAGCACATGTTGCTATAGCTGTAGGAGAAATAGAATTCTTCTGTTCTTATTTGCACTTGCTAAAGTGCTGCCACACCTGGATGCATGGCAGCCCATGTTTGTTGTATTGGCTTCCTTGCTCTCGTAATTGGAGGCAAGCACATTTGATGTTTTAGATGATATGGGGAAGGCCTCCTTGACTACTGCGTTTACAATGAACTGTTATTTTTTTCGGAATATCTTGGTCAAGCTTTTTGCTTTAGCTTTAGTAGTCAAAATTAAGTTCTTCACTTTGTAATAAATATACTTTTTTGCTTTATTCGAAGCACTGATATAAGCGATCATTCTATATTTTGATCAAATTGTTGATAACACTACTCAGTGCAAACTTAATTTCGTGAAATTTACGGTCATTGGTAGGCTAAATTTTACTTTGGTACAAATACAATGTTATAAAGTGGTCTGTGCCTGACAGCACAAATTGAAGACCTTTTTTTGCAGTTGCTGCCAGCACTGTAGGACACCACAACTTCCCACAACAAGCTGCGTACGCACCCATCGTTCCGAGCGTAATAATAATTAATTTTTCATCAGAATATTTTCCTCTGCTAGTGCGTACAAACGCAGGTTATCGAGCACTATATAAAAGGCGTGGAACATTTTTCAGTAATATTAATCGAAATACATTCGTGATATTAGGACACGCAATAGTGTTGTCTTAATACTTCATTTTTGTAAATTAACTGGACCTAAAGCATGTTCTGCGAAAGTTGCCATTTTGTATTTTCGTTATCATGTTTTGCATATGGGCATACTTTAGTCTTTTTTACTTTTTACTATATTTGCACATCATCCAAATTCTGCGGCCGCTTTAAGCACAGTAAGGTTTTGCAGACAATGGCTTGAAAGTGCCACAAACCGGAAACGTTTGCCTTTAGAAGGAGGGTCCTTGATATGACAAGAAATGAAACACCATGAATAGTAAAGGGATGCTGCGAAAGTATGGCACACTAGGTTTAACCATAGTTACCCGCCTTTTATTTATGTTCTCCATATACAATTACCGCTGCCGTGTAAGCTGCCTGAGACTTCACTGTTATGTATGTGTGGTCATGGCATCTCTTTTTCTTCATCTTTATGGACTTCAACTGGGGGCTTGGCATCTTAAAAGCAATGTATTACTAATTAGGAATGTTTGAGGCTCCAACTTTGCTACAAATACTTTACCGCTACCAAAAATAGGTGAATATTTTATGGCTACTACATGACACTCAGGTGACATAAGCACGGCGACAGAAATAAAGTTTCAATGAAACATTTTGATAAAGAACCTGCACGTGCTAGCTCCACGGTAGTACTACTGTTAGGATTGCTAGTAAGTCGCTTCCGATAGCCTTTGGATGAAATTGGTTATGAGTTCACCCTTATTTTAATCTAGTTTTTTTAATAATACACTTTTCCCCTCAAAACATGCACTTGAACAGTAACTGTTACCATTTAACAATTTTTTTCCAGCCAGCAGCAATATATATATTTGCTATATTATTTATAGTTCGCTAGTTTGGTCTTTAATACGCTTCACATCTCAATGGCACGGCCTGCTGGGTAAGTGCTGTCCGATGACTTGCCGCTTCTATGAAGTTTTTTTCTAGCAGACGGAAATTGAAGAAATGTCCCATACGCACGCAATCAAAGGAGAATATTGTAAACAATGCGCTACAAGTTCACTTTTATTTTCATTGCCACGTGCACACAAGGTCATACATTTAGAAATGGCGCATACTAGCGGCTTCGATGTGAATCAGTAATTTCTCTTACGGAGAAAGGCCCTCTGAGCGCATGTTTGGTAACATAGACAGGGAACTAAAGATTAATTGTGAAAATGACTGCCACACCTTTTATAAGCTGCGAATTCATAGAGTCGAACCGTTTTTGTTGGCTGACATTGATGGAGAGAGGAGTGCGATGTTCGTAAAAATCAGTTCTATGCACTCTTTGAGCGAAATTACCAATAACCCCCGTAAGTGTGGCATGACCCACAGTTTACATTTACCTGGATGAATAGGTGCCCAACAATTTCAAAGCTGCGTGCCGCTACCACAAGAGCGTATAGCCCCTGCAGAAAAAGATTAGCACAAGTTACTGGAGGCCAGATCCGCAATATCATGACATGGGGTGCAAGTGACCGGCAGCCACAGCGTCAAATTCACAACAAGCATTCTGACGGCCACCCCTGCTTTGGAACATGGAATGTGGCGCTTCGGCCACCAGTCACTTGTGGTAATCTTTCTGCGCTGGGAGTGTACGTGTATGAATAATTGTGATTTTCAATTCCTAGCAACAATATTACTCTTCGTTGAGCGGGTAAACTTTCTGTAAGAAATAAAGTCGTGCAAGCGGTGGCTGTTATAAGAGTGCGAGAAGACTAATTGAAGAAGATATTTGAATTGTTATGTGCAGCAAAAGTGTTTGTTTCGGTTCCTTTTTATAATGGAAGTTTGCATACATTCCTTGGACAATTGGAAAATGCATCAAATATCAGTGCGCGTTAATGAAAGGTAAGCGGTAATATTATTGTAGTGCTATTACTTTTTAGAGACATTAAATGTGCATTTCATCATGGGATACAGATGCCATGAATGTAGGGGCAATGTGTTTGCGTAATAAGAACTCACTTGGGAAAGCCTTACAACACCAAAATATAAGCGTTGGTTTAAGCATAACCATATCGTATCCTCAGGTAATGTTCAATACCCTGACAAAGCGACAAATGTTTGTGATCTTTGCGGGCGTCTCAAAGCTGTGTAGTAAAACTTAACCTTGCACACGTAGACACAGGTAGATACAAACTGATAAGCACGAAATATCTCCATGGATAAAGTTGGGTTGGAGGGCAGGTGACAGGTAGAAGTTTGAAGTAACAAAGTGCAGTTTACCATTAGTCGTCAAATGAAAAATGCAGAATCATTGCATTCAGCGAGGAGATGAATATCGCGGAAATACCCGAAAAGGCTAAAGACGGCATGAGCGGCGATGCAACCGGATGGGATTTGTATAACGTTAAGAGACAGGAAGACGTCAGTACGTATAATAGGTGACAGATGTGAGGCGTAGGAGGTATTCACATTGAAATCACAGACGAAGTAAATTTTGACTGCCCATTTGTTATATTGAGTCGATACTTGGTGGTTTCATGGAGTGAGAGAATATACTTGCCAAAAGAAGAGAAACACAACAAATAATAGTCTAAGATTATATATGATTAGACTAGAAATGTTAGCTTTTTTGTTAGTTATTCAGGACAGGCCTAATTGAATATCTTAGTAACTCAATTATGCTAATCGTAATTACAGTTGCCAACACTGGGTGCGTGCTGAAGTTGAAGCGTTCTGTGTCTGATATAGACCATTTAGACTTTCTTTATTTAATAAAAAATGTCGCAGTTTCGCCCAAAAGGCGAAAAATCAATTGCGATAGCAAATTGGTAGACAGCCATTCGAAGTAGAGATGCAAGTTTGATCGGATGCATAAACTTGGACACATTCGCTTACTAACTGAATTAACAAGCGTGGTCTCAGCGCGCACAAGCGAACATGAATAGATCACACTCGATGACCGCAGACAACCACTGTCAAACGCTGGAAGCTAGCGCAGCCGCTGCAGCGAGCGAAGGTTCGTGCGGTCTATCGCTTTAACGGAAACTGAGCGGCGAATGCACAGCGCATACAAAGGTCAGAGCCGCCTGGAGATCGCTTTCAAGATACGGTGCGCGCGACAGCCCGCACCGGCGCAAAGTACAAGGGCAGTTGTTGGAAGAGTAAGAGCTGCCCCCCCCCCCCCCCCTCCCTCCCGCGCTGACTTCCCGCTTTCCTGCTTTTCCGTGACAGATTGAGCAGCCAGTTCTCCTTGCGCCCGATTGCAAGATACGCATTTGGTAACGCAGCACAGCGTAATCCCCCCCCCCCCCCCCTTCCATACCCCGACGGCCTTTCGCGCGACGGAAGTTGCGTTTGCCGTGCGTTCGCTTTCCGTGATAGCGCGCGTCCCCCGCGCTATCTCATTGAGCTCATTGATTCACTAAAACACGCACCCTTCCACTATATATATATATATATATATATATATATATTGCAGACAAGACAGCTTTGATTTGGTACGCGAAATATTGAAGTTCTACGAAGATGTCCAATAGCTTAGTGAAAAAGAGAGTATTACTGAATTGACACTTGAAGTCAAATAATAGTAAAATCAACCGAGGAATTGTCTTGATCAATTATGTGTTGGTTCAATTTTTAGGCATGGCAACAAACTGCTGTTTGCAAGTAGCCCTACTGGACGCAGCATACATTCGTCATTACCAACTTTGAGCTCGTTCCTGTGTTTCTGCAGGTGGTGTGCGTTCTGTAATGCTTCGAACTAAATTTTGAAATAATGTGTGATGATATTATTTGTTATTACACTAATGCGGGGCAATATTGACAACGTGGTGATTCTCTGCCCGGTTTTTTAAGAAAGCTAGACGTTAGGATTTTGGTGAAATTAGCTGTTGCGCAGGTCAGCGTTCGCTTTTAATTATTGGCTATAATTTTTACTCTTCTTTCTTAGCACCAAGCGCCAAGCCATGTGACGGTCTGTATCGTGGCGTGAGTACTACACGTGTTCTTCATGACGTTAAAATGACTTGTATTCCCTGAGCATAGTTGACCTCTCAGCAGCAGTGTTGAAATGCTCATGAAATGCACCATATAGTTATAGCTGATTGGACTCAACCAACGCGGCTCTGTAGGTCCTTCCTTATGCACTGAAATTTGTTGGCATGAGCTACATTAGTATCGAAATAGTGGAGAAGTCATGAAAATCACAACTTTCGAACTGAGCCGAAATAGCTGTTTTGAGATTACACGTATCGTTTCGATTGATAGAGCCAATTATTTAAATAATTAACCAAAGTATGTGTTTACACTTATATTTGATGGCGGAGTAGAATTACAACGTCAGTATGAATTAAGGAAGTATCCCGAGTGCTACAAAAGCTCTTCCTCGGGCAGCAATATATATATTTTTGCATTATTTCCGCAATCTCCTTCGAAATATGTGCTCGTGCAGGCGAGCACGGATTCGCACTAATGTAACTAATGTACTACTAATACGTGCAGTCATGAGCAATATGAAGGCGATTAACGATTTAAACGCCGACGATGGGTGACACATAAACTTGAATCCAACACGTTAAAATATAGGAAGTAGTTTTACAATTGATATATCATACACGTTGAACACTTGTGTGCGAAACATGCCTGCTTAGCCACAAGGGCCTTCCAAGGTATTGGACCTCTCTATCAGTGGCGCACTGACAGGGCGGGGGGGGGGGGGGGTTCGGGGGGTTGTAAGCCCCCCCCCCCCTAAGGCCGAGTTAAACCCCCTTTAGTTTAACCCCCTTTTTTCCTTTGCGCCTTTGAGTACTGCAACTAAGATGTAAGATGCGCAATCGTCTGCACACTCACAAACTGGCGCAAACAGCGCATTTTTTGCCAATTTCCCGTGCAGACATTGAAATTACTTCTGTTAAGATGGTATTGGCAAACTAAGGCAAACTGTAAAGACCTCTCCCCCCCCCCCCTCCGCTGTCAGAGATACTGCGTGCGCTACTGCGGAAAGGCATGCACTTCTTCTTTCTGGGATTTTATGTGCCCAAACCAGTTATGCATATGAGGCACGCCGTAGTGCAGGACTCCGGATTAATTTTGACCACCTGGGTTTCTTTATCGTGCACTACAACGTGCATGCATGCACACCGTCAGCGGTGGCCGCAGAGGCAGTATGGGAAGTCCGAGCGCCATCTGCCACAGCCGCCGAACACTCGCCTTGCGGGCAGCGTGGACCCACGTGCGCCCCACGCGCGGTCCGAGCCACTCGGCGCTCCCTTCTCCCACAATGCCTTGCGCCTAACTTCCACCGGTGCGGCCACCGATGGCGGTGCGCGCGCATTGTTTGAAATTTCCATTTGGCTGTTCTTTGATATTGCTCAAGGGCAGGCCGTGATGCCGCTCGCTCGGCCGGGATCGCTTCGCTGCCGTTCGCGCTTGCTCGCTCGGCGCATGTGTGATTTTAAGCACACTCGTGCGACATACTTCCTGAAGGATTCTTCGGTTGCTTGTTGCTCTTACGCTTGAAGGGCGGTTAGATTTTTAACAGCGTAGCTGTTTGAGCTGACCGTTAGTCTGTAACGTGCGAAATGAAAATGTGGGCCGATCCTGGCGGTTGTGCAGAAAGGGTGCAAGCACAATGGCACATACCCCTGTGAACTAGCGAGGCTGAGCCTGGTTAAATATAGCTAAGCATGGTTGCGACTAGAGCACTGCATGAGCTCGGGCTTACCCGAAAGCCCGGCCCGGCCCGTGGCCCGGGTCAGGCCGGGTAGGGAAGTTTTTTCATGGGCTCGGGCCGGGCTCGGGCACGGCATGTGGTTTTTCACCCGGGCCCGGGCCGGGCTCGGGTATTTTGACGCGGGCCCGGGCGGGGCTCGGACTTTCTAGTGGTGTGCATGTAACGTGCAGCGAGTTATCCTCGTGCGTCTCGAATCTGAAAAATCTGTTGCCCCGGCGCCGCTGGAAGCTAGCAGTGCAACTCCTGCGTACTTCCCTTTTCTTCTTGCGTCGTATTTTGCGCTGTTTGAACAGAATGTAAAATTTCTGAAAGACCGGAGTCACCTCAAACCAAAGGATTCCCTTGTATTCCTTAACTAAAACAATGTAATTAATGCTTTCAGCGCGGTGCAAGTGCGTTCGCCACTTCCAGATTCTTCAAAGGCGAATTGGTAAAACGATGACTGGTAAGATAAGATAATACGTCACGCGACTGAAATATGGCACTGCGTCCATTCATGATTACACGCATGTTCTCAACCGGCCGCCTTACAGCAGCACATTACGCTGCACCATGGAGGAACGAGAAGCTTTCTTTCTCCATTTACTCCATCCATGGGCTGCGCTCACGACCAGTCGTGGCTGCGCTTCGGCTAGAGCGTACTAGAATACGGTTGAGGTGGGACGAGCGGCTGGGGCGGCGCATGCTTTGCAGTGAGGCGCCCGACGTGGAAAAATACTGTGGTGGCGCTGCGATAGAAGTGTACCGGGGTATGTGGAAAGCTGTAATGGTACCAGGGCTTACATTTGGAAATGCGGTTGTTTGCTTGAAGTCAGGAGTACAATCAGGACTCGATGGCAACCAAAGGTCAGTGGAACGCCTCGCGTTCGGCGCCCACGGGAAGACTACTAATGAAGCTGTGCAGGGTGATATGGGCTGGACAAATTTTGAAGCAAGGGAGGATCAAAGTAAAATTGATTTTGAAGAACGACTGAGGAAAATGGAAGAAAGTAGATGGGGTGCAAGTATATTCAGGTATTTGTACAGGCAAAAACATTGACTCACAGAGGAGGAAAAGAACTAGGAAGCTTACCAGCAAATATGCGACAGGTATGGCGACTGGTATGGCCAGGAACGTGGCAACAAAGAACGTCAAACGCCAAGTGAGAGAAGCTGAGACAAGGTTATGGGTGGCGCCAATGGAAAAGAAACTTGCTATGACTAACTACCTCAAAGGAAAAAGGGAAATCAGGAAAGAAACAATTTTTGATAACTCAAAGGGAAGCTCGTTACTTTTCGAAGCTAGATCAGGATGCCTTAGAACGCGCAGTTATAAAGCGAAGTACACCAAAAACGAAGCCGCATGTGCTTGCTGTGGTAAAGCTAGAGAAACGGTGGAACTTGTTTTATTGGAATGTGAAGAAGTGTGCCCAGCTGCAAGTCTAGGCTCCTCTGACCTCTTTGAAGTCCTTGGCTTCAGGAATACCACGGGCAAAGTGAACATGTCAGCTGTAGAGATTAGTAAGAGGCGGTTGGAGATTTGGTGGCGGAAGAGTAGGGAGACCACAAAAACGGAGACGTACAGAAACAGTGTTCCCTGTAATGGTTCAAAAAGGTTCAAGCCTGGAATTCTTTGTATTTGTGTCTCTCAAAAATAAAGGTAGGACATTAGGCAAAATAATAACAAGAGCTTGGTGGCGCAACCCACCACCCCGTTTCAAAGGGGGGAACGCTCATAGTATCCATCGATCCATCCATCCATCCATCCATCCATTATGCCACATCAAGGACGCGCCGTAGGAAACTGCTGGCGATGCTGCTCGGCAGGGTCATTCGTACTACTTTGCGCGCTGGTATTTACTACAGGGAGCTGGATAGTGCATTGAGCGCCTTCGACTGAAGACAACCTTGTCCCGAAAGTTGGCACTTCACGATTTTGCTGTGGCATTTCACCTGCACGGGAGTGCGGCATTTCTTCTGCTATTATGCTTGCCTGTTGTGCCGTAAGCTACCGAAGCAGTCCAGAGAAGTATTTCGAGAAGACGTCCAGAATTTTCCATCATAGCGCCGACAGCGTCGCTAACATAAGTGGCGCGTGCTGAAACTACTTGTGAATCAGAAAATGCTTTCTTTAAGAAAAACTATCACGTACGGGTTCAGAACATCGTAAAAGCTCTTACCAGACATGCTGAGACAACTGCTAGATCTGGAAAACCACGAAGAAAAATTTTTACGGCAGCAATATTATGTGACGGCACACAATAGTAAGTGCAGCGTATGCCCTACTCTTGGGACAAGCCGCTGAACTGACACTGCATTTCCGCTAGCTTAATCTACTACTGGCTCTGTGGACAGCGAAGCGGCATCCAGCAAAACATAGTAGAGATCAGTGGTGCACACAGTATTTTATGTCCCCTTTCTCGACGCCAGCTGAACACACGGTAACTGTTTCCAAAGCAGAAACACTGAGGGCAAGGGCTCTGTGCACATTGCATCGTAAAGTGGCTGATGCTTCGGAAAAGCAAATATTGTGCATGGTACTGCGCATGGTAGACTTGCATGGGGCAAGCTAGGAGTCAAGAAGCCTGCTGGATACTAGCAAATGACCAACATATCGCTACAATATTGTTGCATGTTGAAATTTATTTTTTATTCCTCATCACTTATTTGTGCAGGGGAGACGATTCTTACAACTGGAGAAGCCTGGGAAGCATGCAGTACTTCACAAAACCGGTTTCAACGTAAAATATGTCTGCATCTCATAATTTCACGGTTGCAAAAGTGAGCCCACTGGTAAACACAGTGTTCATGATTGCCATGCATTATCCACTTTATCTGCACGTCATACCTTCATAAGAAAGCTGATATTGCCTTCAGAGAAATTGTAGATGTGAGCTTGTATTTCAGAACGCACAAGCTCAACACATACAACACCACAACAATTTTTTGAGAATTTTGGATCGGGAATCTTCAAAGCACAATTTCTTTAGTGGTGTTAAAATTCTGCTTAAGGTTGTTGATTGTTACGTTCATATAGTGTTCAAGCATTGCTGTAACAACATTCTTTGCTTGGAGTGCATAGTAAGGGTGTACTACACATGAGCTGGTGGCGTTTTGCTCCCTATTCAAAAACGGCTTTCTTCAGTTGAGATTTTCAAGTTTGCATTGTTTATTAGCTCTTTGATGTAACCTATCCTAACCAAACCTAGCCTTAACATTTGAATAGTGAACACAATTTGACCTTTTTGGTTGATTTTGTGGATTGTACACCCGTGCTGCAAACAATTTAATTGATAACGGCTACCACCTTGAGGAAAAAAATTACTTGAAGCAGCCATAGCCACCAATAATACTAGCATGACACGAATATGAAAAGTGTAATGTTGTACTTTGATAATGTTTTTAAACGTATGGAGCTTTGCCTGTAGTGTAAATGGGTTCTGATATCCATTCGTGACGCAAGAATTTAAAGAATAAACTGAAGCAAGAATGTTTACCTACTTTTCAAGAGAAGCTCAGGGCAATTTCCTCAAGAAAAGTAAAACTAGAAATACGTTTACTGAGCTGAGAAGAGCGCTACAAATGTCTCATTCAAAATCGTGCCATATGCAGAAGCTACAACAAAAGTTTACTATTTTGGTTACATTTCTATATGTGGTCCTGTCATTTGTTGCAAGCTGTATTCAGAATGGTCACAACTCAGTCATGAGTGTGGTATTGTGCAAAGAAGTACAGCTGGCATCACCTGGAAAGTGTCGCAAAGTTACGAATACAACTTAAATGGGATCTTTCAGGAAAAATACTTAGCTCAGAAAATTATCCTTTTTTTGCAGCCTGTCGAGACAAGGTTCTTTACATGGCCATGGCCCTCAAGGAAGAAACCAAGACCGCAGACTGCCGACGTTCATGGCTGTTCCGGCAAAGACGGGCCAGTAGGAACCAGCTGTGTTCTACAAAATGAACTCATCACAGCTTGAGCCACTCCATGCCACAAGCAGTTGCTCCTCGAGCCACCGTGCAACAGTTCCTTGGGGCACAAGTCTAACTCGGCGCCACCACCTTTCTTCTGCAGTTTTTCTACCTGCTTAGCTAACCAGGTGGGTCAAAGGTGGCATATGGAAAGGGAATCACAGCTTTAAGCATAGAACTTGATCAAGCTTAATGCAGTTTGAGAGTGAACAGCGAACGAGAAATAGGTAGAGGGAAATAGGACACCTCTTCTCCCACAGAAAATTGGCAGTGAAAAACCAAAAACAGCTTATGAAGGCTTGAATATTGGTCGGAATAATTTGGCGTAGATAGGATATTGACTATGAACGTTTCTGGCGAAGGTAGTGGTAGTAGGCTGAATAATCAAAGAATTTAGATAGAGATTAGAAAACATATTTCATTCCACTGCCAGAATTTTAAATTATCCCAATAATTCTTTTATCTGACGGTTTATGCGTGTTGAGCGACAGTGCTTCCTGATGCCTGCTTCTTGCTGAGATTATTCTTATGCTGCATAATTCACCTGTTCAAGTTCTCCCGTACAAGCAAATTTACATTCATCACAAGAAACCTTATAGGTGATTTCCAGAAACTGGCTGATTAAATGATAGGGCAGCATGCACCCCCGGCTTTCTTACACATGCGTTCAAGAGACTCCGATCTCGTGGATGTTAGAGATACTCCTGCTGAGCAGGTTCTTGATGTCATCTACAAGGTCATTTTAGAATATGAGTTTGCGTAAGTTGGAGAAACAGTCAGTCGAAGACATGTCAAGCGATATCTCTGTCGATGCATCTAGATTCCAACTGAAATAAAAATAAATATAGCACCAAACGCAAGAATTATTGGGATGATGCCATTCTTGCAGTGTAATGAAATCTGTCTTCTAGTCTAAATATGCAATCCCTAATAATTCAGACTTCTAAATACTTCCAAAGGGGCTGCGTCGTGAATTATGCATGTTGTATTTATTCCGTATTTTTTACTAAAGACCCAACGATGCTTAAACAGCAAAGAAAACATTTAAGATCGGAGTACTTAATACTTTATATTACTCCAGAAATCAGTTTCGCTGCCAACCTAAGCATCCCGCACTAATAATGTTTCAGAGAATGTGTGAGACATAAGGCACCTGAGGCATAGGGTAGTGCTGTTCACGTTGATTGTTTGGGAATGAAGGCCATACTGTACGTGTATGTGATGTTAACGTGTCATTACCTTTAGAAAAGGAAGCATAACTGCGAGTCGGCCTAGGTGGAACAGATTCATTTAAAAAATGTTTTGCGCACAAACAAACAAGGACGAAGAAAAGGAGAAACACAAGCATGAACGCTTTCTAACAACTGGTTTTATTTTCGAAGAACCATTTGCTTAAGAACCCACAGATCTGTGCTACCCAGTCAACAGAACGCATGAATAGCGCATATAACAACACTTGTGATAAAAATGCCACGGATAAGCGCGACCCGGTGA